>NC_042530.1:9066460-9397889 GCF_900963305.1 Echeneis naucrates | reverse complement strand
TCACAGCATTTTTCACACTTTGATATTGATCAAGTATTTTTCAACCTTTCATTACACACACACAAAGAAATCATGGAAGAGGCCCAATGCCTCAACAATTGTTGATGACCTAGATTTTCTTAATTTGTGAGATTTCAGTGTCAGATCATCTGCTAAACTTCGGAGGGAAACATTTGCTGCCCAACATATATGGAAACACAGCCCAGGAAAAATCCACCATCCAATCAGAGAGCCCATGGTGAATCAAAGTCAATCTGATAATAAACAGAGCTCATGCATTTACAAATGTCAAGTGCATAGCTACACCTCAGAGTATTTCCATACACATGGTACAATTAAAACAAATAGAGAAGCATAATATCTACAAATGCTCATTGGCTTCCCGCGTGTGCACAAAACAAACATTCACGTCAGACTTCTGGGAAAAGAAAAGGGTGTTTTTAAATGATTTTCTGACGCAGTAAATCAAATCCGCTCATTTAAGATGGAACGAGGATGCCTTTTCTGATGAAAAGGGAAAAACTTCTAGCCATACTGCCTTCTATATGTCTGCAATTTATCTACACGACACACTGTGTATAAACACACACACGCACACACAGAGTCCATATGGCCGGTTGTCATGTCCTCGCCATCTCCACAGCCCTATCTCCTGTCTCGTCCTTCCTGCCCACTACATTAGTGGATGCTGGATAAATACCAGCCCACTGACTGCCCAAGGGAACAAAGGTTAGATACACAGAGATCAACAGTGTGAGACACACAGACACAGACAATTGATGGTCGTTAAACACTTAAAAAGCACACTAACTCACAGTCATGGCGACTAAAAAACATCCAAGTGACAAACAGTAATCACACATGCATGCACACACACACACAGGATGGTGTGGTTGACTTAAAACGGCAGCAGCAACTATTACCAGATAATCCTCATGTTAGCAAGGACATGGAGGGAGAAAAGGGGAGACGAGAGGCAAGGAGAGACAAACTAGTCTATTTATCTGGGGAATAGAAGGAGGTGATGATGCATGATCAAGCGAAAGCAATCATGTCATCATTTCTGAAAGGTAGGAGAAAATAATTCTCCCCCCTTCTCTTCCCCTTCCCCACTCCTTTCTCTTTTCCACCTCAATTACTGTGTGGTGAACAGATAAAAGAATGATTTAAGAGTCACAGAGAGGAAAAGAAAGAGGGAGAGACCTTGCTGCAAGTCGGAGCACAGCAGGGAGTGTAGTTCAAATAAATAGCCTCCCTTAAAGAGCGAATGTGAGGCAGAAGGAGAGGGGAGACGGCAGTGTTGGAAAGGCCGGGACATGAGGGAAAACGGAGAGGAGTGAAAATGGCAAGAGAGAGATGCAGACTAAAATGAGAGATGGAAAATGGTGTGTCGGTAGAAAAGCATACTGTGGAGAAAAATGCAGCTTTACTTGCTGAAAACTTTGCAGAGTTAATAGCATGTGCCTGAGATTTCTGTCAATGCAGATACAATTTGTCGCCCTGTCATACACATATATACATATATACATGCACTGCAACACACGCGCCACAATCAGTGTATCAGGGGTTATCTTTGCTCTAACTAGGTGTTGTCACACACTCATGCACACTCTGGCAGTGCTGGGCACGAGTAGATCGGGGCTCTGCACGCTCTAACTAGGTGTAAATACAATAACAAGCCTGTAATTAAGTGAGCATGATGAAGTTAATGGAGATCGGCCATTCCGTCGGCCGCCTCCATGAATATTCTATTAGGCTGGTGGCGACGGGCAGCTGGAATAGCAGTTAATTTAATCACCACTCGGAGCACAGGGAAACTTCTTTGTGTGAGTGTAATTGCACAGAATGAATAATTGATTTGACAATCGCACCCGCGGATTTTGCCACCCCGCTTTGTATCACCGGAGAAAGGGAGGGGAGCATGAGAGAGGAGAGAGAAGAGAGAGAGAGCGAGAGTGAGAAGAAAATGGAGAAGAAAGAGAGGGAAAGGAGGGGAATAGAGAGAAGATAGAGTCGGGGGAGAGGAGTGGAAGAGAAGAGGACCTGCAACAGAGCGCTGAGAGGTGGCAGGGAAGCTGTCGGTAAATGGATCATTAGAAAAGCACAGCTCAAGGACAATTTATATTTTATCAATGCAGCAAAATTACATTATTGCTCACACACGCAATCATACTGCCCACACTCCAGATTGAGACCTGGAGGGGAGGAGTGATGGAGGGAAGAGAAAGGCAACAGATAGATTGAAGAAGGGAGGGATAGGGAGATAAAAAGGGAGAGCAGGGCAGACGGGGAGAGGAAAAGTGACATGCAATGATTTGAAAGTCACTGATATGGGATGTTCCCAGCTAAGGAATGGACAATGTGTTTTTTTGTTGCTGTTGTTTTTTTTCCCCATTCAGTGTGCGTGTATAATCTATTAGAGATCTCCTGCAGTGGATGAAATTACCTCCATGTTTTACTTAGTCGCAGCAATCAGGCACAAAAATGCAATGTACATGCAGATAAGACAGGCACACACTTGCAAATGTGCACACTTGCACACACAAGCACACAGTCAAGCTGATCAAATTACATTCAGCTTTGACTCAGGGTTTTTTCATGTGAAGCTATTTGACTTTAATGTGCTTTATTGTGGATGCTCAGTTCGCATGTAAACGGACACATCCTGAATGGCTGGTTAACCATAAATGGGCAGATAACGTTGAAACTAAATGACAATAAAAGTACCGTAGAATATCATGGCAGGGTTTAAATAAACATAATGCTGAAGACAGTCTTGTTTTTTATTGACAATAAACCAAAACCAATATGTCCGTTCCTGTCTGAAGCCTATTCTGAAGCCTATTCATTCTTTTTAAAGGTATAAATCTTTTTGAGAGTGACATAAAGCATCCAATTTTCAAGTTAGTAAATTGCATGCTTATTATTTACTATCTAATTATCCTGATCCTGTGTTGCAGTGTATGTGTTACAACAGAATTTGCCTTACTTTTTTTACAAAGAAATACATTTTTTTTCTGGAGGCAGAATGTGCTACACCTGCTACACCCCCTCCCAAAAGAATTCACAATGTAGCCCTAAACAGTCACCCCCCCCAAAACCAACCCCCAACAAAGGAATAGTGGTCACGCACGCAGCAGCATGAGTAAATTTGAGGTTGACTAGAAAATTAGAGTGTTTTTATTCCAGATATTAAATTTCTGTTCTGTCATTTTCACATCTGCATCTGTCACATCAGCTAAGTTGGTTAGCAGCAAGAAAGCAACGATGAATCATTGTTTTGGCTGCTAGTGAAGCTGGAGACTTGGGTGGTGGCTCCCCGTTACATCACCTTCTGGTCACCTATGACCATTTTGAAGCCTCTACTTTGTAACCCGTTTTTCTGAAACCATAACAAACCACATCTCAAAGGGGAGGTGCAGCTGAGAGGGGGTGAGGACCGCATCTGACCTGTTCATCACCCCTGATTGTCAAAAATGTGTGGGAGTAGGCAGAAAATCCATTCAAAATAATGAATTTTAACTGATGGTTTTTGGACAGCAATACAGCTTTGAGGAATCAGACTTGTCAGAATTTGGCAGATGAAAGACATCTGCAGGATCTAATAGTTTAAGTTTTTTTGGCGTTTCGTGGGGTTTGGGAATTTAAAATCAGTTCAGTTCAGACAATGTTATGTTCTTGTAGCAAACGTTATACGTCAACACCAGTGCTAAGAGATATCAGCTATTAATAATCTCAAGTAGTTGGATTTGAAACTAAACTGCAGGGCATAATCACCAGAAACACAACAAACCAACAGTCAAGACCATATTAAGTATGCACACCACACACACACACAGAGTGGAGTAGGGTGTATAGGATTGTATGTCTCCTCCCTGTAATCTGAGCAGTGCGTCCCCCCTGGGTGTGTAATGCAGTAATATGGGGTATTACTGCCCCAGGACCATGGGATAACACCTTAAACCTATACTTCATAGCAGCATGAGTGTGTGTGCATACACGCACTGTCACCCAGCTGAGGAAAGCTGAGGTGTGTGTGCGTGTTTGTGTTGGATATTATTCATTTGTTGGAGACCCTAGTTTTTTAGCAGTGACCTACACCTGCTGAGATTTGCTGTGAATCTGATGCAATCCTTAAAGTACTGCATTAACTTGAGCATAAAAAGTTGTTTGTTGGCTTGAATATCTCCCACTTGGTAGGAAACTGTACTAGGAGATATCAGTATCTGCCATATTCCTGTAGATATCACCAAACTAAGAACAATGTGTTTTTTATTTTAGTTATTTGGTTCTATGGTTCATAGAACATGTCTGATGTTTTCTTGTCTAGTTATTTTCTCCAACACAGCATCAACAAGGCATTATACCAGGGTGTTAATAACTGTTGAGGATATCTTGCACACAGTAGTTACCAAAACAATCCATTTAAGCCTGTTTCTAATGTTCTTATTGGTACTGAAAACATTTAAATGCAAACTCTTCTGTTTGTACATTTCTGTGGCCGTCACTGTGACTCTGTCAAGTCCAAGAAGAGAAACAAGAGACTTGTTGTTAGTGTTAACTCTGTAGAGTGCTGGGCGGTGCTGCACACCTCCACTAGCCCAACAGTGCCGGTTACTGACAGAAGGCAGCCACATATTCTGCCTCTCAAAAAGATTTCGGGGACCATTCGGGCAAAGCGGTGGGCTTGTGTTTAGAAAAGCGTCTGACAGGACAAGGTGATGATTTGATGGACTGCCAGCTAAGAGAACAGAGGAAAGTATTTGGCTGTGGAAGCCCGACAAAGCTAGTAACAAGTAAACATGATGATGCCTAGATGTGGTGTTGGTGTTATGATGCACAGCTGGTGGGTGGTCCAGTCCCTCTAGAACTGTTCTGTGACCCTTCCAGCCCACTGAGACACTTTTCTTACCATTTCAAGAGGAAACTGAACCACCAGCTTTTACTCAGAGATGTTTAACTTCAGGAAGCAAGGCGGCATAGTGGTCAGCAGTGTTGCCCCACAACAAGAAGGTCCATCCAAAGACATGCATTAGCTTAATTGGTAACTCTAAATTGCTCACAGGTCATGAAGATGAATGAATGTTTATATTAAGCACAGAAAGAGAAATGGAAATCTAAAGAGTTTCAGAATGTGTCACAGGTTGTTCTAACTAACACTGGATACTTTTATCAGTGCCTCAAAACGCTTTTCTATTATCTATATTCTAGTAGGATGTCACAGTTTTATCTTTTCTGTCCACTAACAGTGTCTTTTGTTGTAGGAATTAATCAATCAGCCAACCTGGGATGCCAAAAATCACTCAATGGCTGCAACACTCATGAAACACGTAATATGTCACAAACAGGCTTTATGTGATGCATCTCAAGCCCAAAATAGACAGTACTTACTGCGAGGTAATACGTAGCATATGGATTGCGCCTAACGTGGTGTCAGTGAAGCCCAAATTCTTGCAGCTGTCAAAAGACATGTTGCTAAACTTCTAATAGCTCCTTGTCTGTGTTGTATGCTGAACACTGACTGCTTTGCTGAGTTTATGTAGGTAAATGCCAAGCATTTCCAGGGCTTTACCCCAGAGTAAAGAATGCATTGTACTGTGTTGTTTTGTGATGTACCAAACACGGCTGAGGAACAAACCCACTGCAAAGCAAAGGAATATAAAGAAAGGAGAGTCAAGAATTGATTGGCGATGATTTCTTGCATCTGGGCAAAGACAGAAATAAAAGAAAGCAAAAATGGAGGCTATAATCATGTTAGTTCTCCTTCCTTTCCCTCCCTCCCTCCTCTACACAGGTCCAATCCCTCTATTTCAGCTCCCTTCATCTTCTGAGTGGTCATCTGTTGATTACATGTTATATTTACCTCTGCTTTCTCACTCTTTTGCTGCCTCACTCAGGTCCACCCTGGCACACACACTCACTGTATTCAGGCATACATACATAAATAACATACATACATAAATATTTAATCAAATAAATAAATCACTCGGCCCAACGGCCCTTTCTAATCAAGTGACATCAATCAGGGAGAACTATGGGTAAAGAGGCCTTGTGGCTGACGCCTACTGAGCACACCCAGAGCACTGGAGTAGCGTCTATTTGAGTCCAAGGGGGAAATATACGCTCCATGTCCCATTATAGGAGAAGGGCTATCCTTTCGTCAGCGCGCCCATTACTCCCCCTATCATTTCCCCAAATCTAAAACCTGTTTTCAATCAACACAGCCAAACGAGTGCCTGTCCAAGAGAGGGAGAGAGAGAAAGAGAGAGAAAGGAAAGAGAGAGCAAAGGAGAGAAAGCGATAGAGATGGACAGTGAGGGTAGGGGTAGAGGGAGAGCGGTGGAGGGCTCTTTCCCTCTTTCTTCCAGTGATTGGAGCGTTTTGCATTCTGTATGTGTGTGTGATTGAATCCGTCTCCTAAATTAGGGCTGTCGACTCGAGGAGCTGAATGTCCTTAACCCCCCCCCAACCAATATCCCCCTTTCCTTGTGTGTATGTGTGTGTATCTGTGTGAGTGTTGTGTGTGTCACATCATTGGTGAATATTGTAAGTGCAGTCTGGGTAAAAGGTTTACGTTGAGCCATTGATTACTAATGTTATGGTGGATGTGAATTTCTCAGGAAGCATTGTTTGGACAGCAGAATTCAAACTTCAATAACAGTTCTGGTAATTTCCTTTCAGTGCCAAAGGCATTACTACAAAATAATAACAAAATTACCTGAAAAGAAGAGGAAATTATCAACAAATTTAACAATGAAGGTCTGATTTCACAGCTACAGCACAGAAATTCATTTTCTAACAGGAAACTTCTGAACATTGTTGGTACAGTTGGCAAGCACAGTAACAAATAATGTGTGTGTGTGTGTGTGTGTGGGCGTGTGTAGTTTTACTTTTCTCATTTTCGAGTAGCACTTTGTTGTAAGCATACTCCCAGTCAAAGATGAACCTGTAGAAGCAGAGCTGGTTGTACAGGGCTTTCTCAGTGTACTGTGGAGAGAACACACACATACAGAGTTATTTTAGTTATGGCAAAAACATTTAATATATTCTAAAAAGCTAACCCGCCCCCTCTCTCTACTCTATTGACAATGTGAGGCTGGGGATCACTGCTGATGGCGTGTCATGACTGACCAAAATTAAGCACTTGCAGAAACACAGATTATTTTTATAAAAACAATGAAACTATTCAGCGTGGATCACTCAAACCATGGCCTTAATGTGCTTGTGATACTGATATGGGATGTTTGGGGGAAGTGGGGAGTGGGCAGTGGCAAAAACTGCATAATTCCTGATTTTGCCAATTCAAAATTAGCTACACACTGGCTGTCTGTCCAGGTTTTCAGCGGTTAATAAGTCACACAAGGACAAAAATGTTTTAAGCTAAAATTCCATTTATTTGTTATGACTACACAGCCGGAAATCAGAGGTAATCATGTTGGAATAATGGATGTAGAGCTAAAACAATTGTTCATTGAATCAAATGGTTGATCAATTTCAAGTTTTTACAGAAAAAAATTTCAAATCAATTTTGAGTCCAGCTTCTCAAACATTACTGCTTTTACCACCAAGAGACAATGGCAGGCTTTGTCTTTTGGACTGCTAGTCCAGGGGAAAACTGGTCATCTTAGACCTACAGAAGCCATTGAGAACATTTTAAAAATGTTATACAGAAATGAAAATAACATTTATTTATGAGGAAAATATTTGACAGATTCAACCAATAACGAAAATGAATGCACGAGAAGCTGTGCTCAAGCTGGAGTAATACTAGCACAAATATCTCAAGCTTGCTTTATCCCATTCAAGAGAGACACAGTTTGTCACCACCATTCACAAACCAACTCTTCCACTGTACCTTTGATTTACCACTGTATGAAAGAGTTAGTAGTTTCTATTATTTTGGCAAAATTATGATAGAGCAGAAAAGCATCCCCAACAGATGAATAAAGCCAGTTTATCAATTTAAGCAGCGTGAAGACTAAACATACACCTCAATGATTGGACTATATCTGCTAAAAAAGTCTGTGTTCCTCTGTGTGACACAGTGGAGCAAGAAAACAAATTTGCTTGCTTTGTTAATCTCCACTGTAATTAACTGAAGCCACACGACAGCCTGCCAGAGGGAGAGAGAGAGAAGAGAGGGACAGAGAGGATGAGCAAGACAGAGAGTTGGGAGGGGGGAAAAAGGAAAAGAAAAAAGAGCAAAGGAGAGAAAAGGGTAAAGATACAGAAAGGGGAGAGAGATGGAGAGAATCACAGACAGTGAGGAAGAGAGAGGGAAAGAAAAGAGGGGATCGGGCCCGAAATACCCTCCCTCATAATAGTTTGTTGTGATAAGCCATTGTGAGAGAGGCATGCGAACAGCCGAGGCTGTCAATTTGATTAGCCATTATACTGCATGTTTAATTGCAGTTATTGGCTCGTCATTTCCCTGCTACGCTGGAGAGGGCACGCTAAGCCCCGACCCCACACTGCCATCAGGTGTGCGCCGAGTGCTTTATTATTACCACCAGGAAGAATCCCCTGATAATTCCTGTGTGTCAGTATCTGTATGTGTGTGCGAGTGAGGTACAGAGCTGGTGTGTGCTTATTATACCTGCCAATCGGCAATGTGCATAATTGTAATTTCAGTTTTTACTGCTGTGGCATAATCAAGTGGCAAGAGTATCTAATGCAACTAAATGTAAACTATGTGATGTGTGAATATGAGCGAGCGGGTGAATGAATGAATGATTGTGTGTGTGTGAGTTTAATGGCTTTCTATGGCTGCCCACATGGCACGCACAGCTGTTGACCGTTGATGCACTGTCTAGTCAACAACCAAACCATGCACATCCCATAATGGAGCCTCGGTTACGGTTGCCAAGGTTGAAAAGCTCGTTCGGCACAAGCACCGCATACCACTTCTTCCTCTTGAAAATAAAATACACACACTTGCACACACACGGCAGCACCTTCAAACAATATAATGCTGATTGTGGGCGGGCCAGTGGCAGCATACAGATTGATTGACAGGTGTCAGAAAGGCGTGGCCAAAATGTTACAGGGTTGTTATTGAATTTAGAGCCCCTCAACCCCTCCTCACTCTCTCCCTCACACACACACACGCACACACACGCCTACCTCGTCATTCAGCTCCGCGCTTTGTTCCTGCACTGACACCATTTCAATTTGCTCCACAAATCTGCAGCATTTTCAGCCTGACTGCCTAAGGAGCAAACCAGCTGTGAAATTGCCTGTCTCCCGGGAGCGTAGGACACCCCAGCCCCCACCTCGTACCCCTTGCTCCTTTGCCTCCCCATTCCCCGACTGACTTCCCCTCTCGACACACACACACAGCGCATGTACACACACAAACACAGTTAAGCTTAAAGGAAGAGGGAGATGTGTGTGTTCATAAGAGAGGGAGAGAAAGAAAGCATGTAGACAGGATGTATAGAACAAGAAAAAGTAAGAAATAAGAAAAGGAAGCCAAATTTTAAAAATTGATCTAAATCACAGAGCAACAGTGTATAATGGTGCAAAAAATAAAACGAGCACTCAATGCCTTCTCAGAGTCTTCAAAAACATTCAAACATCCATTATTTAGGGGACACACACGCACACAGTAAAAGACACATGGATCTGACCTCGAGAACTTTTGTGCACCATACTGTTGTTGAGGTACACCACTGAAGCAGGTAATGAAAAGGTAGCGAGTCAGACAAACTCTGAGTATGAGTGGAGAGAGTACAGCCGACCAAACAGAGTTCATGGAGGATGGAGAGTGTGCTGAAAGAGTGCAACTATTCAATAGCTTCACATAGACATTTAGAGGAAAAATATCACAGCATTGGTGATACAAACAAGGCCTCGGCATTACACACTTTTTCCTCTATACTCTTCACCAACTTAGCTGCAAACGCGCGTTGAACTGAAGCTTCAAGCCCTTACACTACTGCAGCTGCAGAAAGAGAGAGAGAGTGAAAAAGGGAGGGAGACGGAGAGAAACAAACATACATTTTCCCTCAGCTGTGAGGCCACAAGGCTTTAAAACTCTTGAGCTTTTTAGATGCGATGAGCATTATTGCCAGTTGTGGTAGTCACGCCGATCAGCTTCACAAGACACCATAATGAGTCAATATATGTAAATCTTTACTAGGCAAACACGGCAGGAAACAAAGGCATTTAACTGGTGCTCTCGCCCGCAAGCCTCCAACGATTCAGCACCGGTAATTTCTCCCCATTGAAAGGCATAATTGCCTGCTATTTGAAGATATTCATGCTCAATTTTTGAAATTAATTTCAATTGGGGGGAAATGTAGAAATGTCAGCTCCAGTGAAAGGGATTTGATTTCAATTATCCTCACTCAAAGGACTGTGATTTCCAAATACACTTAAGCAAAATTATGACAAGAATTTTTGTTCGGCAAAATTCAGTGTTTAAAGAGCGATTAGGCGATAATGGGGCAGCTTTGAGCCGGCAGTGAATGCAGCCGTCTCCCTCTGAAAGGCACTCAATTATCTCTGATTGCTCCTGCTATAATGTATCAAATAGAGATACCTGCTATTGCCGTAATTTGTGTGAAAATTAACATGCTGCAATTTCCACTAGAGGGAAAAAGGGAGCTCTAATGGGCGCCTGAGCGTACATCAATAAAACAAGGAGAGAAAAAGAGAGACAGAAAAGGAGGGTGGGTGGAGGAGAGAAAGAGCAAGTCTGTAGAAAAGAGAATGAGTCTAAAAGCTAAGGAGCGAGGGAGGGGAGAGAAAGAAAATGCAAAGAAAGAGCATGGATGAACGCATTGAATAAAAGGGAAAGAAAGGGAAAGTTAGGACAGAAATTTGAGCCAGGGTGAGGAAAAAAATAGCCTATTTTGAGTTAAACGCTGTGGAGGGGGGGAGGAGAGGGAGAGAGGGAGAGATGACGAGCAAGAGAGAGAGGAAGAGAAAGAAATTTAATTTACTGAAAATATTACAAATTGCACCTGTGCATAACTCCCCCAAATTACCAACCAATCAAGGCAGAGTGCCTATTACTCTCCCATTACATGGAGATCAGATCACGCTCTGAATCTGTGTCCAGAGAGAGAGGGAGGGAGAAAAGGAAAGAGGCAGAGAGAGAGATGGATGGAAGGAGGTGAAGAGAGGAGACACAGCACCCACAGCGATGGTAAATGCACCATTGATGCAAGAGAGAAAAGGGAAAGCAGAGTCACAAACAAAAAGCGCCTTTACAGAAGCTCTTGTAAAAACAAAGATTATTTGGTGTTGTACACAAAGACGAAACCCCTGACTCTGCTTTTAACTGGTGCTGATATTAATTTGTTAAGATGTGATACTGCCAGATGAAAAACATAAATGTTATTTAGCCCAAGTCAGCACAAAAACCCAATGGCACTTCCCGAAAGAAAAAAAAAAAAAAACAAACAAACTTAAAAACAAAACTTAAAGGACACAAGCTCTAAGCAACCACTAGTGGATGCCTCATCTTCTTCTCCTCCTGTTTGAGCACAGTCTGTCGACCACCAGCTCAGATAGCCATGAATGGTCTCTTGACTGCTTTGCATAATTGGCAGCAATTTAATATGCAAGCTAGTGGGCTATTAATCTCTATGCAATAGCATGATTCAGACAATAATGTTACCTAATACTTAAAGAGTAAGTGGTACCCTAATATGAAATTGTGTAATACCTGGTCCTGCCTTCTAAGCTAAAGGTCCAAGGTCAGCATCAGCTGCAAGAATCAGGATTAAATTTCTTAAAGGTAGACACGTTATATTGTGTCGTGAGGCTAGTAGAAAAGTGAACAAATTCTTATAAGTGTTTATATTTCAATTTTAAACTATATAGAACATTCATTATGAAAGTTATGCTCGAATTTATTGAATACTTTAATTGCAATTTTACCCCCCCCTCCCCCCAATTTCATTTTCTTTCATTTCATATTTTATTTGTCTATGGCTTTTATTAAAATATGTACTTGCATTCAAGCTAATTTTTCAGCTTATTTAGACAACACCTCTCTGCTATACATGATAGGACAGAAGACGAAGAAATCTTTTACCCTGGGAAACCACAAGAGGTTAGCCGTTTTTCAGTCAAGTGGTCAGGTCCGCATCACGGGAGAAGATATTAGCTACTCTTGTCTGCATTCAATGAGTGCAACAATGGTGAATCTCAGTGAGAGTTGAGTTTCCAGTATTTTTACCCTGACAGGCTTAATCATTGATTTCAAAGTGCATTCTGGCCTCAAGTCATATGGGTCAAATTCATGTGATCATCACTGAAACACCTTAAACAGATGAACACTATGCTGATTGTTTTTGCAGACTGATTTTAACATTAAGCCTGTAATGGTACAGTGGAAACAATGTCTGCCTTCTGTTTGTTTATTCTCTCCTCACACCATCTGGAGCCAGCACGTTGTTATACTCCAGACAAACAGGCTGTGCTGCTTAGCTATAATAGGTGAATAATGATTTTTAATGAACACCATACTATGTATATCAATACAGGCATCCATTAGCCAAAGCAAGATGAAACGGAACAATGCAACGTTTCCAAAAAAGTATCAATAGATTTGAGATATTAAAGCACAAGACTCGATTTTACATGTTCTGGGTTATTCCAGTCAAAGTGGCCAATTTCATCTACGCTTCTTCTGCCTTCATGCAAAGCACTTTGTAACATTAGCTGGTTAATTCTGTTGTTATCACCACCACACCCTGTGCCCCATAGATGTACGTACGAAGACTATGTAATGACAGAGTAAGGAGTCAAACAGTGTGGCAGAAACCAGGTAAAATGAAGACAGGTTACAGGTTTTAGGGTAGTCAAAGGGTGCATGAGTGAACACGGAGAGTTAAATGTTTTATTCAGCCCACAGTTTGAAGTGCCACGGCCCTCAGGCACAGCAATGGCTGCCTAAGTGGCTACAGTGACAGCAGAAATTGGCCTTCTGGTTTACAACCTGTCGACACAGAGCCAGAGACAGCAAAGCAGCCAGGGGGGACAGAGAGGAGCAGAGCACGCAAGATAAAAAATTGACAAGAGAGAGTTAAGGCTAGGGTGGAGAAAGGAATGGTTAGAATGGGACAGAGGAGGAGAGGCAAAAAATAGATTGAACCGTCATGCTCAAATGGGAAAGGGAGAGTGTTTCTTTAAAATCCAGTGGTCAAGCTAACAAAGTGTTCATGAGGCAGCTACAAGAGGGAGACAGACAGATGCTTTTAATGGCTCAACTACCATCCAGCTCTGAGTGCCTTCAAACGCATGAAGGTGTGTATGTGTGCATGGATGCACCATCAAACATACACAGAAAAGCTGAAAGACAAAGAACTTCATCTTGATCTGTTTGTATTTATGTTGTAATGTGATCTTAATGAGCACAGATGTACAACACATATGAGGAGTGATTTCAGCTCCATAGCACCATCACCTGGACAAAACATGCACAATTCAACTTGTATCAGTCTGTGCATTCATCTCAATCTCAGTCAGTGTGTCTCTGATGAAGCAGGTTTATGTGTGTGACCCCTATTGAAGGACAATATTAAAAAGCATGGCTGCTTGTCTGTGTGAGCTAACGAGTAAATTCTGATGTGTGTGAGTTACCTCAGGTCTGAGGGTCGCCTTGGTGCAGCTGGGGCAGATGGGTCCGTGGCGGGAGAAGGCGATGGGCAGACGTCTGGTTCGATTCTGACAGGCCTGGTCCTCACACACCAACCAGCCCTATCAGATACACAACAGGCAAGTTTACTGACTTTGACTGTTAAAACATCTTATCTTTAGCAGGGCTGCAGCTATTAGTAACATAACTACCCACTATTCTGATAATTGATCAATTATCTTTATATTTGAAGCAGATACTCCTAACAGCTTCTCATATATTAAGATATGATTCTTTTACACATGTGCAAATTAAATTAAATTCTCCCATAAGTTAGGTTATGGGAGAATTGAATGTACATTTTAAAATGTTTTCTCACGTTCATTCATTGTTTATTTGATAGGGACAGATGCAATAGGCATACAGAACCGTGCAACAAATTGAAATGCATGAAATTCATCACAGCATTCATAGCCTTGCTGCTTTCCTATGCCCTTCCCTAGAAAAGCTTTTAAAACAATATTTAAACATACGCAAAACCTTCACATTCAAACAAACAGATTCGCAATACTCCCCACCCTTTAATATGACTCTAGATCAAATGATAACTCCAATAGATAATGGACCGATAAATAACATTAAATAGCATTTGTTTTTTCTCATGAGGTTTTAGAAGAAATACATCACTCAGAGCAAATATGAAAAACTAAATAATTTTTCTTTAAACATATGGCCAATTTTCTCTTTCTATTCCATGATTTTCAGAGGATTTATTCAGTTTTTTTTTTTTATGTCCCAAGGGATCCATGATGTGCGTTCCCATCTGAAAGTTGGATGTAGAGGGACAGTATCTGGAGAGAGGGGAAAAAAAAACAACAAACAAACAAACAAACAAAAAAAAAACAAAAACTGACAGTGGCCTTTACATCTTTATCTGGTCATTTATGCATGAAATGTTTTCATGTGGGTTTTCATTTTTTTTCCAATAAAAAGGTGATCATAAAAATTGCCCCCCCCCCCAAAAAAAAAGAAAAAACTAAACTAAAAACAAATTTTGCTGAAAATTGTGGCTTCCATTTAGCTGTTCTAATCCTGCACACCGCTGACAAGCAAAGTACACGAAGTAAGAAAGAAAGAAAGGAGAAAAAAAAATAATAATAAAAAAAAAAACAGGTGTGAACCACAACCTGCAAAAATACATTGGTAGAAGAACAGAGGTTTACATCTGACCTCACATCCCACCCTCTCTCTTTACATTTGAATGTATCCTCAGCTGCCTTGAGTCGTGGTCTTGCTCTGGGAGTACTTGTCAGGCAGGCAAAGCCACGGACAGCCAAAACGGAGGTAGTTAGGACCCCCTGGGGTGAAGCAGTGACCCTGGGCAGGTGCTGTGGACTAACCCTCTCAATCTCCCTGTATTCTTCCAGACCCCTCCTCCTCCTTCGCTTCTTATGCCCTGTCATTACTAAGTGGGTTTAAAGGGGAGGGGGTTAATGCCCAACTAATGACAGAGCATAAGACCCACTGCTATCAAAGCCTTTGCTTCTCCCCTACATCTATCTTTCTCTTCAATTCTCTCAAAATAAACCCCCTCAAAAAAACATTGCACCTGTCTTTATAACCCCCCCCCCCCCAAAACACACACACACAAAGATACACTGTTTCTTCCATTAATTTTTGTGTTTCCCTTTGTTTGGTCTCTTGATTAGTCTGGAGGAACAACAACCAAAAAAAAATAAAAAATTTGAGGAGGACCCTTTTTTCTTTATAGCCAACTGCACAGTATATGAATACTTTTTCTCCTGAGTCACCAGTATTTGTTTCCCTCTTCAGCACACGGTCGTGCAAATGAAATTTTGCTGTTATATATATGTGGTGGAAAACTGTCTAGAATAAAAAACATAAATCATGCTTCATGCCAAACCCAAGACAAACACGATGAATAATCTTCCCTCAATTCTCTTTTAAAATCTGTTTATTGACAGTCAGTAAACAGAAGTCTTTCATTTCCACCACTAAATCTTAGTTGGACTGAGGGTAAGACCCTTGGTACCTAAAAATTGTTGTTGCTGTTTTAAAGCTATGAAAGCAAATTGCTGTTATTTCATTGGGACATCTACGACAGATATTTTAGCGAAGCAGACATCCTTTAATATGCAACATTTTAACTATAACTTTTCTTTTTCAGGTCTATCACCCCAGACTTGTTCTACATTCACAAGAGTTTAAAATGATTCAATGTATGCCTATTAATAACTAGTTTAGAGTTAACCATCAGTAAGAGTTCTGATTGATTGATAAGATCAGTTCAGTTTTAGTGGGAAATCAGTGGTATCTGTATTTGCAGTGGGTCTGACAGTAAACAGACTGTGGAGCAGACTATCCCCAGAGCATGTCATGTCTACATGGTGCCATTTCTAAATAAAACCAGGAGACGAGCTGTCCACTCTGTTGAGGACTGAGGTAGGCCGGGCCCATTTATTTCATTTGGAGAATTAATGCCAGACTGACTGTGTTGAGTGAGCAGTAGTCTGGCTGTTCACACCAGAAGCACATTTTTCTACACTTGGCAAGAAGTCATTCAGCTCTCTTAGCACATATGAGTTGATTTTAATATAACGGATGGGTTTATATGTCCCTTGTTAAGGAAGACATCACTGAAGATTCTTGCTTGTCTGTGCTCATCTGTCTTGCCCCCAGTTTAAACTTGCCACATACTCTGGGTTTACTTTACCTCCTGTGTATTTGTATTCATTGTAGGCAACAGACACTGATCTACTGTAAATAGACCATTTGAACATAACAGTTAGATGGATGATTCAAATACAAACTGCATGTCGTACAAGCAATCATTTAGGAACATGCTTCATTGACTTGGACTCATTTACTCTAACATTGACCAAAAATCCTACCTGCCTACTCCCTTCTCTTACATCAACGTTAACCTAAACCTCAGCTCTCCCTAAACTTCAAACATGCATTCACGTTGAAAACTAATGATTATGTTAGTGGGCATTTGCTTTTTGCTCCCATAGTGTCAGTGTGTAAACAGACTCAGGTCCGCACAACAGGACTAATACCAGGACCATACACACAAACACAGAGCTGAGCTTTTCTAAATGAAAATCAAACACACATGGTCATACAAACATACGTTCCAAATCAATTAGAAAGCCCCAGAGTTCACAGTTTTACATACAAACCCCGGGTCCAGGATTAATTATCTCAACACTTTCATCAAGCCGGTACAAAGAGCTGAGCACCATGGGAAATATGGCAGCCTCACCTCTCTGATAAAGACCTCTACAGAACAATGGTTCAGAGAGGTGTGAGATAAGGAGTATGAGTGTGGGTGGCTGTTTGAACAGCATCTTTTTTTTGTCTATTTCCTAAACACAAGCCCTGACATACACTGCTGTTCCCATGTGTCTCACTGACACTTGCACATATACAAAACACACATCCACCATTGTGTGCGCACAAACATATTAATTGCTTCCCATTCACTTGCATTAAACTGAATTAATAGGACACATCAAAGATTCACATACTTGGGTCACACAAAACATGACCAAATGCCAAACACATAAAAAAAAAAAAGAAAGAATAAGTTAAGATTACATGCATCAGACCTGTGGGAGTTTCGAAGACTTAAAACAAGGAGCACATGGTGAGAGAGGCAAGGAGAACATAAACACACACACACACACACACACACACACACAAATAAATAAATAAAAGAAATCAAATTGAGGCATTTCGCCAGAGCAAGAGTGGGGGGATGAGGTGTACAGTCAGACGTGAGAGAATAAAGGTTCATAATTGCATAATTATAGCAGTGGATACCTGACAGATTGAATGTAGACGTCAAATGACTTCCACATAATTTAACTAAACAGTGGCAGCACCAGGCCACGACAAGGCCCACCATGAAATATACCATCTCTCTGATCCTTTCTTTGTTTTTTTATAACACTCATCTCTTCTAATGAGTGTCTAATCTCTTCTATTCATCTCCACAAAAAAAGTTCTATGTTCAGTTATTGTTAGTTAGGGGTGCAGCGAATGATTATTTAAATTTTTCATGCATCTGCTGGACCTTTTCTCGATGAAACCATGAATTATTGGGTGACCAACACAAGTCAGCAAGTCAAAAATGTACTTAAAGAAGCTCATAAATATTCACCTCTGAGATCCAATAGGCAGTTGTTTTTCCCCCATAAACAATTATGACAAAAGTCATCAATTTATAGAATAATAAACTAATCAGTTCAACCGTCCAACAGTGGAGAGGCACCTCTGACATAACTCATGAGTCAGTCAGTGCAACATGAATCCACCTGCAGAGAGTTAGAGACCTCAAACTGGTTTTTGTGCTTCAGCAGTCAACACTTCCAGCTCTAAAGTGAATAGACCTAAAATCGGTCTACTTCACAAACGCGCACACGCACACGCACACATAGAATAAAGCTCAAACGGTTCCACTTTGTACCTCCTCCGCTTAATCAAGGCTTCTCTATTCAACAATTTGACCTTTTGTTCAAAACAGGATTATCACCTTTTCTGGTCTTCATTCACCCTTTCTCCCTCTCTCCCCCTTTCTGCTCTTGCCCCTCAGCCCGTTTCCAGGGGCGACCCACATGACGAGGGTAATTGCAATAATTTGTTAAATGCCATGGAAACGGTGGTTGGATGGGAGGGGTTAAAAAAAAAAAAAAAAGAAAAAGAAAAAGAATTGGGTAGTTCAGGAAACAAGCAAATCTCTCATTTTGCCAAAGACAGAGAGACGAGAGGAGGACAACACAGAGAGTGTGTATGTGTGTATCTGTGTGTGAGAGTGAGTGAGTCAGGGAGAGAGAGGACTGAACAACAAGTGTTTGCCCCTTCTCAGAGTGCTGGTTTATTGATAATGGTGGGTATTGGGGGGGGGGGCATTACTAATGATTCATGTCTCTGTGGTCCTAGCTTAAGATGCCAACACACATGTACACTTATTCATTTACACAAACACGCACGAATGCATGTGCGCGCGTGCGCACACGCGCACACACACACACACACACAGAGAGACTGAGGTGCAGAGCTTTCAGTCTATCTACCCAGACAAACAGCTCTATTTGAACTCTCCCTCGGCCTGAAAGGAATCCGTAATTACACAATATTACCCCTCTTCATTGCACTGCTGTGTGTGCTCTGTCCACTGCTGTTCAGCCTCCAGTGGTGCGTGTGTGTCTATGTGTTGCTGTGTGAGGTGTAAGTATTCAGTGGTAGCAGCTGTTTCACACATTGTGACAAAGGGGTTGAGGGGGACTCGCTCCCCACACATTCACCACACTAATTGATTTCTGTTCAGCACTGTGGGAGAGTAAGCCTGACACACACACACACACACACACACACACACTTTTAAAGACAGTGCATTCCGCTCTCAAGAACAAGGTGTTAGAAGCTACCAGGAGAGAGCAAGCCCCCAACAAAGACAACATAGGAATCCAGCTGAACTCACTTCCAAGCTAAGTGTACAGTTACAACCTCTTACAGAAAACTGTTTCATCCAAAAAGGTTGAAAACTTGAAAACAGAGCACTGTATCTGTGACCACCCTGCAAACCTATGCACATCACTGCATTCTGACATAGGCTTACAAGCTCACTTTCACTTGCCATGCAGCAAAAATACTGTAGACTAAAGAACTCTGAAAGATGGACCATGCCAGGCCCTCAACAAGACAATAAACTGGTGTCTAATGTTACATCTTTGGAAAAGTCAAATATATTAACGATACAAGGCATTTTAATAATGAACCTAATGTTAGACAGCAGACAACTAGCAAGATAAACATGACCCATACCCTGTTGGTAGTGTCCTTTGGAATGTGAACATTAGATGTTAATATTCCATAGAGTGGAAATAGAAAAGTAAAGCAAACTCTTCAGCAAAAGTATTATATACTTTTTCCCAAATGACTATAATGTCTGAGCAAAACACTATAAAGTCACTGAATGGATTATGTTCGAGCTGAAAAATGTTGATCAATAGCTTATTTTACTGAAATTACTTTAAGGCCTAAAACAGTGAAAGGTCACCCTTTGAGGCACAAAGGGGGTACAATATCAAATGGTTGTTTGGCCATATCCTGAAATATTGGCTCATTTCACAATCAACCATTATGATGCATTAATAATAAATGACGTAAAATGTGCATGACACACAAATGTGCAATTGATGATAGAAATTGGTGCGTCCGCCTAACAGTTTGCACAGATGCAGTCGTTATTGAATTCACAAATAATGAAAACAAACTTAATGGGATGTTGTGAATCGTGTCAGAGATATCTTTTCCTCACAAACAGAACTATCTGACATGGCTATGACATATGAGGGTTTGAAGCTGAGACAAAGCTGCAGAAAGTGCAAAATAAGAATACCTATTTAAGTATTTTCATGGATCATGCTGCTACAAATCTTTCTTGTCTTTTCATTTTGCAAGCATGATGCGCTCTTTGGTTGAAAATGTCACTGCAGTACCCTGCTGAGGTTTCCTTCATCTTTGTCCTAGTCTTTGATGACTTCTCTTACCATCACTGCATCTGTTGCATCCCCCATTGTGTTAAATACAGTCCAACCATTTTACAGACACTTTGCTGACTGTCAATTTTCTCAGTTTTGACAATTTCATTGCATACAGTTCAGTTTCTCCAGCCACTTGAGCTTGTATTAATTTCTTTGTGAATGAGCTGGTGAATAATAGTTTACAAACAAAGCTAATGTTTGACCTAATACTTGCACCAAACATATAATCCTTTTCAGACTGTGTGTTACTGATCAAAGAAGCATATATTTGAAAGTTGTACAGCCAAACTGTACCTTTGAGAAAAAAGGTAAAAAAAAGAAGTGGGGAAGGTAGGAGAGTGGATCATCAGCTGGCCAGCTGTGTTGTGCTAGTCTAACAAGTTGCAGCATTAGACACCAAATTATAACTAAATGAAGTCCATTTGTGGGCCCGGCAGGTGGTGAAGAAGTATATGCATGAATGTTTGTGTATGGATAAAGCACTTATCTACAGAATTAGTATTTACAAAAGCCTGTACTCCTGCTCAAAAACAGAAATACTCACAGAGTAGTATCTTTTGATGTGGCGACGAATGTCAAGTAGGAGTTTGTTGCTGATGTTGACAACGTAGTTGATGGGCTTGCACTCACACGAGATGTGACAACATTGCATTAGGCTAGGCTCCAAGTGCGAACCCTGCAATAAAGAATATTATATATTTCATATGTGAGAAAAACAGATCAATCAATAAAACCATGTGATCTGTAATACAATAAAATGATGTAATACACAATCAAAATCAGGCAGTAGTAATGTGCTCAACCTATTTGGGCAGCTCACTCAAAAAATGCAGTTGAGTATACAGAGATTACTTAATGACCTCCAAAAATATAGTGGAAAACTTTACAAAACAGCTTAATAAAAAAAAAAAGAAAAAGAAAACCACACCTAAAGTCAGGTTACAAAGTGACAATGGCAGGAGGCGCTTCTTGTTATAAAAAGAACTCCCTTGATGTCCCTTAATGAAAAACTCAACCCATTAATATGACAACATCAAAATTTCTTATGCGGAACTCCCTGCATTTGCGTCATCTTGCTTTCTAGGATATTGGTTTGACAAAGACAATAGCTCTAAACACTACAGTACCCAGGAAGTCTCAGCTGCTGTCACCATGGGAAAGGAGCTATGGACACTAAACTCTGTGTCTACCACTGCCCAAACTGTGCGATTCCATCTTTAACAAAATGCATATACCAAGCTGTGGTTAACTACCTATGGAAACGAGCTTATTTTTTGACCCTATTTGAATTTGTTTCATGAAACAAACATACATATTCAAACAAAGTTGATGAACTCATAATTCAGTGGGATTCAGCTGGGATGAGTTTTCCGTGAAACCAGCAGCCAAACAAAATGGCCCCTCCCATTCCCTAACTCTAGCATCGATAGCGAAAAGCCATTGTGAGCTGTTCTATCATTAGGACAGGCCAACTGCAATTGGTCCCATATATTTAACCAAATAAATCAAATTTAGATGCATTAGAAGCCTTTCACACTTTTACAGCATAACGACTGTAAGTGGGAGGCATTTACTACAGTCTAAGTACAATAATTAAAATTTCTCTCCCACAAGACTTCATGAGTGTTGCATCTTGGGCATAAATGTGCACAGGGATTCGTCACAGCTGCATTTTTAACCCCAGAATAAGAAAAGACAGTTACGTAACACAGAAACACGGCCATTACATTTAAAGGTCCACAAAGAACATGTCAAGTGGAAAGTGTGAGGGCTTAAAGCATCCCTTGGTCTAGTAATTTTTAACATTATTGTAGCCTGGGACAAACAGGTCAATGTGACCTCAGTACCTCTGAATTGACAGAAAGGCTTATAGTTAATGCAATGAAAAAAGTAACCACAGTACATAACAATTACACGACATATAACAGCTTTAAACACTCGCTCCTTTCAACCCGAACTCCATTTAACTGTCGCATTGATAGCAGCAAAAAAGGTTTCTGCAGAGAAGTAAATGACACACAGGAATGCATGTGACAACCCCCACTCAGCACACACACAGATTTTTTGTTTGCTTACATCATTCTTTTTAGGGAGAAAAAGAAACCCTGCTCGATTTTCGGCCAGCTCAAGTCAATCAACTCATTTGGTTCCTCTAATATTCTAGCTATGCACATTAACCCTCCCAATCTCACCTCCCCTACTTTCCTCTTGTTTTTCACTTTCTAGTCTGCTCTGCACAAAGGCAGCCTCCCTTTATATCCTCCCCCTCTACTCTTTTATCTCACTTCTTTCACTCCAATATTTGATTTTGTTAACAGGACAGAACATCCAACACTGTCTTACTGAGAAATTGCATAAAACTACAGACGTAGGTTGTCTTGTGCTTGTGTGAGTTACGACCTCAAATAAAGCAATTCCAATAAGTATCCTTTCAAATTCTTCATTCCCCAACATGCTGTCTGAAATCCAACTGAGTGTCATCTTTGAATAGCCTGCTGCAGAACTATAAAACAATTTCAAAAAGGTTTACCATGTCAACTGTCTCCCTGGACTGTTTTCATCTCTGTGTTTGGTCTGATAATGTGTTGATTTAACAGCTTAAAGTGGGAATACCCGGGACTCTACTAAAACTGAACTCAGGGAAATCCCTGCAGTTCTTTCCAGATCTTTTTTCCCCTCCTCACAGAATTTTTTATCCCTCTCTCACGCCACCTCCCTTCCCATCAAACAACTTTCCTTCTCTGCCTGGGCTCCATCACCGCCTCCTCCTACCATCGCTGGCTCGATGTCAGTAGTGGAGTCAAGGCCTATCTGTCCTCCCCTCTCACTGAACTGTTAGACCATGTTCGCCACCCTAATTAACGTACTGTTTTATCAGTTGCTCTGTGTGCATGCATACCAGCCTCCGACGCATAGTGGAAATATAACATATAAAATATAAAAAATATATAAAAAAATAAAACAAAAATCTATAAACAGAAATTATCAAAAAAAAATTATCATCTAGGGAGAAAACTAAACTAAACTACGAATCTGTGGTACATGTGGAAAAATAAACAGATTGTAATATAGTTTTTTTGTTTCTTGTATGAGTATCTGCTGATGATATCATCCCTGGGTGGAGTCTGCATATCACACTCCTTTTTTAATTTAATGCAAGTTTTCTGTGCCAGCTGCAGACAGAGGATTGTCAGCTTTATTAGTATCGCCCAGACGAGAAAAGGCTGTTTGCCCTGCTCCTCATTAGAAGCTGATAACGCACACACACAACCTTGGCCTGACAAATGGTTGGATATCAGTGTGTGTGTGTGTTTTTGTGCTCATAGAGCAGCAGGGGTTAAGGAAAGGCTTTTCAAGTTGTGGAGTCCAAACTATGCCAATGAAAACAGAGTCCGTCTTGGAGCCTGGCAGCTGTCTAAAAATACAGACAGAGACACAATATAGAGGATGACTAAAGCATGAATCCTTCACAGGAAGTTGAACTGAAATGCCTTTGGAAACACCATTCTTCCACTCTCTTATTCTTTATCTGTCTCTGCTGGTTAATCTATTACACCATGAAACAAACCATTAGAGATGAATAGGATCTTTTCTCTCCAAGATTCATTGTGGGTGCTGATATTCTTCTGCTGCAGGCTAATCTACACTTACACAGGTTTAAAGTACTTCAAATGTAGCGCTCAGATATAAAGAAGATCCTAACAGTGTGGGTTAAAAAAAGATAATCTTGAGCAGTTTTGGAAATACTTTCTGTTGAACAACGTAAACTTGGGTACTAAACTGCATATTTTTATTCCCCTTCAATGAATAAATGTTTGCAGTGGTGAAAAAGTAGTCCCTCTAACAGGAGAAAACCCAACAAATCAGTCTGGGTTTTTAGCATGAGAAAAATTTGACTGACTGACTGACAATCTGTTTACTTACAGCTCCTTCGAAGACACTGTCGTAGATGTTGTCAGTGCCACACTGAGGGCAGGTGAAAGTGAACCTTTCACAGTCTTTGTAGCGCTCCTCATCAGTCAGCTGGACCGGAGCACCCAGCGTGCTATCAGTCTCTTCCTCTCTCTGGTACTGCTGCTGTGCCCGAAACTGGCTGGGGTCTAGACCTGAGATGGACAATAGCTTTTAACTACAGATTGTTTCACCTCTTACAATTGTTTTTCACTTTTTTAGAAACTAAAGACTTGATCACAAACAGGCCTGAGGAGGAGAGCTCTCATCCAAGACACTCACTTATGTAACTAATCAAATCAAACACCTGTTTCCTAATTTTATTAGACTATTGTGATATACATCGTGACAAAATTTCTGTCTGAAAGCATTTCACTTTTTTAATTTTAATCAAATACTTTGATTGAATTTGAATTCTGGGTTCTGTCATTTTTAAGGCATAAAGCAACCTGACATTTCTGAAGTCATAATTTAACACCTAACTGATGTTGGGCCACCCACTCTCAGTAAAATTAAAGTCTTTCACAGTATCCCAAAACCTGTAATTAACTTACCAAGCCACGTGGCTATGAGCACACTGTCGATGCCCTCAATGGGATCACAGATACGAGACACCACAGGGTGGATCTGCTGGGCCAGGTAGTAGTGAGTGTCCAGACTGAGACCCTCTTGCTTCTGAAGCTGCTCTAAAGCATAGGCTCTCTGACTCGCTGCCAACGTCGAGCCATCCTAGAGGATCACAGATATGCATTACTTTGAATGCTAGATTGTATATACTTTAGGCCAAAACACAATTGATATTGTATCATTAATTTGCGATGTTCCATGAAATCTAAACATAACTTGTACTTATTTGTTAAAAATTCCTAAAATAGCTGTGCCAGTGGTTAAGAGAGAATACTCATGTCTTTTTTTTTTTTTATAAATACACACACCTGACAAATGATGTAAGAGACTGTATCTCCAGCTTTGACCCGATGACCACCCTGAGAGTTAATCCACAGAGCTACATGCACATGAGGGAGGCTCTTCTTGTCTGGATAGTCCTGAGGATCCTTCGTCAGTGCCTGGTAGACCAGAAAATCAAGAGACAGTTAATAACTAAAAAACACAACTACTATTACTGCCTTTATCAA
Source organism: Echeneis naucrates (assembly GCF_900963305.1). Taxonomy (NCBI): domain Eukaryota; kingdom Metazoa; phylum Chordata; class Actinopteri; order Carangiformes; family Echeneidae; genus Echeneis; species Echeneis naucrates. The sequence goes on along the minus strand of NC_042530.1, from coordinate 9,372,639 downwards.
GCAGCCAAGTTGCAGAAAAATGGCCACAATCTCCCCTTCCTTTGTTACAACTTCCAACAATGGTTAGAAGTGTTTCTGCAGTGAAGTTGAATTTTGAATAAAAAAGGGGCACTAGTTAGATCCTGCCCACTCCGGTTCCGTCCTCACCTTGTGTATTTCGTACTGTTTGAGAGGTACGTCTCCGCTTGCTACCTTCTCCCCCACCTCTATCAGGTGCTTCTGGATGTTTTCTACAATGACATCCCGACTCTGGTCTGACAAGATCTGACCAATCACATAGCTGGGAAAAGAGAGTTGACAGGTATAAAATCTCTCATATTGTTGATTAAATATTAATAAATACCTTTTACAACCCCTTTGACGCTCAGTATATGTTAACATGCTAATAACTGTGGGAATGGTATGATAAAAAAAACAAACAAACAAACAAAAAAAAGCCCTCGAGTCCAGCCTTTAGAGGTCTGTCTAACGTACTTGCCGCATTCCTTGGCCAAGTCGCACCAATCTCTGCGGACGATGTCCAAACCTTTGAGCTCCTGCTTGACACTGTACTGTCCTTCGCCATGATTCTCAACAACCAAGGCTGCATATTTCTTCTTCTTTAGCAGCAAAAGTGCCTTAAACACACCGTCTATGTCAATCTCCAGCAGTTTATACAACTTGTTTACTTCTGCCTTCACCTGGAAATAATAAACATGAGACATTTTACCGAAAGGTTCAAATATCCAAACAAGTGACGTAGAAATGTACATTACTGTGTATACATGTGACAAAAATATTCAGATACCACAATATAAATCCACTAACAAACCTTATTTCCTAGTTTGAAGACCTCCTCAAGAGACCTGCTGTTGGTGTTGATCATGATGGAATCTGTATCTCCATAGATGACTTCCAGATTCATCTATGCAAAGGAATTGAATTGAGAAAATTTACATAAAAATAAATAAATAAATGAATAAACCAATCTTACTGACATTAAAAAAAATTTAAATAATCAGAATTTATATATAGATTACCTTAATATTGAACAGTATTAAAAAGAGCAAGTAACCTTCAGTGGTCACTGTCATAAGTAAGCAGATGCAGAAGAGCATGTTAATAACTCACCTTCTGAACCATGTCTTTGGTGTGCATCAGAATCTAAAAGAGCAAGCAGACAATAGCATGAATGGATACTGATAACAACAATGCGCACTGAAGCATTTACACAAGCACAGTAAACAAACATATCACTCAGGAACACAACACAATTACATATTAAATTTCTGTTACGTCTGTGTGTTTGTGTGCGTGTATATGTGTATGTGTGTGTGTGGACAGGGAGTAGAACAGGTGACATGCTTTTAAATGGGGGATAATTGGCTAAGAGGGCAATTATGAGAGCATGCTGTGACAGGAGTCGTTTCAACCCACACACATCTTAGCTGGGCAACACACACTCATGCACACACATCTTAATGACTCGTAATGGCCTTTAACACCCGCCGAGTGAGTGACGGACAAATAAGAGAATTCTGTTAACGCAGGTTGTCCTCTGTGTGTGTGTGTGTGTGTGTGTGTGTGTGTGTATCTGTGTGTACACACAAATGGGAGAGATCTGAGCAGCAGAGGGATCCTAACAGGTGGGGGCCCAGAGGCGCAGAGGGTGGGGGCTCTGGGTCGCTAATCTGGGGGGTCGGAGGGAACGGAACGCAGTGTGACCTGTCACCAGCAATCTGCTCCTCAATCAACCACAGCCACATATATACACACCCGACTCACACCATGCTCTGTGTGGGGACAAGGACGTGGCTATTTCAGAGTGTGAGGAGGGGGCGGGGTTAGACAGTTGCGGAGTAGGGTGGTGGTGGTGGTGGGGGGCGCAGAGGCGTTCCACCCACTGAAACCAGAGTTGAACTTAAGCATGCTTTATGGGCTGCTACATACCACTGTATGGCAGGGGGAGTTTGAGTCATTCACAGAACAGCCTTCTCCATTAGGGACTGCAGTCAAGGTCAAGGTCACACCACACGCACACATGCATAAACACGCACACTTTGACCCAAGTTCACACAGCCTGACGTTTTCACGTAGACAGAATGATTGTTCGGCCTCTATCAGGTTTAGGAGAGGAAGAGAGGGAGGGAACGAGGAAGAGGAAGTCAGCCTTAGGACTCAGACTGTGTGTGCGGGGCAATAAAACTTTCAGAGCGAAACTGACACTGCTGCAATACTTTTTTAACTTCTAATAATTTTTAAGAAAATTTCAATCAGTCCAAAGGCAAGAGATTATTCCCTTTTTGTAATTAAAAGACTACAAGTCAGGAACAAAAGTACTTCTTTATTCCTGGTTAAAATGGGAGCCACAGCTGCATCTAGTAAATGTAAGGAGGTTATTTACCACTCAAAAAGAAAGGATGAATAAGACCAAACCCAAAAGTATAAAAAAAACACTCCTTCAGTCCTCCAATTTTACCAGCCTGCTTTTTAAAATTTACACGCAATCTTCTTTGGCAAGGCGGTCAAGATTCAAGACATTTATTTTTTCCACAGAACCAGAGATTTCAGGTGCACAATCATCAGAGATGTAACAATGACAGTAGGTCATCGCTTAAGCAAGTGCAAAACCTTATGAAGCCATTACTGTTGGAAAGAGCTGTTCCTCATTTAATTGAACCACTCCTCATTAATCTGATATACCCAGCTGCTGAATGAGCTCTCTCATTCATTTCAATTGAGATAGCCAGTCCTCAACAATCCCATTAAAAAAAACAACACGTATCAATTAAGGTTGAATGTGGCTTAGGTTTTTTTTCCCAGTTTTTCTAATCTTTACGTTAAAATATCCAACAGTGACAAATAAACATGCAAATCTCTTACATTGAAAAATCCCTGTAAAAGCACTGAAATGAGTAGGCTGGTCCCTCCAACCGGACCTCCTGGTTCATATTTCATTTTCTCATTGCTGCCTGACAAGTCACGAACACCAAGACAGCCTCTTGCAAGTTTGGGTGTTATTAAGTCTGAATGGTACCTCACATCTAACAGGTTGATTTAGTTTAGTATAAAAACTATGAAAAACTTGATTGTGTCACCTTTTCATCTGAACTGTAACATCACCGTTAAAACATAACCTTTATCAAAAACTGCAGAAGCTGTTTTTCACCATGATAAAAACAGCTAAGGAGAGGTGTTGTAAACAGAGAGCTCAGAAATGATCAAGAGAAAACAGCAAAGAAGTGATGAACAGAGAGAGTTTGGGAAAGACCGACAAGAGCCCAAAGTGAGGCACAAGGGGGAGGAGAGTGAGGTGAGGTGAGAATGTGTTGATGTAATTGATGTGTGGACTAATTTAGACAGGTTTTCCATATGCTGTCACTTCTAGCAGGATAGACTGCTTTAAGGAATGAGCCATGTGAAAGACAAGTCGTTTGACCATGACACTGGAATGTGTGCAACTGATGGTGTGTGTGTGTGTCTGTGTGTGTGTGTCTGTGTCTGTGTGAGTGCTCATCTTTAAAAGCATACATACAATATAAACAAATGCAAACGCATATCTCCAGGGGGTAAGACGGTGTGTGCGTCTTCCCTCTGATGACTACAGGAGTCATCACTCTTAATACCATTCATACTGGGGCAAACAACTGAAAAAGCTGGACCACAAACTCATGTTACTCCATGCAATCCAATGTTTAAGTATTTTCAGTGACACGGTCTCATATTGACACCAACCACATTATCAGAAAGGGCTTGCAGTGTAAAACTGGAACAATTAATTTAATAGGAGCTGAAAGAAAAATAATCTGCAAGATTTTTGAGAAATTACCAAACATTGTATCAATGATTTTTAGCCATTCCCATGACGAATGGCTAGGCAATCTCTCCCTTCATTTATAGATTTCTTCCAGTATAAATCTGATTTTAAAATTTAGATATCTACATCTAGTTCATCCTCCTCCTCTTACTTGCCCTTTTCCATACTTGGTTAATTTATATAAATCAGTTAAAATCTTCTAAATACCACTTCCCTCTTTATCTCACAGTAACACATGACTTAATTTCCCTGAGGTCCTGCCTTTCACTTGCTCTGTGTTAATACAGTGTAATTAAACTGGTCAGTTATTGAGCCACTTGCTGGCAAGTCCCCCTACAGAGCGAACAATCAGAATGGAAAATTTGTAGACAGAAAAAACTGAATTGTTTTACATTCATAATGTAAGTTTTTCCTCAGCCTTTATTTTTATACTACAGTATTCAATCAGCTGGCAAATTATTAGGTACACCTAATCAAAACCAGCACAAAGGGCCCTTCACTAAATCACAATGTTCACCTTTTTTTTTTCTTTGCAACAGATAGCACCTTTAAGAAACTACAGTTTATCTGGACTCATCAGTGGTAAATGAGTGTGTGAACCTTACAGTTGACATTTTTCTTTTATACTATAGCTTTTTTAAACATTATCCACCCAATAAATAGCTTTGGGACTAAGGAATAACAACTTTGTGGAGCCTTCCATTGTCAATGTTGCTAAAATATGTCATTTTATCATGTTTTTAAATGCTATAAATCGATTGTTTTAACTCAGTAAAGCACCCTGAATTGCTGAATGCATGAATGGTTCCATACAAACAAAGTTGCCTTTCCTAATTTGGTTAAGTGGTGTTGCTGTATTGTGTGATGCTTAAAGATGGTACAAAGTGACTGGAGGAGATAGCTGCAAGATTGCAGGTCTTTGATAACTAATTAACTTTGTCCAAACGACTAGTGCAGTTGATTAAACTCTGTCTTTGCATGTGCACCTGTGTACCCCTTAGCTGAGCATTCATGAACCCTGTCATGCTAATTGATGAGCGGTGCACCCTTGTTGTGATAGCCGGCCTCCTCCCAGCTGGTTAATGGCCTTCTCTATTAGAGATTTATGAGTTTTGTTAACCTTTATTTCCATCCATTTCCCTCACTTCTTTATCAAATTAACTTTTCTCTGTTGCCAGGCCATCATTTCAAATAAGTGTAAAGAATAACAATCTTAATTGACTTGTTTGGTTGAATGATAAATTGTATATGGAAAGAAAGCAATAAAGATGATACAGACAGAATGGTAACCAGACAAAGGAGCATCCAGGTTTACCTTCAGTCTCCTATTGTGAATCCCTCTACACAAAAACATACCATACACCCCTGTGCTGATCAGCAGATCAGAGGCGGCATGTTAAACCCCAGCGTGGCAGAGGGCCCTTGTAAAAAGAGCCTGGGGCACCAGTGACGATTGTTTTGAAAAGCACTCAGCTGAAAAGCATTTTGGGATGACAGTCGACCGACTGAAATAGCACCTGTGGAGGAACACACCACTAGGGAGGGACTGTACACAACTCGTACACAAAACATACGAGTATGTGTGCACATACACAAATATGAAAACCTGCTCGCTTACTACAGCAATCGCATATGTAAGTTTTATTGTGTGTTAGTGTGTGTTCTCTTCTGCAAACAAGCCCACGGAGGTAGGGCATCCTTCTTTTCTTAAAACAATGTCACTTAGAAGCATATTAGAATGCAAGACGCACATACTCCTATCCCGGTGGATTCCATAGTTTTCCTCTCATGTCCATCTTTTAAAGCTGTGGCTGATTATATTAGAGGCTCAACAACTCAAACATGAACTCAATGTGGAATTGAAAATTCTGCAGAAACTGAAACTAAAGAATCTAACATTGCTTGCTGTGCCATTGAGGGTGCAGTTGAGTAGTTTACAAATAAAGAAATTCCATGATTTTAATAGAACTGAACACATGTATCATCTGCTTGCCAAATTGGTTAAAACCATTTACTAATTATCCTCTCATTTTCAACTCTACCAGTGACCCTGATAAAGACAGCAGACATCAGATCAATCCATTGTCAATTATAATCCGTGCCATTAGCCCGGTCTCACATGGCCTCATTAGCAGGTGTTACTAAAGTCACAGTTTAGATTCTGAAACCTAGCCCAGGCCACTGTCAGCCCACACAGACAAGCTAATGTAACCAAAATAGCAGCCCTGTTCCCATGTGACTATTTGTTAAGTCCACTCCTATCAGGAGTAAAGCCAGCTCTTTAAGAGGACTACAGGACCATGGAAACATGCACTCCTTATTTCCCCAGAGACCAGCACGGATACATGCATATGCAGACAGTCAGACAGACAGACGCACACACACACACAAACAATTGCAAGTGGGCTTATGTATTCTTATGTCTAATTCGGGGAAATGTAAAAATGACCCCTGTGATTCTGAGACAGTGGCAGCGAATGACACCCAGCATTAAAGAAATGGAGCAACAATGTTTCCCCACCAAAGCTGACAAACCACATGACAGACAGACACACAGACGAGACACGATAAGGTGGTTTCTGTATTCCTGCATCTGATAAGAGGAAAGGATCTGTGCTTCTTGGGAAACGAGGAATGATACAGAACCTAAATGAGGGACACCAGGGGCAACAATATTTACTTAGACTTCATTACAACCACATGCACACACATGTACACATTGAGGTTTAACCTAAACCAAACTTTGACCTCTCCACACCCACTCTGTTACCCAAGCCTACTTCTATCCTTCACTCTGCATGCCATCCAATAATGTCAACTACGAGGTCCTGTCAGGCTGTTTTTAAACACAAGGACAGAGACTCAATTACAGCAGAAGGGCTTTCAGGAGTCATCCTCCATCCAGACACACACACACACACACATACACACACCTGCTAATGGTTGTCAGATTTGCTGGCAAAAGGGCCAAAGGTCAAACCAATCTGCGTTCCGCAACAATCAGCAGCTTCCACTGGCCTTTGTTGTTAACATCACTTGTCTAAGAAGACATACACACTAACACACACATACAGTTTGTACTCAGCAAAAAGGTTTGGGATTTTTAAGACAAATGATCAAAAGTACCAATACTCAAAAAAGAAAAAGAAAGAAAGAAAGAAAAATCTAGGTCTTGATTTATAATGAAAGAGAACCTGGGACAAAAATTAACTGAAACTAACTACAAACTTCTTCAATTGTATAAGTGAAGTGAAGTTATCTATTGAAGACCAGTGAATTTCACGTGAGATACAAAATAGGACATGCTGTATAATCCTGTTTCCCATGTTTCGCTTAATGTACAATCTGAGATCTGGGGGTCCAAAAGTCCACTGACCACTGTAGTAGGTTAATCTGTCAAATGATGTCAAGGATCCACCCACTGGTGGTCAGTAAAAATCCTACTGGTGTGACAAATGCTTTTATCAGCCTATTATAACCACGTGTGTGTAAGTTGTCTCTGTTTCATATATCTGTTTCCCTGCACCCAACTGTTCTGGCGAACATACAAAGGAACTCAAAATAACGCTGAGGGGTTGAGGGGGACATCAATCTGTGGTGGACCCTCGCCTGTGTAATCCAAAACCTTCACCTTCCTCTTAATACCCATCATCCCCCCCTTAATACCCACACATACCAGGACAGAGGAGGGCCACAACAAATGGTTCCCCGACAAAGGGCAGAGTTCGGCCAGTAGCACTTGTGGACACACATGGACGGGCATTCGTTCACTCGCTCACTTACTCACACATGCACTCAGAGGCTAAAATATACACAAAGACTCACACATACAGTTAGAAGACAAACTTAAGAAAGACATAAGAGTCTGGGTGGGGGGCTGATAAGTGGGGCTTTCCCCTCTTTAAATTGGTAAATCTGATCAGCCAAGGGTCTGTCATCCACCTCTAAGCATCCCTGTCTAAAGAGACCACTATGGCCCCTGGCCTGACTCACCCTGCCACAGGGGGTTAGGCCTCGATTAAAAATGAGGCTGAGAGAAAGGCGAGAGCTGAGCCAATCAATAAATACACAGAACACATGCACATCCACCCGAACTCTCATCCAAACAGATTAAGGGAACGCGCTGAGTGGCGGGAGGGTGGATTTACACTGCACATCGAGTATCAGTCAGTGTACGTGTTAGAATTAGAAAAATAAAAAGCCTCCTAAATCATGACATGAAAGTTGAGTGCAAATGTGACGATTAAAATGGGGGTGGAGGTGCAAACAGCAATACCCACAAATACACTAGAAACCCCGCTATAAATGCCAGCTGGCTTTTCTGGCTCGCTGCAGTCGGAAACTACCAAGAACTACTTGGCTTGAGGCCATTTAACTTTAAGGCCCAACACAAATTCAATAAAGCTGCTCCAATTTCTTTATTCTGTTACTTGAATCACAACAATGTTCACTGCTTTGCCTGGGCTAGTTAACTGGCCAGTTAACTGTATGACGGCTCATGTACTACAACTATTTTTTTTTTCATGCATAAATAATCAGAGTATGGACCTAAGTCTTCAACCTAAATAACTTCAGCAACCAACAGTACTTGATACATAACTTGAAGGCTAAAATTAATTGCCCTTTTAAACAGTTGTAAATGAATTTGATTCAAAGAATTTCAGATATTTTGAAAACTTAAGAGTTTCATTCCTGATTTTTTACACAGCTTTTAACAAAGCCAAATAAAGTTTTTCAAGAGTACTCAATTTATCTTCAACTTCATATTTTTTCTTGGGGGACTCCTTAGTTGTGTTGATGATCACCCCAATATACAAACTGCAGTAAAAATAGAACAGTTCTTTGATCATAGATACAAAGTAAACAAAACACCAAGGTCAGGCCACGTGGGAAGCCTTGCCACCTCACCAAGCGGAGGTACATGCAATGTGCCCAGCACACTGCAGCTTCAGATCTGACTGATGACCTTTTAATGCAGGTCTCCTCTGTCAGTCATGTCACTTGCCACAGCATGCAATGTACTAAGACACTAAAGTCCTAATAAAATGCAACCCAATTTGATTACTGTACCCTCCAGCACACTGGGTAACTTAAGAAGAAACCATTCAAAGCAATGTAGGCCATCAGCAGGTTTAAATAGCAGCTTTCAATCAACTTATTCCCAACAAACCCTCAAAAGGATAAGACTGGTGATATTGCATATCATATAAATAAGGATTACAGCTAAACTACTACAGGGCAAAAATATATATAACCATAGGAGAATTTAGTTTTACAAAGGTTAACTCAGTAAATAATTTTTTGAGGAAAGGCTTAATGTGGTTGAACCTCACCACATAACTGGGGTTTCATTGGTGTAAAGTCCAGTTTTTACTAGGTAAAACGTAATTATTAGGGCTGTCACAATTATAATTGTGAATCTGATTAATCACATGGTCTCTGTGGATGAATCCCACTTAATTCTTAAGCTTGACCACATTTTCACAATGTCCAACATTCACTTTGGATTCATCACAAATCAAAATGACAACAACAATTGCTTTTTTGTTGTTTTTTTTTTTTTTTTAGAAAATACAGAATGGATGAAATGATAAAAAGACAGAAATTCTCAACAGTTTTTTGGGTTGATTTACATTGTAAAGCAGTTCTCACAAATATATCTTGATTGGGAATCAGAAAATGACTTGATGAAGTCACCTTTAAAATTTATTTAAAATCAAGTGTAATAGGCCTGAGGGAACACAATGTCTAATTCAAAAATAGCTTGAATATGAAATATAAAAAATTTAAACTCCACTTTCCACAAGCTACTAATTACTTTTGACTTATCTAATGGGGTGTTTTGTTGTTCATGGCCATGATGTATGCAACTGCAAGTTAAGGTTGAGGAAAAGGTACAAAGTAGTTGCATATGGAAAAAAAAACAAAAATTAAATTAAAATAAATAAATAAATAAAAATTAGCGTATTAATGAAAACCTTTTAAAATTGACTGATCAACGCATTAACGCCAACAGCCCTAGAAATTATGTTATTTTTAGTTGCTTTATTTGACATATAAAAACTGAGGTATCTGTATTATTTGCTTAAACACAACTGCAGACAAATTGAAATGTGCAAAAATGGCACCCTGTCAGACAATGCAAGTGTAGCCTTGGTCTTATTTGAGATGGGGGAAACTTCCTGGGTGAACTAAAGCATTGAGGAGGTAAAATGTAATTAAACTATCTACCTCTGGCAGTTGACAAAGATATAGGCAATGAGTCTAGAGAGGGAAAAACTCCCACCTGGACCAGCAAGTCAAGTACACACATTTTTACAATGTAGCTGTCAGCCAAACAACAAGCTTGACTTGAGGCACAAACTAACTGACAAAACAACACACACATGGAGTTACTGCCCTGCCCTCTATTAAGCAACACAATGAGTTTGTAAGGGGATCTTAATGAAGGACTCCCTGAGGCAAAGCCTGACACCTCTGTTGAGGATGTGTACTGTTAGAGCTCATTAAATGAACATGAGTCCTGCCACTGACATGGTGGGAGAGAGTATGTGTGTGTGCGGTGTTCAGTTACAATGCCAGATTTGGCCGTTTGTCATGCAATACACATTCAGCTTCGCGCCAATTTATTAAGCGTGCACACCCATGTTGTTCCATTTGTATGTGTTGAAAGGAGTCATTACACAATCAGACTTTACATGGAGTGAGCATGGGTTTCATGTGTGTGCCTGTGGCATTTTGTTCCTTGAAAATACTTAAGGGCGACTATTGATATCATAGTTATTGTGGCAAAATGAACTTGAAGGAATAATCATATTTAGAACAGGGAAAGGCACAGGGTGACGGGGGAGAAGATAATTTTGTAAAAGGAAAGGATGACAAGTGTTAGACAGGAGGAAAGCAAAAAAGAAATAGATGAGGAAAAAGTCTGAAACAAAATGGCATAGGAGTAGTGGTGTTTGATGTAACAGTGCCCTCTTGTGGATAAATATTGAAGCGTAGCAACTTCTCTTCCGTGCTCTTATTGGCACTCAGTCCACTTTGAAGACTTGAATTTAAATCACAAAAGAACCATTGGACTTCTTCTGTATTCAGTCATTGTGAGGGTGTTTTGCGTTTTAAGCGTCTTTTAGTTCTGCTTATTACCACCTCTGGGGAGGGTGTGTTTTCACTCACAGGATTATACAAAAAGATGGGAGTAATTTGCATTAAACCTGGGGAAGGAAAGGCCCGGGAGGAACCAGGAAATTTTTTAGAATTAGAATTTTTTTTTTGTCCTTCTGGCTTCACTCTATATTGGTGATCACAGGTGTGGCAGTTAAAACCAGGGGTCTCTGTAAAGTCTGAAAGGTTATTAAAGTCTATTTGTGTATATGGGTGTGTCACTTACCTCTCTACCCTTGTGAGTGACCAGGGCAGCCAGTGGTTTGGCATAGAAACGGCTGAAGCTGAAACCCAGACAGCCATACATACTGTTGGCAGTCAGCTTCAGAGCCTTCTGACGGATGTCATACTAAAAAACAGCCACAAATCAATGAAGACATATTGATTATAATAATAATAATAATAATAATAATATATTAACATTATATAGAGTAGAAGCTAATAACGAAAAATGGCTGACCATTCTGTCACAGAGCACCAACTAAAACTCTTTATACATTACTCATTCAATCTGTGGGCACAGTTTGGTTCAAATATTGTTTTCACAAATATATACTTAAAGAAATGTGCTCCTTGCTGTGCAGCATTTATAACAACACCACACAAAGAATTTTTATGCCTTTTTAAGCAAAACAATGACTGTTGGGAGAATAAGATGGACAGAAGAGTCAGTTGTGCTGCATGCTTCTGTGAACATCATGAATTTGCACCATAAAAAACCGCCTCCAATTGTACTGTGTGTAAACAGCATGAACTTAAACTGATTAGACTCACAGCAACAAGCTACTATGAATAGGAAAAAAACATTCTGATATTTACAGAGGGAGGACAGTGTCCATACCAACTGAAGCATGGGACTTTCCTTGTTGTATGTGTATTTCTGTCAGTAAACAGAGATATGCTGTGTATGCATACTGCCATTATTATATACAATGTTACACACTATTGTAGAAATGATTGTATTTGCACCTGCAGGTAAAGGTCTGGGTTGATTTCTTGCTGCTTCATAAGCTGTTTGACCTGTTTACGCCGCTCAACAAGTTTCCTGATTTCCTTCGGCAAGATTCCCATTTCAAGGTCAGAGTCTGGAATCTCGGGAATCTCCTCTGGCTCGTCTTCCTATTCCCATGGAAACAAGAAAGAATGAACTTTTCTCTGAGGCTGTGTACCTGAACCTTGAATCACTTTACATCGTTGTACCCGAGCATTTAGACCAATCAATCAGATCTTGTCTAGGATTTCTCTACAGTTTTTTTCATTCATTCATCTTCTTTAGAGTCACCACTTAACCTAAACCTACACGTCTTCGGACGGTTGGAGGAAACCTACAGAAGCATGTAGAGAGCAAGCAAACTCCACACAGAAAGCCCCCAGGCCTGGGAGCTGAACCCACAACCTTCTTGTTGTGGGGCAACAGTGCTAACCATGACGCCATGCTCCCCCTATTTACAGTTTTTGGCTAAAACTATATTTCAGTATTTTACTCCCCCGACAGTAAACACATGGACAAACAATGGACACACCTGATTCCTCTTTTGTGTGTTGTAAGCCTCCCTCTGTACAGTGGTGAAGCAGATGTTGAACTCCTGGATAATTGATGGATACAGGCTGTTGAAGTCAAGCAGCAGCACAAACTTGTCATAGAAGCCTACAGAACAGATGGAGGGAGGTTTCAGAAGTGGGAAAACACACGTACATACGAGACAAATAAAGATACAGGTACTACAAAAACACTTACCGACTTTAGGATCTAGCACCAGACCTCCAGCATAAGCTGCCTTCTTCTTTCGTTTGCCTTTCCCTGTATCCACATCATCTTCTCCTTCAACCTGTGACACAGGAAGGAATTAAATAGTTAAATTACATTGGCTAACCTTAAAAAGAAGAGGAACTTGTGTGTCTTTACCATCTCCAGCTGGGCTTTTTTGAAGGAGGGTTTATCTGGAACAATGTAGTTTTTCTCATGGAAGGCATGAAGCAACAAGAACTCATTCCTCTCAGAGCGTCCACCCATCAGAGTTCGAGACTACAGAGAAGAAGCACGAAGAAATCAGGTGATTGAAGAAGGCAAAAAATAACAATAACAAAGGAAAAGAGTCAGAAACAAGAGTTCACATCAGACCTTAGCCAGCATGAATTAAGCCTTCAGGCTGACATGTCGTTATGTTCTATTATGGCTGATTTTCAAAAATGTTTTTTTTTTTTTTACCCAGCTCTTTTCTAGTTGCCCCTGATATCAAAATGAACAGACACTGAGCCTTGATAAAGGCTTTCAGAATCTCGACCATCAAGTCTTTTTCTCTTCAGTCATTTGAAAACCAAGTTTTCTTTTGTTGGCAAACTGTTTGAGGTATAAGCTCAGTTTTCAGCATGTATACTGCTATTATACAAACAACAACAAGGAGCCACTGCCTGAAATTTAAAAACCTCTGACAGTTTTTTTTTTGTTTTGTTTCTTTTGTCACGTATTTGAAACACAGATGCACAAAAATGCTTTTTAAGCAGGTGTAATATTGGAATGTTATTAACATGACTTTCACTGAATTGCTAAGTAATTGTGATGTCAAATGTGATTCGAGTTTCCTAGCTGAGCTGAGCAAGAATAATAGTGTGGTTGTTTAACAAAAGTAAAGAGAACAGTGTTGCATATTACCATAACGTTGCCAGCAATGTTGGTAATCTGCAGTGCTAGTGGCAACACATTGAGCTCACACATGATTTGGAGGATCAGCTTTGCATCTGTCCATGTCAACTCCAACAGGTAAAGGAGGTGAGGAGAATCACTGAGACACAAAACTCAAATTTTAGGATACATAATTCATTTCCATATTGATGAATGTAAGCAAAAGAAATTCTGTTAATAGGAAAAACAAGGAACAGTTACAAAAAACCAGGGGAATTTTACTGGAGTGGAATGTGTAATTCTGTGCTGGTGTGTATACTGATTTGGCGAAATTAACCTTTAAGTTTGTTCACCTGTAAAAATTTTTGATTTCTTCCTGGGGGATGGCGACTCTCTCTGTCTTTAGCACCTGTGCAGCCAGCTCAGTCAAGTGGTAACTTTTACAGCGAATCAGCTCCTTGGCTGAGATCTCCACATCGCACACCAGGCGGCCGCAGGTTGCATTTTTCTCTGCAAAGGCACTGCGACCCTGCAAGAACACAAAGAACAGTCTCAAAAATAAAAAACACAAAAATGTGTAATATATAAAATGTTCAGCAACAAACAGTATGCTATGACAGCAGTTGACTTTTATCACCAGAGTTTTAATTTCCTTTACCCCTAATTTGGGCATATTGACCCTCCTAAGGCGCCCAATCTTAGACCAATGTGGAACTTTACACACGTTGATCCTCTGCAGAAGCACTTCCAGGTCAAAACCAAAAATGTCATGGCCCTGCAGGAAATGCAGATTTTTTTTTTATTTATTTAGAGGCATGTTAATAAATTCAGGAAATTATAGAATTACTTAATCCGGAGGTCCACTCACCACCAACACATCAGGGTCAATCTTGTGCATCTTGGCCAAGAAGAAGCCGAGTAAAGCCCGTTCTGTGCCAGCTATCTCTACTTTTCCGTTCTAACAGAGGGGAAGAGATGTCCCAGTGTTCATATTCACACACGGCACAAAGACGTGTTCTAGTAAGAAAACAAATTCTACACCAAGTATAATACATCTGTACACAATAATATCGACAATCCTATATATATATATCCAAAGAGTATCTGAATGTATCAACCAAAAAAGCAAATTCAAACCACCTGTACTCTGTTGAGTGTCACTCACCTTCTTTTTCACAGCTTCTTTGAAGTCATATGGGAAAATACAGTCAGCTGGTTTACTGACAACTGAGAACAAAAAAAAGAAAGCCATAATTATTCCTATATGTTCGCTTTTTTCTCTGGTTTAACTGAGTATTAAAATACTGACAATGATAATAAGCCATTTGGCTGGAAGTTATTCTATAGAACAAAAGGCCTTGTGTGATTAAGTATGGCTACTTTCAAACATGGCTCTTTCTTCTTTTTTTCCCCAACTCACCGCAGAAATGAGTCTGATAGGGAGGTTGAGGTGGAGCTTTATTCATATTGAAGCAACAGTGGACAAGTGCAGCCAGAGACACAATCTGCAAAAAACAAGTCCATCAGGTCTTTGCTCACTTTATATTTCAGTCTGTTTAACCTACCATAAAATAATACAGCTAACTAATAATGCATGATATAATAATTTCCCAGCACTGTACATTTCCAAGGAAAACTGGAAACTGTGTGCAGCTGACAATTGTTCTGACCTCATTGTGATGTGTCTTGGGGTTCTGGACCGTCTTGAGGCTGATGGACATGACAGTGATGGGTGGAGGGGGCAGGTCTTTCACTACAGTGACCAGGTCACTGCTCAGGGCCAGAGCCTCCACCTTACACCAGCTCACTGGCTGGCCAATCAGCTCTAACATATTCAGAGCAGAGACTTCAGCATTTTTCATAACCATAAAACCATAACAATAATTACATATTTCAACTGTCAACCGTCCTAAAGACATCAAATTTTTATATAGAGGACACATTTCTCAGTACGATGACCTGGAATTCATTATTTATTCTTAAAATACTAAATCGCTTTCTTGTCAATTAATTTTAACTTTAAACAAGTATTTTTATACATCTCCCTTACGTGGTGTTTTGATGTCCAACCAACAAGGCCCTTTAATCTTCCTGCTGAGGAGGAAGTGCTCCAGACTGGAGGTGTTGGTCCCAAAAACATGGGAAAACGTCTCCCCTCTAAGGTCAGAAGGTAGCCCAGGAAACGTAGCCTAAATTAACGATAACAATATTTACCACAGGCCTTAATGTCTTAGTAGAACAAACAATAGCAGCTGGGTAATTTGGGAATGATTGATGTGTGTGTCTACTCACAGAATATCTGATTTCCAGATACTCGCACTGACTGGGCACATCAGGAATTTCAAAAGCGTAATTCTTCTCCACTTTCTGCAGATAAAGAAACAAAATACAATTTACAAGAAAAATTTAATCATGCTTATGTATTCGGCCCAAATGTTTGGTTGATACCAACCTTAGACTTAAACTTCATGATCTTAAATTTCTCAGAGAGACCATTAAACTCGCTATAAACATCCATCATCCCTACAGGAGTGTCCGACACCTCCCCGGTCTTGGGGTTCACTCTCTGTGGATGGAAATGAAACGCTTAATAAAAAAAAAGTGATTGTTTAAGATACACAGATGTGACATGAATTGTGGGAATGAACTGCAAATAAAATATACTGATTCTATACTGATTCTGGGAGAGTTTTTGGGTTTTTCACAGTTTATTACAGTTTTTGGAATTCACAAAAAGATAATTATAATTTTCCCTTTTAAATAGAAAATAAATATGTTACAGTGTGATGGAAAATAGCAAACAGAGCAAGAGACTTGCATATTCACGAGGCAAGAAGTACATCGTCCGCTCAATATTCTTGACACAAACGCAGCAGCTGACGTGAGACTTTGCAGACTCGATCCACACTTTTCCGAACAGGTACACCACCCCTGGGTTACAGTTACACCAAAATATCACAATTGTTTTTTACAAATGTGTACATTACCATTGTGTCCATTCCAACTGCAAATACGACTTACCTGGCTGAGTGTACTGGTCTTCAAAAGCATCTAACCAATAGAAGCGGAAAACCTGCTCCCCATCTGCCCCCTCAACTAGTGGGAGTTGGCTTGCATCAACCTGTATCTCTACTGGAGCTCTGTCCTCATCCTCTTGGCCCCAGGAACTTCCGATTCTGCAGGACCTGGACAAGGACAACAGGATGAAGATGCTAAACCTCAAAGCTCATTAGCTTTTTGTAGCACAGTACATAAGACAGATTTCCTGTTATACCAATGGGCAGCATGTATATATTCAAAAATCACAATTAAACAAAGCAGATAATCAACTCACAGGAAGTCATGATCCTGAGGCTTTGCTTTGAGCTTCACTACAGGTGAAGTCACTGCTGCTACTTTAGATTCTTCATTCTCTGTAATTGCAGGCTTCTTCTCCTCAAGTCCAACCTCCATTGGCTCATCAAAGTCCACACTGTCAAATGCCAGTGCATCATTCACTAACAAACAGAGTGAAATCAAGAGTAAGTCATTCCTTAGCGAAGACAACCAGCGTGGAAAAGCAAGCACATTCTCTCAAACATGTCTCTGTCTTCCTCACCTTCCTCTTCATCTAGCTCCTCAGCTATTGACCTCTGATTTTCCAGAGGAGCAGCAGCTGTGGAGGAAGGAGGACAGGCTGATGCCTGAGGTTTGGGATCAGAGGGTGGCGGGTGAATCACTTTGGCCTTTAACCCCATAGCTGAGGGTGACTCCTGGTATTATAGAGTTGAGATGAAATAATTTAAAATGACTTAGCACCAAAGGTTTTTTATTTATTTAGTCATATATGACTAGATCCAAAATACCTTTTTAATTTGAGGTTTGATGGAAAATGGGTTCATGGGTGATCCAAGAGACTTCTTTTTCTTCAGAGTGACCATTGGTTGAGGAGCCAAAGGAGATAGTTTCTAAGAGAAGAGATGGAGACAAATTCCAAAAGCAAAAATCAAAACAGATTTAAATACAAGAGAAGTGGGTAAGTTGGGTATAAGTATACATATGTCACCAGCATTGGGCATCAAATGAGCTTAATTTAAATGTCAGATCACTTCTTAAAATAAAGATTAACTTATAATAAATCAACTAAAAGCCTCAACGTAAATGTCTATGTACAAAAGCTGTTTGACTATTTGGAAGAAATAAGCATCTCTGTAACAGCAAAATCAAGAAGTTCACACTAAATTATTTTTAATTATCATCTGTCTTTGTGAGATGATACGGCACCAACCTCAGAGCGTAGGTCCTGTAAAATATCTCCCAATAAGTCATCTTTGGACAGGTCCACATCTTTCTACAAGAGATCAATGCATAAATTTAATTAAGGCCTGGGCAGAAGAGACTTAGGAACAGCTGCATATCAGCATTTCTTCACACATTGTTCTAAAAATAAATAAATAAATAAATATATAACTAAAAAATGCTGCCGATATAGGATACAATATAAAGAACTAAAATTGAGTTCAAAATGTTCACGTGCAGACGAGGACACCGGGGGAACTTTTAGTAGAAGACAACACTGAAGAAAGTCAATGATGCCATCCAGAAACACACCTCAGCAGGCCTCTTGGCATTACTGTTCATGAACAGGCTCTTAATAGTGTTGGGTTTTGCTACAACAGGTTTCCGCCCAGATTTCTTTGACTCTGCTCTTTTAGCAGCTGCCTTTCCTACAAACACAAACAGAATTAATTCACACCTCTGAACTGTGAAGCGTCTCAAGTCCCAAGCCCCAAAAAATTCCAGTGTCTATTGCACGTCACCTTTATTGCTTTCCACTACATCATCGTCCAAATCGTCATCAAAGATTTCTCGCCCATCCTCCAAATATCCTATCCCATCTGGTTGAAAAGAAACATGATTAGACTCCTTGTCACACACATTCCTGCATGGATACCGGAAATGCGACTCACCATCATCAACAATCCAGTCGTCTTCTTGCCGCTCTCGTACCATCTTTGAGTACTGCTCCTCATCCACCTCCTCGTACACACTGGTAACCTCTTCCACCTGGAAAACAAAAATATGGGGTATGTCTTTAATATCTGAAACAATCAAACCTGAATAGATCTGAGGAAACAGTACTATTCTCTGTTGGTTTAGCTGGTTGGTAGGTTCAGTTAACAGACCAATTTTTTTATCCAATGTCTAGAAATAGTTCAAAATTAGCCATCAATATTTCTTGGCTCAAACCTTCCAATATTTGCTTTTCTGATTGTTAAACATTGATCAAATAAGTGGTCACTGTAATAAATTATTGATCCCTAATTTGTTAAATTTTTCTATTATTATAGTATATATCTATATATATAGAAATGTGACTGTGATAGTAGGGAGTAGGACCTCATTTTTGGATGCACAAATTTTGTTTGTGGATCCCGACAGCCCTCTGACAGTTAAATTAAGGAAGGCAGCTCTGAAGTTTCACACAGTGATAAATGAGGCACATGCAGACACACAGTTTACAGAGATATTGGCTTCCATACACACACTGGTTCCTTACTTCATATTTGACTTTCTCTCCCATTTTGGCTTTCTTGAGCTGCTCCAGAGCAGACTTTCTTCCCACCTTCTCCCTCTTCTCCCGTCTGGAGCGAGACCTGGCCAGACCACAGGCATCACCTCCGTCCTCTGAGGGGGACACATGGACATGACAACGAGGCAGGTATGGACATGTCTCATTTGTCAAACAGTCATATTTTCAGTGATTCTGAAGGGCTGCACAGGCTCAGAACGGTGTCTGTGGTTAACATCCCCCCAGTGAACATGCACCACTTCTTGCTAGTTTGTGAAATCCAACTGGGGATTATTTATGTTTTCAGTGATGGATTAGAGGATTTGGTTCATATGTGCCAGGTGTAGGATGTTAACTCTGAGGCTAGCAAGAAGAGAGGATCGCATTGGTGTTAGCAACCACGAACATGTGTCCTCTCTTGACAAATGTCGACACTCAACTTTGACGTAAAACGTGACCGAGACGACCAAGTCACAGGCCGGAGCAGTGCTAATGGCCAAGCGGCTGCTCCCTGCGTTAGTACGACGGTACAAGCTAGCTAGTAAGTTAGCTAAAATGCTCGCTCTCCCGTTGAAGTCAGCTAGCAAGTAAAAGGAAACAACAGCTCACCACCGTCCACGTCCTTTTCTGGGTTTGATACCGGAGCCATTGCTTTATTTGTCTGTCGTTCACGTTTGCAGACTGACAGCTGCTCAACGGGTCCGTCGGCACAACAACAGCACACTCCCGCCAATTTGTTGTCCCGGGGAAAGTCATATGCAGGAAGTGACATCACACAGCTGTCAGCCAATGAGCCGATAACAGAGTGTGTGTCTCCTCCGTGTCCGCACAGTGGCGCTGCGGTAAAACAACTTTTAATCTGTCTCCCCAACGGGATAGACAGCACAGAAAAGCTCCACAAAACCTAGAAATAATTTTTAACTTTATCTAATTTTGTTTATTTGTCGGGCAGATGTTTCTTTGATTTCAATTGAATCACTCCTTGTATAACACAATGCACATTTTTGATAACTTTTTTTTTTAACACTGATGTGTCCCAGTTCAACCCTTTTTTGAAATTATGATTCTCAAATTATAATTTGAAGCCATCAGTGTCCGTCTTTTTTTAATCAATGCCCAAATTGGTTTCCATAGTGACCAGGAGGGACAATGGAGGACACAATAGATTGCTGTCCCAGATTGGGGCCACAGACACACTACAGTACGTCCAACACAATGAGCACACAAAGGACGTTTTGTCCTTCGTCCCCACAGCCACTCGGTTGGACTTTATTTAGCATCGATCATCGGGATGCTCCATGCGAACTTGCTCCTTGGGCCCACAGTGGGTTTATGGTCAGGCTACCATGTTGTTCACATTGGTGACTTTAGTATAGGCATTCAACAATATGGATTGTTTCGATGTAGGTTTATCTAAGCTTTATGTTGGTCGTCTTAATGGTATGTACCACTTTTTCTTATCGTGTTTGTTTTGTAAGAGACGTCCCGATTTGTCACAATGAGGCTTCAGGTTGAAGACTGCATGAGTGGTTTGGTACAATAGCTGCAGGATGGGCCTATGTGAAGGTGCAGCCTAATGACCAGTTGATCCACTGTACCACTGTGCTGTGTGGGCTGTGACCCGCTGTTGTCGCAGCTCATCAGTGCTGAGCAGCTGATCCGTCTTGTGGACAGACTGGACAGGCGGGCTGTCGTTGCTGTATTGCACTTGGCCTCTTGTGCTGGAGCAAAATACCAAAAAAAAAAAAAACCCAAAACAAAACAAAACACAGCCTTCAGCCCGGACTCAACCACAAGACGAGACGGGAGGAGCTGCCGACCTGCAGATCAGAATAAACGGCTTGATTTTTGGACACCATGGTGAAACAGCGACGCATCAGAGCGCATTCCTGTTATGCAGCTGCTTCACCTCTTTGTTGCAGAAGAGGACCACCGAGGGTAAGTCCCCGTTCCTGCCTGTTAGTGTACATGCTCCCGAAGAAGGAAGTTATAGTTTGAAGCACCTCTGATTGATGGAAGTATGCTGAAGTGGGGCGTGTCAGCTCAAACAGTAGCTATGGTTTACTTAGATCTCTGTCTGTCCAACCCCACCGTGCTTTGCGATGGTGTAACCACAGTTACTGCTCACGGTGCTGAAATATCTTCTCTTCGGGATATTTGCCAGCACACTTGCCAGCAGCTAAGTCCTACTATGTTTTACTGTACCGATGGTGCTATGGCGGTCTCAGCCAATCCGCTGCGACCAGAGTGCTGGACGGCTCGAGCTGCTCTCGGATTGGTCCATTCTCGGAGCTCTCTCCTCTTTTCCGTCGCCATGGAGAGAGCTCGCCATCTCTGCCGAGAGTCTGCAAGCACACAGAGATCTTCTATTGAGACCACCGCTCACTCTCAGCTCATTAAACTAGCCAGATAACCACCGTGACCATGCATACAGTGATGTATTTATTCTCAGGTGGACTCAAAGTTCATGCAATGATCCACTTTCGATTGTTCAGTGAACACTGGTGCCAGATTGGGGGTGGGGGGGGGGTAGCGATAGCGTGACTGTGAAAGATGAGCCGAATATGCACAGTTGTAGGATCAAATTTTTAAATCTATATATTTACATTCGAATGAACGATGCCCTTGCTGGACACGGAAATAACTCCAGAGTAAAAGCTCTTCACTGTCTCCTTTTCTCTGCAGCAGGATATCTGTGAGGAAGGGGGAGGGGGGGGGGGGGGGGCAGACCGAGGGGCAGAGCAAAGAGTGGGCGGGGGAACTGAGGGACGGGAAAGAGAGAGTGGTGAGGAGAGAGGTATCTTTCTGATGCTGAGTCACATAACGGAGGGACCATAGCACATCCCATGAGTCTTTGGGAATAATGGAGGAGCTTGAGCACACCTGCCCCCATCCCCGGACGGTAAGGGATTTTCGTCGGTGTGTTGTATTGTGTAGAGATGCTGCAGTGTGTGTATAAGTGTGTGTGACAGAGGGAGACAAAGACAAAGGGACCTGCTCTCTCTCCCTGTTACGAAACAGGTCCCCTATAGCATGTGGCTGTGTGAGATGCTCAGAATGCTGAGGGGACTGTGTGTGTATGAGCTGTCAAATGAGAGGGTCTACACAGTGGACAGCACAGCAGTGATGTCCTTCTGAAGGGACTTTGCAGCAGCAAGGACACAAAGCCTTCTGCCTGGATGGCTGTCTCCTACCCAGCTATTCTTTTCACCTTAGTCTCCCCCAAGCTCTCCATCTTTGCTTTTTGCTCAAACCTATCTTCTCTCTATGCTTGTGTGGCAATCTTGTCTTTGCTGCTACCGTTTCCTCGTGTCCTGTGATCCCATGTTTCTTTTTTTTTTTTATCTTTAATCCCTCTTATGCCAGATGTTCCTTGCTCGTGCCAGAGTGGGTTTTACTGAGTGTACTCTTGCCATCCATCCTAATAGGACTGTGTGCTGCTGATCAGTTAGTTTAAGCTTTACCATCTGCTCAGTGCTAAATGTTTGTAAGCCTATTCTCACCATGCCCAAGGATTCATGGGTACTGGGAACGCTCCCTTGGCACCTTAATGTTTCGGCTGTTGTTTTGTTGCAGCCCTATGTCTACAATTTAATTCTGAGAATTCTTCAACATGAATGCACTAGGCAGACTGGGAGAAGCCGAGATCTGAACTATGCAAATTACAAAATCAGATGAAGAATGTGCAGATAAGTAGGATAGAATTTAACCATTTCTCCATGGCAATGTTAAAGTTTAATGCCCTCATTTCCTTCTCTTGTGGGTGTAGCTCTGCTTGCCTCCATGTTGCCTTGTGCTGCTACCTTTGACAGACAATTAAATGCCTTACTATTAAAATCCCCTTTAACTGCTCCCCACATCTCTCATACCAAGTGGAAGAAAAATGATAGTTCATCAACTACAACAGCTTTAACACAATCTGTATACTTGGCTATACTTTGTCTTTCTTGTATGTTATCCTCCACAATGTCCTTACTTACATTTCGGGCCAACGAGATCCCCAAGAGTTTAAACTCAGAGAAGAGAGAAAGTCATTGCTTTTAACCAATGCTATCAGATTGCAATTAGAAGGAATTCACAAATGATTTAATCAGAAAACTTCATGAACTGTCATGATGTTAAAACCTCACATATGTTGAGCGTAGAACTCTTCAAAGTCTCCACTGTCATCAACAGAGTATCAGGGTTAAAAATGTCTGCAGTAAGGGCAAAACATTATGACAGATCCATGATCAATAACGGTTTTTCTGTATGGCACCAGAAGAATGTATTTATTTACAATTATGTATACTATATTATATACGTATGCTTGGCATAAAAACCTGTTACAAAAATTGCTTTAAATCAGGACTGACATGACTCTGTAGTGCCCACATTAATTGAGAACACTGGGAAAAAAAAAGATGAGAAGAATGAACACAAGAAATGAACTGACCTCTATTGTAATGTGGTGGAGACAAATCAAAGCCAGAGCTGTCTTTATGTTAAGTATGTAATTTCAAGTAAGAAATAATTGGTGCTTGTTGCTCCGGGATGGAGCTTTTTAAAATTCACCTGTCAAGTCTCCTGACCTGCTATTCAAATCCATTAATTTGATATTTGCCACTTTCCTGCTTTGGTGCCTCCATTTCCTCGGTGTGTCCCCGTCACTGCCCAAGGAACGTGTTGCCATGCGTGACTGTGGTTATGTTGTTGCTCCTGGAGGATGTTTTGACATCAGTTGCCCATCATTTCTGCAGAGACTGTTTATTCATACTCTTCTTCTTCTCTGTATTGACTGGGAATCTACTTTGCTGGCGTGAATTAGATTCACCAAGTATTCCCTGCAGTCAACAGATGGCACACAAAGACAAATTTTCAGTCTAGTTCGCACTGCAGCACTTTAACCTTGATGTTGTTTTAACAAGGGTTGTCCTTTCTTGCTTTGTCTGTCCCTCTGTGTCCTGTTGTCTTTTATCTGCTTCATATACATTTGGCTTTCTGATATATTTTTTCTCTGTCTAATCCACTACATGAGGTCACCTACATATTGACTCCTGCCATCTCTTTTTCTACTTTTGTTCCTGAGAGGCCTTTGACAACTGAACAATAACCCTTCCTGCTGTTGCATGCTAATATAAACGCAGTTGACATATAGACAAGAATCTGCTCCCACTCTAACAAGGATCAATAACACTGAGTGCAGCACTGTCTGTTTCTCAATCCATTGACCCAATATGGAGCAGGCTTGAGCTGCGCTCAATAACATAATGGAGGTTACTGTAATTGAGATGTGTTCAGAAAAGGAGACATATTGTGTACCGCTTCAGGGATGGGCCCATGTGTTTTTGTTTTGGGGATGACATATTTTCTTAATGCAGGTGCTCCAGATGTTGTAAATCCTCTAAAAAAAACTTTGCACTCCATCATTCATTCATCTTCCAAAACAAGAATCTTGGCCTGTAGTTGATCTATGTCTCTTCCTCTGTTGCTTTTTTTCCAGACTCTGACAGAGCCTGCCATCTTTGCCAGGGAGACCAGCTGTGACTGTCACGCCCCTCATGAGAAACTCACCATCACTCAGGCCCGCAGAGGCACCCCAGGTTGACCTCTTCCTCCTGGGTTAATTCATTTCCTCTCCAAGCTATCATATTTATCTTCAATAATTTTTTTATACGCAGCCTCCCTTTCCCTACAACGTTTTAGAATTTCATAGAAATAGAAAGTATTGTGTTATTTGCTAGATTATACAAATGTCATCTTGAGGTGTGTCTGCAGTCATCTGAGCTGCATGAAGCCTCAGCACGTCCTACAAAGGAGGCAGGGCACGTAATTTTTGCCGGAGAGAAAACATCCAGGGCAAAAGAGTCAGAAAGCCACTCTATGGCCTGTGAAGCTTAAATGCTGTTACAGTTACAACTGAAGGACTCTTAGATCAGCATTTTAGCATTTTTATTCTCCTCCCATCTGAATGTCGGTGGTCTTGGTCATGTAAATTAGCAACAAATATATCTGATGCTACTACTGTAGCTATCAATGTCACCACTACTACAATGACTCCTTCTGCTAGATCTATCTACATCTATTATGAGTTTAATACCACAGCGCCTCGTGTGAATTTGAGAGTTTAAGAGTCAATTTACAGATAGTGTTTGCAATGAAAAACAAATTGGTATGAAACATATTTTCTGATCTGTGTTTATAGTGGATCGGCCAGTCAGAGTCTATGCAGACGGCATTTTTGACTTGTTCCACTCTGGACACGCTCGTGCTCTCATGCAGGCCAAGAACCTCTTCCCCAACACTTACCTCATAGTAGGAGGTAAGATGGAACCACACGCACACAAACACACAGGCTCGCTCGCAATGAAATGCCACGCCCATGTTGTCAAACTGATGTGACTCAGATATGTTTTGTGGGGTTCTCCTGGCCTACGTATGAAACAGTGTGCAGTGATGAGCTGACCCATAAGTACAAGGGTTTCACAGTGATGACGGAGCATGAACGCTACGAAGCACTGAGGCACTGCCGCTATGTCGACGAGGTTTTGAGAGATGCACCCTGGACTCTCACTCCCGAGTTCCTTGAGAAACACAAGGTGCATTTGTGTAGTTCTTTATAGTATTAAACTGTGTAGATTTTCATATTTTTCATGTAACTAAGCTTCTTTCACTAAACACTTGCACTCTAAAGATAATTCAAGTTCATTTGTAAATTCAATTAGAATTTTTATTTAATTGATTGTTTCTCAGATCGATTTTGTGGCTCATGATGATATCCCATACTCCTCAGCAGGAAGTGAGGATGTTTATAAACACATCAAGGAGGCAGGTCAGTCTGTAATGCTCTAGAAAAGATTAAAAAAAATATATACATACAAATATTTTCTATAATAAATTTATAATAAATCTATAATAAATTTTTTAATGTATTTGTTGTGTAAATCAGGGATGTTTGTCCCAACACAAAGAACGGAGGGAATCTCAACATCTGACATAATCACCAGGATTGTCAGGGACTATGACGTCTACGCCCGTCGCAACCTCCAGCGTGGCTATACAGCCAAGGAACTTAATGTCAGCTACATTAATGTAAGAGCTGCTTTTATGATACTTTGAGCTTTTGAAAATTCAAAGAAGCGTTTCCTTTTTCATAACATGACATGAATTCTTTGGTGAAAGACCCTGAAAGACATGTTAAAAGGCCACAATAATAAGAACATTTGTTAATTTGTAATTTGTAACAATGATGTGCACTTTTTCCTTGGAAGAAAACTTTCTATTTAGATAAGTGGGTCAGGATGCAATGACAACTTTTCTTAAAGGGTCTGCTTCATTGGGGGCTTTTCTGGTTTTTCATGGCTTTTCTTCAACTTCTGATCATCTCAGGAGAAGAAGTACCGACTGCAGAACCAAGTGGATCGTATGAAGGAGAAAGTTCGCACAGTGGAGGAAAAGAGCAAGCACTTTGTTTACCGTGTGGAGGAGAAAAGTCATGATCTCATTCAGAAGTGGGAGGAGAAATCTAGGGAATTCATTGGCAACTTCTTAGAACTTTTTGGACCAGATGGAACTTGGGTAAGTCACTCTCTAGCAAGGAAAACACTTTTTGGTCCCACTTGCCTCGTTTACCAACATCTACTGTCCCTCTCTACCCATTTCTGTACAGAAACAGGTTTTTCAGGAACGCAGTGGTCGAATGCTGTCCTACGCGCTGTCTCCCAGAGAGTCACCCTGCAATAGTCCTCCCCGTGAACTGTCCCCCCTGCGCTCTCCCTCACCCCCATCTCCCCCTGCACGCTGGCACAATGCACGGCCGTCACCCCCAACCTCACCCAAAGGAGCGTCTGCATCCATCAGCAGCATGAGTGAAGGTGATGAAGATGAGAAGTAGATGGACTTTTAAATGCAATCCCATGCAAACACAAACACTGCACTCACAGTACACTGCCTGGGAACTGCTCTCACACACTAACACACACACACACACACACACATATACTCCAAACACTGGCAGGATACTGAAACAGTAATCCCCAAACACGTTGCTTTCACGCAATGCCGATGGGGGGTCATGGGAGATGTAGTTCTGAGCGTCCGAGCTAAGAAGCCATTGCTGTCTCTGTTGTCTGGACAACCCAGCAGACAGAAGGCACACGAACACAATGTCATATTGTAGGACGGCCCAGAATCCTTTGCAGCATCTGTGGGGAAGATTTGCTTTGGACTGTGCAGCAGTAATAGAGACTGTCCAGCAGCCTGTTCATAGCATCACCTCACTGTCCTGCTCTCTTTATTTCAACATTTACCTAGAAAGATGCCAAGACGTTTTCTGAGTACTGTGACCTCACTGTTATGGCGTGTTTGACACTAAAGCCGTGTTTCCACTAAGTGATCCCGTTCAGTTCGGTACAGTCCGGTACGGATCGGTCCGGTTGACTGCCAATGTTACCTTCACTTGGTAGGCAGGTGTAGCCGGATGTCATCGTACCGGTGCGACGGCAGCACTTCCTGGGTCGACCACGGTGGGCTGCTGCTGCTGTCTGGCATGGTTCCTCTTTTTTCTCTTTTCTTCAGGAGTATGTAAAAATTACTCGCTCTTTGTTTTCCCTCACAGGATATTTAAAAATGGCGCCTTGTCGCACATTAATGACGAACCTCTGTCGGCCAATCAACGGACGTAATGGTTCTAGCTCCACCCCGACCGTACTGTACCGTACCATTATGCTTGGCACCCAAACAGGGCGCCCCAAGGGTACCAGAAAGTGGTTCAGTATGGGCCTGTTGTTTTGGACCCACTCACAATCTGACATTGGAGATCACTAATAACCGAGTACCGCACTGTGCTGAACTGAACCGTATTTTTCAACAGGTCATATGGACTGAAGAGAACTGGATTCCACCATGCTTGGGTTCTGATCAGACATTTAGTGATTGAGTTAGATGGGAAGTACAATATTGAGCAATATTTTAACATAATTGGCAAAACATATCAAATCCACGTTGAGTGGGAAGAGTGATTTGCAGTCTTCAGTTCCCTTGATCTCCTTGTTCCCGCTCACAGTATTGACCAGTGGACACCTAAACTGTAAAATGCCTGTTAAATTGTTAAAAAAAAAATCAGACCGTGATAAGCGAAAAATAAATAAATATCATTTAATGGTTTGTTGAATGTAAAGAGTTCATGCCTTGAGAATACATGGAATCATTCTAATTTGTACTCAATAACATTATATTATTCATTTCAGTAGGTCTCAGAATAATCATTAACTACTGTAACTGATTAGTAGAAACCCTGTGGATTTTCACCATATGAGAGCCATGCATTGTTGAAAGTTTTCCACGTTTTATCAATCAATGTTTGGCAACCTTTTTTTCTTTTCGCTCTTTGCAATATGATGTCAGCTGTCAAAAAACCTGGCAAACTTGGAGATGCAGCATTTCTCCAGTATTCTGATGATACTTGAAATATACAATAATTGAGGCCCTCGTGGCAAACTGTCAGGTTGTAAAAAGCTGGAGCATAGCCCTAATGTTTTCTTTGCTATAATTAGGAATGTATGTAATGACTCCTTTGCTCAGGTCTGCTCTCCAGTGATCCATATCAGGGCAGAGCAGACCTCTCTTCCACAACAACAATACAATACCCTACTGTAATGTAGAGAACTTAATTTCCTGTACGCACTACATGTTAATCTGCACTACGTGTACAAACTTTGAGAATGTGTCTTTTTTATTTTTTAATGTTCCAACAGCCAGATATGTAAATAAAACAAACCTGTATAACCACTTTTGAGTCAAGGGTCAACATTTGCTCATTTATAAAATGTTAAAGACGTAAACTCAAAGAGACAGAATACACAGAACAGCGATTTTCTTTATTGCCACAATTGACAAAATGTATAAGTTGATTTCATGCTGAATCACATTATTACGCTTCTATCACCTTTTTGGTGCTTATTGATTTTGAACTATTTGCATATCTTTGCATGACTGTCTTCCCGTTGAAGAGTTCATTTTTAGGTTTTAAGCTGGAGGTACAGTAAAACAGAGCTGTCACTTCACACTGGCTGCATATACAGCGTAGACAATATACCATGTTTTCTAAAATATTGTAAGAGACATTTGTTAACAGCAAAGGTTCACAGCTACAGAGGGTGGAAGATCGTTGGGCCTCAAAAAGATGACATTCTTGCTAGATGTCGATTACCTATACAGGTGTTGAATTTAGGCCTGTAAACAAACAGGGCTGTTTTCTATTGCTTTCATTAAAACTTCACTTCCTTTACAGCGAGTTTGTCATGGAGTGTCCCTCAGTGAGACTGGCAGGTTACAAAGGCATTGGCAGTGATGAAATCTTACAAGGTAGTTGAAAAGAAAATAACCTTCAAGAAGAGGACAAGGAAGTCACTTCAAATCATTGAAATTGCCCAACATCTGGTTTTAACAATTGCCTGAAGCGAGTTCGATTAAGGTTTTGTCTTTTCAGTGGCTCCAGAATTGATTTTACAGTTAAGAAGACTTGACCTGTGCTCTCTCCTTATCATAATACGTTTCCCATAAAAAAATATTGATAGAGTTATTTTAAGCAAAATATATTCGTAAAGTGCACTAATAGAGTTCCTGAACATGATTCATGTGACAAAAACAGGATGGTATGATGCAATGTTCCAGTACCCAGAGACCGTTTCGTGGCATTGAGCTCAGCTCTTTTAACCACGTTTACTCCTGCCGGCTTCCCCAAACAATCAAATTTCAGTGCTGCTTAACTTCTTAGCACATGTAATGTACAATGAAATATATATAAATGTTATAATGAAAAATGAAGAAGGCTTTCAACACACTTTTAAAGTCATCAGTGAAAAATGAATACAGTATTATTCAAAGTCAAGTAAGCGTAGCAATTAACTGTCTGTTCCTGGATAAAATCAATAAAAAAAAAATGCATTCATCAAATCCTTTTTCATTTCAGCTAACTAATGATTCTAAAAAAAAAAAAAAAAAACTGAAACAAAAACACCAAAGCTTTGATTAAGCTCATTCAGAAATGCCCAAGTATTAGTAACACAAGACAGTCAACCCAAAGCACAAGATGACAATGTTATGTATCTGTCATGGCAGTGCTAAAACGTTTTCAGGATGAAATGTAAAGAGGGGAAGTAATAATGTAATCACACCTATAGTCCTTGAAAAGTGAACATCATCCGGTCCATTACTGTGTGAGGTCTCATACAATATGTCATGCTGGTGTGGTTGAAGCTACTTGACGGACAAAGCTGGCATGTGCCGACATTTCGTAAACATCATGCAGCTGCAGCTTTGGTCCTTTGGTGGATGATAAATCAGGATGTAGAAAAAGTTTGCAAGCATAAATGTCTGATAAGGGTCAGTATTGCTGGTTATCACTCAATAGGTGGGAGGTTCTGAGAAATAGTCAAACACACCTTTATTTCTAACATTCTCCCTTTATAAATGAACTTTAAGTTCTAATTAAGCCTTTAAGGCAGTTTTAAATCAAATAAGTTAAACTTACACAGATCTAAGGGTGTCTGTCAATGACAAAATAAACCCAGAATAAAACCCTGCCTGCTAGATCTGTTTAAATAAGGTCTACCTCTGATGCAAAGCTTCCTATAATCTTTCCAGAACAGCTATCTCTGCCTCCCTCTATATAGCTACTCCCATTCCCTTTCCCAGGCTTGAAAAGAGTGCATCCAAAACAAGGTTTACCGGTGCCAGTGACACGGTGGCCTTATTGTGTATTGAGCCAAAAATGTCTCTTCAAGAAAGAAAATCAAGCCACCTCCTTTTCCCACTTTCACTGAGCTTTGATTCTGTTTGTGTTTGAGAGGAATAAAGCAGAGGACAAGCCTTAACGGGTGGTGAGAAAGACACAGTCAGCACTGCATGGCTGATTCAGCCACAGGAAACAGCGGCCTAGTCAGCAAAGCCAGCTATGCAGGAAACAGCATAGATAACAGTAGTGCAGTGAATCCTGCATGGAGTAATGTTCAGACAAAGGAGAATTATTCACCCACATAACTAAATACTTATAAATACTGTTAGACACTGAGGATCCACAATATGGAAAAAAATTCATTTTAAACTCCGTAGTGGGAGATCCAGTGGTAACGCCATATCAGTTAACAGCTACAGTGATGAAGGTCATTGCCATTGGGTACAGCTGTTAGTAAAGATCATCCATTTTTTCAAAGACTTACTCAGTGGAAAAGTAGGAGTCAGCCTGACCTCAAACCAAGCATTTACCCAAGGGCAACACTTCATCGTACATGCTCGAGGCAAAGTGCAAGCATTTCAGCTTCCAGCAGAGGGCTGGGCGAGTGGGCCAAGCGGAGTTATCTGTTGGCTTTGTATTTGGACTTGCTGGCATCACGTGGCTCTTTGCTGGGGTTACTCCAGTCATCCGCCTCAGGGCTGGTCTTGTAATGCCGCCACGCTGACTTGTTGAAGACAGGCAGGCGCTCAAAGGATTCACTGGACAGAGCCTTTAAACACAGGAACAAAACCAACAAAAAAAAAACAAGCCAATGAAAACCCCGTGGTTTATCTTTAAAGATATTACTGCTACAGCCACAAGATGAATTGTTCAGCTATAGATACTGATGATACAGATATCTCCACAGATGTGTATGATGTTCAGACGTTAGCTGCATGTCTTTTTTTTTTTGGTTTTTTACATTATTTAGTGAGATTTAGTGGTTTGACATCATCAGTTCTCAACGCATTGAGAACTATTGAAGCTCATCAGATAAGAGGTGAAATGTCTTCTTAGACAAACCTAAATCCAGTTGCTTTCGATTCAACTTGTTGCCTGGATATGACTATGACCTGGATGAATGAGAATATACACAGCCATACCTTCAGATAGATGACAGCATCTGTGCCAACACCCTCCAGAGAGTAGAGTTTCAGATCCCCCTGGAAGTAGCGGGCATAGAGCCTAGAAATTGGTAAGCCATAGCCAAAACCAGCCTGGATTGGGAAGGAGAGAAATCAGCTTTCATTTCCCAGACGTTACACCATACACAAAAAAGTATGAAGTAAAGGCGTGTAAAAAGGACACTTGGGATCAATATTGATTTGATTCCATGTGAATGTGTGTACCAGGGGGACAGCTCCGGGCTCCAGGCTCGGTGTAGGCGCTGTGGAGTACATATAGTTAAACAGGCGGTCTATCTTTCTCAGCGGAACTCCTCCTCCTCTGTCACTGATCTAAAGGAAGGGAAGCCAAGCAGATACAGTATTTAGACACTACAGCCAGTATCGATCACGCAAATGTGTCTGATTTACCTTTATGGAGAGATCCTCTTTACCCAGAGTGACTTTTGTTTTTATTGGTGGCAATCCCTCTTTACTGTTCTCATGAAGCTCCACAGTGGCTCTCATCGAGTTCTGCAAAGACCCACAGAGTTAATTAAGTCAGCCCAGCTCCGGTCCTTATAGAATTATAGTCACATTACAGTTTAATTACAAGTTAAGAGCTCTGAACTAGTTGGGATAACTGCACTGATGCCACACTGCTCACCTTGAAGAGTTCGAACAGCATGTGGAACAGATGAGAGGGCACGTACACCACCTGAATGGGCGTGTATTTTTTGGTTGTTTTCACTGGCGGGACAGAACGCAATTGGTGCGAAAAGATTAACAAACAGACACACCCATGAAATCAGCTCAAACTGAGTCAGTTGCACATCCAAACTGCACTCACAAACTCTAAAATAGCCTTGGCCACAGCATATACTGTGTCACAGCTGTGTGACAGATTATAGGGAGTAATGGTTAAATATATAGCTGGGTGGATGACTGCACCAAGCACAAACTGTTCTTACAGTTGAACTCTTCAATCTTGAGCTCTGGGGCAGTCAAGTAGTACTTCTCACACACCATCTTGGCTGTGTCATAGGCATCTGATAGAAGAGAAACAACGCAGGTCACAACAAGAACAAGCTGAAGAAAAAAAAAAAATCATTATTTACATTTAGATTCCAAAGTGACTGGTCCTGACTGTATTATTGACAGTGCTGCTGGCATGCCTGAAAAGCTATCACTGTGTAAAAATGCTTTTTAGCAAAGATGTGGTTGTTTGAATTGCACCACTGCCAAGAGCAGCTGGTCTGATATACAACATCGATAACTTTGCAAATATTTGCAGGAAAGTTAAAAAAAAAAAAAAAAAAAAAAATCAACTCACATTTTTTTTGAAAATGCAGCTTTATGTCATAGCTCTGTAAGCAGCAGGATCACAATCAGTATTTTAATCATGATCTTTATCTCACCATTGACAACTTCAGCCACACAGCAGTTAGGATCTATGCTGCCTATATGTTTCGGAAGAGCAGGGTTGGTGTCATTCCCAAACAGGAGGGCTGGACATAGACACAAAGAGGCACTCATCAGCTGCAGAAACAGCCCACTACTAAGAAATACAGAGTTACAAAATGTGAGGAAGTTTTTGAGACTCACTGTGCTGGTTGATGAGCATGCGGAAAGAGATGCGGTTGGTGTAAAAGCGGTCAAGGAAATATTGGATGTTGCTGCTGACAAAGGGGTTGAAACCGAATCTCTCCTTGTACTCGATGACTCCCTGAGCCATGGTAGGAACCACGTCGTTGTGACGGTTACGGATCTCGATCAGGAGCTCCAGGAAACTAGAAGTAGAAAATCAAACAAGAAATCAATGCAATTCAATTAGAAAAGCTTTGGAATACTGTGTCACCTTGTCTGAGAATATTCAAATCAGACTCCTTCATATATTGATTATTATCTTGCCCTCATGTGTGAGATTGGGAAATTAAAAAAGAAATCTTTAATAAGAATCTATTAATAACATCTTGAAAAAGAACTCTGTGTTTGCTTTATTTCTTATTTAAAAACCCAGTAAAAGGCTCAGTCTAGGTGAGGATTTAATTTAAATATCCTCCTTGAAGCTGGGCTCTGTAAACAGACCTTGAGTCTTGTTCTTGCCCATGTTAATCAGCCATGTGTGGCTGTTTACCACATGGGCCTTGTTATAATATAAACACACAGAGTTACCTGTGCTGTCAGCAGAAATCTGTGTGTACTAAGGGGATTAGCTTCAGTGGTGGAGGAAGCTAAATACATAAATCCAGTGTACAAACAGCTGGGTGTTTCACAGAGTAGCGCTTACATATACTGTGCTTTTATTTATGATTCTTTATTCACTCACTCATTCAGAGCTTGAGTGTCTCCTGGCTTTCGATTCTCATAATCCAGCAGCTCCACAAAACTCTGCATGTACCTGATAAAGGAAACAGAGGTCGAAGGCCACCTTTACACACCCATGTTAATATTGCCACCATCATAAACCTTGTTGTCTGGCAGTTTAATGAAGAATATTACTGTAGGATTCTGACCATTTTTGGACCAGTTGGATGGATGGCTGGCTCAGCAGGTTATCTGGTAACAGGTTGACTTCTTTCATGGTGTTGGCCAGCCGCACAGGCAGCTCCTTACGCAAGAACATGTAGGATGTTTTCTCACACGCATTGTTTGTACCTGAGGGAAATATTTACATTACTATTAGAGGTGCGTTATTCAACACTGGTTCCTCACATATTATGAAATGTCCCTGATGTCCTGTGAAACCTAAGGTAACAAAAAGTAACTGTAGGAAACACTTCAGACCTGTTGCGCCTGTAAAATCAGGAAATGACAAAACATGCTTACAATGAAATCTTATAGGCTTCTATTTTCATCCAATTAATTATTTTTGAATTCAAAACAATCATTCACATGACAAGTTCGTCCAACTGTAGAGAAAAAAAGGAGCAGCAGCCACAAGCTGGAGGCTGGAGTGGGTTTCAATTTCCAACCTTTAATATGATACTCTGCTATCTGGCAAGAAATGTATTTCATGTCTGTCCCCCAATACTAGCCTGAACTACAGAGGGAAGTCATAAATCCTGTTACCCAGCAGAGAGGGGGCAACACACAAACACGTACACACACGACCCTCAGTAAAGAAATCTAATGATCCCAGTACTTAGTCTGTTGGAAAAACTGTTTATAAGGTCTGTCCAGTTACTTAAAAGGGAAACAACAATGAAGTCAAAAAGAGAAATTTGCCTCTTCGGTAGCGTGTTGCCCTGCCCTGTAGCGACCTTAGAGCCCAACAGACAGGGCACAATAAGATAAGATGATACTTTCTTATCATAGGGGTTAAAACCCAATGATCTGAGATAATAGGATACTTCTTGATGAAAGGAATTGTCCTATTGTCACAGTTAATGATTCAGCACTGCAAAGTGAGGCTTAGGGATCATAAAACGGGGTAATGCAACCACCAAAGGGTGACTCAGCTTGAAGAATGACACACCTCCATCCTTGGCTAGTGCTGCTCATCCTTGGATGGTGTCTCATTTGTTCCATTATGAATCACCAATATGTTTTCACCTCTTGCTCTGTAGACATGAGCTGCTGAGGAATCTGTAGAGGTGCGTCTTACATCCAAACTCTGCACTTCTCATCTGAGCCTCAGCTGTGAGGGAAAATTACGCAACTCGGATGACTGTGTTAATCAGAGATGGATTAAGAAGAGCCTCAAGTCCAACTGTAAACATGCAATTAATAACTTACATCTTGCATGTCAGGTGTCCTACACAGTGTAACACAACTGTGGGGTGGAGAAACTGCAAATAGAAAACATGAGCCTTCGTGTCACTGAAGTACAATGATGCAGAAACCAAAATGATCTATTTAAATATAAAAACGTAAGCTGCGCTGCTGTTGTCTCAGCTTGTATGAAGACACCTGCGTGTGTTGCACAAAGCCGCAGGATCTGCAACAGAGAGCCCCGCAGGACTCTGTGACAGCCGGCTGACTGAATGTAAACAGTAAAGGTGACACACCAGATGAGTAGGAAGTTTAAGATTTCACTCTCATTTTCCATGTCCTACAGTTTCGTCCGGGAAACGTCAAATGACCGGACTGAAAAAAAAAAATAAACAGCTGGCTCATGTCTGAAGATGACAGCTCTGATAATAATACTCACCAAAATCCAGAAACTGCTTGATGGACAGCGGGGACGGAGAAAATCTGGAGTAGTACTCGATTTTAGGGTTGATGTTTTTCAGAAGAGACGCGAAGATCCTCATTTTGAAAGTTTATCGATGCCTGGGTCCTGGTGCAGGGAAATTCAGAAAACATGGGGCCGTGTCATCCCCGGTGCTGCTGACAGAGACAGAGACAGACAGTGTCCACATGTGTCCCAGGCTGCAGGCTCCGGGGGACACCAAGCGACGCGGTTAAGAAATGCCCATCAGTTTACATGACAATATGCCTTCAATTCGGCTTCCCAGATCTACACTGTTGGACTTTCAGAGCGGGTCGATGCTGCCAAGCTAGTCGGAAAAACGTGGTAACTTCCGGTAGTGCCTTTCCAAAATAAACAGTCTATATAAATTATTTATTGTGTCGCTTTATTGAAAATGTAATGATTTTAAAATAAAGTGTAATCACGAATATAGATATATTGTGAGCAATTCATTTCCACAATGACATGTATTTTGTCTTCGCAGTGTTTCTATTTATTGAAGCAACAACAACAACAACAACAACAAAATGAATTACTTCATCCACATTTAGGTTTTTACCTGTGGATCAGTTACTGAACACGCCTGCCTTACAGACAAATGCTTGCAACAGAGAGACACAACACACCAGCAAAACAAATTTTAAATGGCTACAAAAACGGAAAAGAAGGTAAATAAACAGAGAAGCAAAAAAGCAAAAACTACAAAGACCACCGTCAACAACTACAAAAGTGCACGAGTAGCACAAACAAACAAAGAAATACAAAGACTGACAGACGTGTAAAATTTCAAAAAAATCATACAAGAGATCATCAAAAAACTATATACGAAAAGAATACGAGATAGAAATTGCAAACTGATTGCCTTTCTCCCAGTGAATCTTGCGCGTGCTATATATTATTTTGAAATAAAGTCTCCTCACTTCCGGTCTTTTGTGGCGCTTGACGTCAAAGAATGCGATGTACGACACGACTCAACCGCACTTGGCCTGGGGCCTGTTGATGCACTGCTGTGATTGGTCTAAAACCAGGAAATGACAAACCGCAGCGATTCAATTGGGCGAGGGAACGTCAATCAGCATCTTGTCCATGATCTTGTTTACGGTAAGAAACTGTCTCATTCAGACAGGATGGACGGATTGAAACAAAACAAAGCGTGAATAACATAAATGTTTCTTTAGACTGTTTTCTGTTGCTCCACAGGTGAATAAAAGTGGATCTATCGATCTGTGTGTGTCAGCTGTTGCAGAAACAACAACATGTAACTGACGGTCATTAAATCTGACAGACTGAAGCTGTCCAATAGATTTGGCTTTTCTGCTGCCATCTACCGCCAGGAAATGACAAAGTCCATCAGTTGGAGGGGGAAGCTGAACAGGGCAGTGGCTGTAACACAGAAACAAAATGCATGACAAAAAAAACAGATTTTAATAAGTATGCAATAATGCCTTCCAAAATGAGAGGGGATATAAAGAGTAGTGTTCCTGGAAAGGGCAGTGTAATTCTGACATCAGTCAGTCAGAAAACAGCAGACATGAATAGGTTCAAGTTTAAAATGTGTCCAACAGCAGGTATGCAGGTATGCAAGTCAACTAGATGAAGAAGACTTATTATTATTTAAAACTAATTATTATTATTATTATTATTAGTAGTAGTAGTAGTAGTAGTAGTAGTATTAATAATAATAATAATAATAATTAGTTTTTCAGCTGCATTATAACATTCAATCAATCCAACAACATTTGTTCTTATTAGGTTAAAAGGAGACCATCATTTGTTTGATATTATTTCCAGAAAAAGAAAAAAATACATCTGGCTAATTGTCTTTTGAGATATCCCTGTGATACATCACTGACTTTGTGGTTTCAAGTGCTTTTTAATGTTCATTTTGATGATAACAAAATAACCACTACCCTTTCCAAGACACATCTGTGGAATTTGACATATTTAATACATTTACAATGGGCTTTACAGACAGTCAGATAAAGCTTTACCATCTAAGTCTCTTGCAGAAACATATATATTTATTTTATTTGGTATAAGTAAACTGAAATGAAACCAAGAGGACACATGGTCAGAACAAATTAAATATTAATCCCTGATCAAAGTTATTGTGACCCGAGTATCCAGTCAGACAAGTTGGTTTGACGGGTGATCCTGAATGTACATCCACAAGACTGTTTTACATACAATTCAGTTATATTTATTTATATGATCTCTTTATCTAATAAATGCAATAAAGTAAAAATTGCTTGCATCCATCCATCCACTCACACATGTGCAGACACACACATACACAAACACACACACACACACACTTCTCATGCAGACTCAAGCATTGCTGCCATCTTGGTGTTTTCATGGTCGTCATTTTCTTCTGCAGGTAAGGGGTCGTACTTTCTGCGATACAGTAGTCGTGTAACTAGTGTGATGATGAACATCTCAAGGATCAGAAGCTGCTGACTCATCACTGAAGGGCAAAAAGTAAAAGAAGTGGTTACAGAAAGAAATCAACCCAAGGCCACTTCGAGGAAATCTGCCCTGGTGAATAAATGAATGCACCAGTGGATGAATCCCTTTTTAGCTATCGCTTTTGACGAACGTATTTATAGATAAATAGATTATGTGGATGGATTTTGACTCACTGTATCCTCTGGCTGCAGCAGAGAAAGGTGGAGAGCAGGCGATGGTTCCATTTAAAGCCAAGATGTTGATGATAGCTGACTGCAGCTGGCTCAGGATCAGCACCAGCTACAAACACAAAAACACAAACACTGATAACACTGACTGACACATTGCTGGAAATGGACATATGTGCTCCTTCTGTGCTTTACCTGGTACATGGCATACTTGGGGATAATCTTAATTTTCCGTAGAGTATTTCTCAGGTGGATGAACATGATTGCTACAGGCCACAGGGCTATGATTGTCAAGATGCCCACAAATGGGTTTATCCACATAACCGCTCCAGTGATGGATAACTGCATTGTGGTCACACACACACACACATGCACGGTGAGTCAATACAGAAAACATGAAAGAGAAACTGAAAGAGAGCTTGCACGGATTTAACGAACTCCTAAAGATGCAAAGAAAAAACAAAACAAAACAAAAAAACATGGCAGAATATAGTTTTTAAATATACCCCATAAAAAAATCTATTTGCCATTCAATTAGATGGAATTGAAGTTTTTATTTTCATTTCAGCAGCATTCGTTATGTAAAAAAATGTATTTATTTTTCTTGCATCACAAATTTTTAGAAAGAAACGGTTTTTCCATCAATATATTTTCAATTGCACAAACTAAAATCTGTACTGCAGCAATATCATGGCTGGAATATTAATACACATTAATACAAACTCTAGATATGTGAAATTACAGCCAAGCAATAGGTAAACAAGGTGGTGGCACACTGTTGTGTTCTCATGTTGACCCATCATTTAACAGTTTAATTTAAAAAAATGAAAATTAAGAAGGACACCATGCAGAACACTTTTTACTCACGTCAGATAGGTCGAAATTCCCGTTGGTGTAGAGAACAACCGAAAGGATGGTGAAGACAAGTTTCAGGACAGCAAACTGGAAGGAGCCCAGTTTGAGCAGGAAGAGGGTTCTCCTGCAGATGGAACAGAGGAAAGGTTTTCACGATTGCCACTGATGACAGAACATAGTTTTAGCCTTAAAAGGGAAATTCTCCATTATCCTAACATGCAGTCTGACTGCAGGATGTTTGGACCAAGAGAGAGGCCTTGGATGTGTTTTTATTGTCTCATTGTATTTATTTGAATGCTTTTCAGAAAAGGGGAACACAACATTAATGATTGTCCCTCGGAGATTCATTAAGCCTTTCTGATATTATCTTTCACTAGAGTGCATGCATCATCCTTGAATAAAAGAGAAGGGGCTGAACTTGTCCTGACTTGCTTCTACATCAATCTCAGTTTTTTACACACAAATGGATATTGAATAGATTTTCACAGAGGTGATTTATGGTACGCAATGCACTGAAAATGTGCACATGTGTTTGTCATTATTAAACATGCCTAACTTCTACCGACTCCTTTCAGACTTTGAAAAGATTCAGACAACATGTGTGCATACTTTCTTAAACTTTACAGATGGGTCAGGCAACTGTGATTAGATTAGTCTTTCATCCTCCAGAAAGGAGCGAGATTAGATTGTTGTTCTACGGTATGATGCACGTTTCCCCGCCTTTACAATGCAGAGCAACTGGGCATGTTTCCAACTTGTATTTGTACATTTAGCCTATGCTTGTGGTGTGTGGAAGACCTGGGGGTTTACACAATTGTCAAACAGTCCAAAAATGACATAAGAGGGCACTAGCCTAACTTCCCAAACATTTGCTTAAATGCTGCACTGAATTAGTGCTTTGTTAGCTTTGCACACGCTTTCAATAACCAGGCCGGTAATTCAGGGCTGGTTCATTTAAAAGTAACACCGTAACAAAGAGATAAAATGTGATGAATCAATAATTTATTTATCTGTTTATTAAACCTTTAACTCCAAGGCTAAACCCCGGTTTAAGTGGGTGCCAGACTGTCTGGGGGGAGTGGCTTCAATTTACCCCGGCCAATAGTGAGGTGAAGGAAATAGCCACCCCTGCAAAAACCACAACATGGCATGTATGCATGTGTTGTCTGAATTTAACAGTGTATAAGGTTGTAGATTTCTGAGCCACGGAGGGGCTGGTTGGGCAATTTGGTCGGCTTTCCACAGTACAAGTTTGCCTATTTTTGAGTCTAGCTGAACTAAGCTAAGCTAAAACAGCTGTAGCCTTACAGTTAGTGGTGTTGATTTTTGAAGTCAAGTCCTAAAACGTGAGAAGGTGTCAGTTAATGAAAGTCAGTGCAGTATGCTTACAGTCATAGATCAGACGTGCAGCTAGCTGTAGTCATTCTCTGATGCTGCCTGGTTTTTGACTCAGTTTGCATCACATATGTATCATATGTACAGGACTAAAACTTGTGTTACTCAGAGGATGTTCACACCCATGATGTAATGTCGTGTACACTTATGGGAGGAAGTCACTATGGATTACAAAAGCACATTTTACCGTGTAATGGCAACGTATGGCAGGCAGAGACAGCAGCAGCAGCACGGCCCTGTGCTGATTTTTAGCTTATGCTTTCTTCCTCGCTTCAGAAAAGCCTGATCACCGCCGACCTCCTCCAGCATCAGGATCAGGAACTTGAACACCACAACAGCAAAGTAGCTACAAACAAATGACAGGAGGGTGGATGTGAAAATAAACATAAGTTATGAGAGAACTACAGTGAGAGAAGCATGAAGAGAAGAAATAGAGGAGGAGAGAAAATCACACCCACAGCATCCTTACATGTTACATAACAGAGTCTCTGTTTTTAATCAACCTCTGGGTTAGGCCATGTGAGTTTCTCATGTGTGATCCCTTACTGGCAGGCTCTGTGAGGGAAGAAACACACAGTCCAGCAAGAGATGGAAGGTGAGTCGAAGAGAAAGGGACTCACCAGGCAGAGGTCATGTCAGTAAACATGGTGGCTCTGGGGATCCACATCCCCAGACAGGACATGGTAGCAATCACCTAAAGCAGACAGAAGAAGAAGGTAAACAATATGAGAAGATACACCAAAGTTGTATTTTGCTGTGGAACTGGTACAGCTGCTGATCTTACCGGAGCTGCTCCATTCACCCAAATAATGACACTCTTCTTATGGGCCGGCACTTTCCTGTAGATATAGACACATTCCTCTAGGAAGACAAGCATAGACACCGCTGCCATGAAGGTGAGGATGGAGTACAGGCTGATGCCAAAGATATCCAAGTCTGAAGGAAGGGAAGAGAAATGAACACAAAATAGCTGTCTTCAAATTACAAATAAGTTTCAGCAAGAAAAAACGTAAAATAGTGCTATTCATACTTCATACATAACGTTGGTGTACGACTCTCTCAAACTGAGAGTGTTTTAAACAGAGCCAACAGTGATTTCTCTTTGATTTCAAAGGATTGCACTGATAAATACTGATAGAAAGTATCTGCATGCTGAGAAAACAAACCAAGCTGGTAAATGGATAGAGCCTTTTACATGGAGGGCTTTCCCTCATGCCATGCAGTATTCAGAAGCTTTGCATCATCAAAATAAAAGCTGACATCAAAGCCAGTTTTGAGACTAAGTAGAACAGAGAGCTAATAATGAAGACAACAGCTGCTTTGTGTACGAGCAGTCACCGAGTTCCTGTACGGAGAAGCCATCACAGAAACTCTTGACTGTAACAGAAGTGATTGTGGCATGCAGCCTGGATTATTACTAATGTGACATGAACCTCATCATGGAGTGGGAAACTTTTGAGACAGCAACAGAGGCAGGCCTCCACAGACATATGGGCACGATGGAATCGCTCAGGAGACAAAGGAACACAACTGATGACCGAGTTGTATTTGTTCTGAAAGTGAATGTTAAGGTTGTGGTAATAGTTTCAGTATGAGGCCTATAATTGCGTTTCCAGACTATTCTGGTCACCTGCGTCATTTCTCCTCTGTTATCTAGGATCACTACTGGTATTGCACAAGACCACACACATTAAAACATTATCAGTATCAAACAATAGCAAATATCCTTAAATGACTCTGGAGGCTCTCTTGCATAGCATGTATGATAGCCACCAGCATTGGGCCAATTCACTCCCTTTGAGCTTCATTACCAATGAGCCCTTTGATTATTTGACATTGTGATGCCTGAGATGGTCACGGTGCAAAACACGTGGATTTAACTCTCCCTCTTAGGTAAACTGATCCCAGATGACTTTTCAAGCTGAACCCTTCTCTGTATACACCGGTGTAGCAAATCAGTTCATTATGATTGATCAATTATGATAACAAACATTTTTTATTCAAAATGAAGATGCTTAATGGATTATTTATAGCCATCGCTGATGATTCTGTGATGCTATGTTCATTCTTCAGCATTTACTGAAAGCATATTCACAGCGTGTTATAGATTTTGATATAGAACAAGCTTCAAACACGAGTATTGTCTTGATTGTTTTTCTCTGACGTCGTTCTATGTGTTTTGTCTCACAAAGAATACGCTGAGGTGAAATATTTAGGAAATCACATGACCAATAACCACACCTGAGCTGTGCAAACAAGCAAGCATGTTGCCTCATAAATTTATGGACATATGTGTTCATTTTAAAGCTTCTTTTTAAGGCTCTTTGGACCCCACTGTTTACTGCCCACCTGTGGTTTTGCTACGGAAGTAGCCATATGTGGGAGACTCACAATCGTTTATGATGATAAAATGAAGCTGTTGCATAAAGTCCCAACAAGCTGCAGTGCTGCCAGATGTTTGTTTTGGACTGACTCTCTCTGCCATAACACTGAGTCTGATGTGGTAGAGATATCTGTGTAAATAAGCTGATACTACAGTGTTAATCCAGCCTTCAGGTAACCCTGAACTGAGCTATGTCCCGTTTTTGTTTTATTGGGTTTTTTTTTTTTTTTTTGTGAAAATTTGAACAAACTAAAGCAACCAAAGGAGGACAGGTGGTACAGTGGTACAGGGGGTGGCACTGCCAGGTACTCCGGCTTTCTACTGAAGTCCAAAAATATTCACATTTAGGCTCACTTGTGTCTCTGAATTGTGTGTGTGAATGTGAATAGTTGTTTGTCTGTATTTTTTGGCCATATGCTTTTATAGTTAAACAATGCAAAAGTTTTTATGATAAAGTACAAATAAATCTTACGAGGAACTTTATAAAAGTGCCAATCTCCCCCTTTTTTACAAAGAAGTGCCCGTTTTAATAATAATAAAATTTAAAAAACCACACGCACACATGGAGTGGAGTTTCTCTCCATAAACAGACAGCAGAACAAACCTCTGAGGAGCATCATGAGAAGTTTCGAAGAGAAAGAAGTAGATAATCTGACATTAGTCATGATTTGAGACTGATCCAGCATCTGCTCTGTACACCTCACTTTAAATTATCTGTTGTTTATCTGTTGTTTGTTGCTGTTTAAATAAGAGGAACATCAACATTTCAGACTTGAAAATAAAACTGTTCACTTGGAGAAAAACAAGGCTCAAAATCAATTATCTTTTTTTCTACTTTTATTCTTAATCAACCAAAGTTGTGGTCTGACATTTCACACACATTTATGAAA
Organism: Echeneis naucrates; assembly: GCF_900963305.1. Classification (NCBI taxonomy): domain Eukaryota; kingdom Metazoa; phylum Chordata; class Actinopteri; order Carangiformes; family Echeneidae; genus Echeneis; species Echeneis naucrates. The sequence continues at coordinate 9,328,293 of NC_042530.1, read as the reverse complement.
AATAGGTCGTTTTTTAAATATACACATTGAAAATCTAGAAATTTGAAGTCAACGAAAAGCAGCCCGTGTCCTCCTAAAGGCACCTTCCCTCAGATGAGGATCAGATGTGCAGAGCCTCATCTGAGCCTAACCCTGATCAGCTGGCTTGGATTCCTGCGGAGGTTTACTCACTGAGGATGATGTCTATGGCCAGAGGAGGCTTTTCCCGGCAGCTCGGGTCTAAGGTTCGGTTGGATCCGTTATTCATGCTGGATTCTGTCGGCTCGGTCCTCACTGATGCGCTCTCCGGTTACATCCACAGACCTTCCCCTCCGTGCTGACTCTGTGGAGCGTCCTCCAGATCTGCACACAAGCATATCTGCCCCGGGCAGACAGCACTTGTTGACCGGAGGACCCGCCTCCTGCCCCCCCCACCCCGAATCACCAAGTTCCGAGTAAACGACGCCGAATAAATGGATGGAAGTTTGGAGTTGGCACGTCTTCCTCTTCAGCCTGGATTTGAATGGTTTGCAAAAAATGCCATGAAGCATGACAGTCATTGAAAATCTACCAATCTATCATACCTGGCAGTCACTTTTCACAGGAAAACAAGGATGACGATTGTAGAGTTAAGGAATTTAACAAAACTAAGTGTGTGTTTGTGAGAGTGTTTGGATCTTGTGGAAAACAAAGGCCCCCCTCCTGTTCCCGTAGTAACATGTGAATGGGTACTGCCATGAGAGGCATCTGCTGCAAATCTTTGTGCCCTTGGCCCCATTTGAGTCATTTTCTGCAGCACTGGAAGTCCATAACTGCGATACAGGAAATAGTCCAGTCAAAGACAGAGAATTCATTTAGGCCGCCTGATTCAACGAGGATCCAAGAGTGTTCATCTGTCTCCTTCTTTCCTTCTTTTCTTAGAAAATGTCCCAACTTTCCATGATAGGTGTGAGTCTTATCTTCATTCTTACCCCTGTTTATTTGCCACCCATATTTGATCTGCCTGTTCGTTCAGACAAGCTCTGGCTTCCAGGGGAATCCAGCGTTACATGAAAGTATTTGTTTGTCTTTGGCTCTGACATAAAATCTCTTCATCCTCAGCTGCATGTGCAGACACTACTGAGGAATGATTAATGAATATAGCTCAGAGGCAAAAAAAACTACGCTGTCAAATGCAATTACACTCACCTAGTATACAATCACTGTATACGTGTTTGTACAGCTACGCTCTATTCTTCATCATTTGGTGTTCACCAATATTACCAAATGTACAGTGTGATCCTCTGTCTCACCTCATATGGCCATTGCATCATCTAAATCAAGTCTGAGCAACTGCTCTGTTGTTACAGTTTATGCCAAGGCACTCCTTAGCTTTCCACTTTGTTCTGGAGGATGCGCACCCCTCAGAAATAATTTGCCTGGACTGGCCTGAGTTCATAAACTTGATCGAAAACACTCCCACAATATAAAGTACAGGCTTGAGTAAGCAGAGCTACATTAATCCCGTTATGTTAAGCTGTAAGGAACAGTTCCCAGGCCATTCGTACATTTTTCATCTTTTTTTATATATATAGTTGCGCTCAATCAAAATCTGTTGAAAAAATATCATGTTTTTCAACCCCTAAATATTCTGGTTTACTCATGAAACTCCAGATATGGTACATTTCAAGAAAGAGACTGAAGATAATGTCATCCCAGGAAAAATTCTCTTTCAACAGTAAGTAAACTGAACAACTCAGTACAGTATGAGTTGTGTTGACTGGAAGTGTTCCTGTAGGTGTTTCTCTCTTTCCCAGCGTCACGCCACACATTCAGATTCCAGCTCATTTGGATGTTGCTGTAAAGTCAGCTGTCCAGCTCCGAAAACTCTTTCATGAGAACATCGTCCATTATAGTTTTGTCCTGATGATCCAGCCAACCACTGGATGTGTCATTGGTACTGATGTCACTGACCACACTCACCCTCTGAATAGTGTGATTTGCCTTCGCTGGACAAACTATCCAAAGGTCTTCTTTAGCTTTGGATAGGTAACATTTCACTGTCGACTCTGCCTGAAAAACTGACACTGAGGTCAATAACCCTGGAGCTCACGCCTGAAATAAGCATGGACATGGGAGCGTGCACGTGCACACACACACACACACACACACACACACACACACACACAAATGTCCAGAAATGAGGAAAAAGTCATCTCATTTGAACAATACAACATTATAGTCACTTGCTGGCATTTTTCTTATTTTTGGCTTGTTGTGCAGAGAAGAAAAACTTTCACACTTTCTTCATATATATATATATATATATATTTTTTTTTTTTTTTTTTTTACAGTTTTCTTCTTCCTACCACAGACCTGCTGAACAGATTCACTATTGAATTTCAATTTCAATTTCAATTGTCAAGGTAACATAAAGCATACTGAGTTTGAGATGATGAGCAGAGTAGTCAGCGGCATTCTTAATAGTGGAAGTCACTGACCTTGGTGTCAGGCAGATAGCAAATGCTGAGGTCCATATGTGTTCCTGAATCCAAGTCCACAATGCTTGTTGACTCTTTAGTAGGCATGAAGCAACATGCCTGTTTTAGTCTTTTTTTTTTCCTGAACTTATCAAAGCCTCTTTCTTTGCATGGTGTAGCAGCTAAAGATATTTAACCATCCTGTGCCTTTTTGTGGCAGCAGAAGGCTGCAGCCGTTCATTATTTTCCAAACCTTCAACTGTATCGTATGATTTTTATCAAGGTGCAGTTCTCCACTGGAATTTACAGCATTTCTAAGGACACACTGACAAAAAAGAAAAAACCCCAAAAAAACAAGAAACATAAACACAAAAACATTCACTCCACCCTGAATGAAACCCATTCATCTTTTTTATGTTTTCTGTACAAATGCATTGAAATTTTCACTCTCCCATGAACTTAAATGTCAAATTGACATAAAAATTCAGAGCTGTAGCTATTTGCTCCCTTCAACAGGTGCTCAGGTGCAGGACACTCCGGATCTCAGCCCGGGCCAAAGGTTCAATGACCAATAGCACACATCCAGGACAAAGATTTATATTCTTCAATGGCCCAGCCAGAGTATTCATATCTCTGGATACAAGTGAAAATGGTGGTTTACCACAGTCCCCATCCAACAGAGCAGAGAGGATCTGCGGAGAAGAATGACAGAAATACATTAAACAAAGTTTAATATATTTAACAAAATCTTGTTTTCAACTGCTTTCTTATTGCACTGTACTGAGATTGTAGGGAGCAAAGAATTGATCCTGATCCTGAACATAATAAAATGTAAATCAAAAGTATGTCTGAACATTTTGCACTGTATCTGAGCTCCACAGGCATCACTCACTCATCCTGTTCATCATAGTCTGTTTACAAGATACAGATGGTAACAGGTGCAGAGGTGAAAAAAGTTGGACAAAGCCTTGAACAAAGTGTACACAGAAGAAGCTGTACGAAAACTAAGAAGTAACCCCAATGGGTGGTGTTGCATCGGTGCTGAAAGATGCAAATTTGAAAATGAGAAAAAGGGAATAAGGCAGAAAAGATAAGTGAGATTAACAGGATCTGCTGTTGCTTTCTTTGAGAATGGCAGATCAAGGCTGCTTTAGCCACAACTAGCAAATAACACCAAACTCCATCTTAACTCTTGGTGGTTGCATTGCATTCTGGTTAATATAGGCGCAAATCTCTGACAAAGACAGCTGCGAAAACTTAAGATACCTTTAAGTAAACATAAAACTGACAAGAGCAAAATTAGACTGGAGGTTTAAAAAAAAAACATTTATTGTTATCTTCATGTTACTTGTGTAGAGGCATGTACTTCATTCACAAAATAGGAACAGTAAAATTAATCAGACAAGAAAAATATATATGTAGTCTTTTTTGTACCTTATCAATATATATATATATATACACACATTGTAAAATAGGACATAGTAACAAAAAGAAATTAAAATGTAGCAATAAGCAAGTTATGATAGGCTACATCTGCACTGTGTACATTACAGATGTAAAATGTGTTTGTAATTAGACTGAAATGTTCAGATCCTTCCTCCATTTTCACAGGAGTTTTTATGGCTTCGTTTATAAAGTTGAAACAGACCAGAATAAAGCTCATTTAGAACATGATGCACCTAGCTATAGTTGGAAAAAAAAAAGAAAGAAACCCACCAGAAACCCAAAAGTCTGTTTCATCACCATAATCCCTGGTATTATGTTAAAACACTTTTTTTTTTTTTTACAGAAGTTAGGCGCCATGCTTTTGAACATTAGTCAGACAGTTATGTATGTACACAGACAGGTAAAAATCTCATGGCTGCACAGAAGCGTTTCTCCCAAGACAACATTACAAAAGAACACTCAATTAAGCGATACAAAAGACACACACACACTTTAGTCTCCAGCCAAAACAGCCTAGAGACACAATATAGGCAATTTGTAAAACACCAAGATGACAGGTCCAACGTTTCAGAGTCAGTGGTCGTATGTGATGGATGGAATGTGCCAGGCTCCAAAATGATGCATAATTTGTCTCTCTCTTCAGCTAAATGTTTAGAAAATGTGTGAGGTTTAGAAAAGATACAAACATGATGAAAACATAACTTTGGCTTGGATCATATACCCTGACAGTAATTTCATCTGCAAATTTGAGATCAAACCACAGTGTGATTCTGGAACTAAGCCACCATGTCAGTCTAATCCATAAGGTAGCTAATATCCTCCAATCCATACTTTTATAAAGACTAATTCTAAATATACTTGGGCTTGAAAGGTATAACGTGATTGGAAGGATAAAATGTAAACATAAAGTCCAAAGAGTTGGCTTTTGTTACAGCTTCATCGTTCAACCAAATAACTTCACGGTCCTGTCTGTGTAACACAACAACAATCACCAGGATATACACCGTACGACACCACTAATTCAATCTACACCATAGAAACAGCTGTAAACATCACCAGAGTCAGATGGGATGTAGTTAGTAGGAGGCTCGTCCAGCGACAATCACAAATGGGATCAGGCAGACATGGGCAAACGACTGACATCAGGAATTTGCTGTCTCCCTTTAAAGGGAATTGAAAAGTTGCATAAAAATGACAAAATATCATTGGAAAGTGATGTCAGTCATTAGACCATTCTTCAACAGATACACTATCAGATACGCACGGATAATGATGGAAAATACCATCTTAGTATTTCTCTGCTGTGTTAAAAATACTTGAGTGATATTACAGATGTTCAACACTGACAAAAGACAATTCACCGTTGGGTTTCATATAAGCTGAGCCTCCTACAACAGGTTCAAGGTCACAACAATGAGTTGAGTCCAAACAATATACAGTAAAGACAAGTTGAGCAGAAGCTGGAATTGACAGTAGATCAGTTAGGTTCAATTCACTTTCCTTTCAAATTAAACCTGGATGAATTATTACATGAATATAATGAATATCAATGATGTGTGACAGGAATATGTTACTCTGATGAAAACTGCACCTTCAAATTAGACTAGAAAGTGAATTGAGCCCTGAGCCAGATGTTTACAAAGTACAGAAAACTCCTCCACTAAATTCGGGCAGATAACTGTAGCTGTGTCCCTGCCTGCTGGCCAGCACAGGAATTGCAAGGACATCTTGACCCACTATAGGCAGATAGGACAGATACGCCTAGTATAAAATATTGCGCCATAACAACTGGTAAATTGAATTTGGTTATCATGATATTGGCCAGTGAGGTTAAGATAAAGCTAGGATGTTGTAAACACTTCAGGTACAGAGGTCAGATCTCCTGACAGGTCAGCCCTTATTTGGCAATGAGTATTGGTGTCTTAGTAAAGGTTTAAGCACTGAGTTGTAGAAAAATGGGCTGTATACATTTTGGGCTGAGAATCACTGATCATCAGACGACTCTAGAAGAGCAGATAGTGAGAAACACTGCACATTGCACTGTGTGAAATGCATCTCCCAGGTCACACCATCTCCATATGAGCAGCATGCAAAATGGGAAAAAAAAAAAAAATCTAAATCACATAAAGCTGAGTCTTTGTTAAATGAAGTGCTATTCAACTGTTACACACATTCACACACATGCGCACAATATGAATACAACATATAAATCACATGATCATCCAACATCAGTTATTCCTGGGATGCTTTTTGGACATGATTTAAAAAAAAAAAAAAAAGCAGCACGTTGTTTGATGGACATTGATAATCTACAAAGTGCAAATGCGCCATCTTGTGCTCTGATACCCAAATCACAACCCAAAAGCCAGATACAGTCTTCCCTACGGTGCACTTGTTCAGTCCACTGAACAATGCTAGAGTCCTCTGTAATAAGGTCCAGGTTTCGATGGGGAAATATCCTTCTCAAGAGGTGTGGACCACACATATGTTCCAACATTTTGTGTTAAAAACCAAAAACTGTCCCTGGGGTAAATTGCTCCATCTCCACAGGATGTACTTCCTTTTCAAAAAAACATGGAAAGAGATGTTTAACTCAAACACAGCTTGTCCACCACTCTTCACTGACAGCTTTGTGCCTAAAAAGTGGGTCCTGGTGCACCCAGGAAGCTTTTGGCACAAAAAAGTTTTCTCATAAAAACACCAAAAGCAGCTCTGATTCCCTCCAGGATTCTTGAATTTTCACATCAGCAATAAATGCTCCAGTTGGTTTTAACAACAACAACAACAACAACAAAAAAAAAAACAGCACAAGGAAATATGAATATAGCTAAATGTGTGATACTTTGCATGTATGTATGTGTGTTTGTGAGAGGGAACAAGCTTGTATCATCTGTCCTAAAGGGCTGGTGTGGGGTTGGCACCACATGCGAAATACAGTAATGCTTTTGGGCTTTGATGGTCAAAAGAAAGGCATTTCCATAGTTACTCTGAATGGGTGTGTTGGGAAGAGGTTGTGAGACTGTTGCCATGGTGACAAACTAAACTTCTGTGTTGCTTAAGGCATCATATTAGATGACTGAGTAGTTTCTCCTAAGGCAGGGAATGAAAGAAGAAACAAATGATAATTAGGTGAATGACATGCTTCACATACATTTTACACACAGTACAGAACTTCCATGTGCAAAACGTGTCATAAAAATACAAAATACAAAAAAATAAACAAGTTGAATGAAGTGGTTCCCTCATTTTTACCTGGTTAGGACTCGCTTTCCATGGCGATTGTAATGGTTTCATTTTCAGCTGTGAAGGTAAAAAGAATCTGTGGTTAGGACTTGAATTTCAAAAAAAGAGAGTAAATTATCATCTGTGCTGGGGCTCACCTGATTTGAGAGTGTTATTGGCCAAATGGTCTCCAGTGTTGTTGGCATGCTGGTCGTTGCACAGGAGGCGATTCTGTGACTCGCTGAGCGGGCTGACAGGGACCTCGGCAGCACTGGAAAAGGGCCCAAAGGATAAACAATCAATAATGAGAAATGTGAATGCACAACTGCTTTCAGAACATAAATTCTTTCATCAACACCTCTTTCTTATTACCTTTTATTGAGCTCTGGATGCAGGGTCACAGTGGGCTGCTCTGCGTCAGCATTGACCAGCCGGGTAGGAAACGTCAGGCCATCTCCCTGACTGCAGTAAACAGGGAGGAAACACAAGATTAAGTCAGTCAATGTGCAAAGCAACAACTGCATTAGTTTTGATTTCCATTAGAGCTGTAACAAAGGTAAGCCAATATTTTTTGGTAAAAGCTTGACTGTATTCTGTGTTGGACAAGTTTTGGTACAAAGTACTGCTGTGAATTCAACAATAGGACCCAATCCATTCTTGAGAGAAGAAGTATCCGTAACACACTACATTATACACCAACTACAGCTAAAACTACAGCTATCCAGTATCATTTACCTGGTGAAGACTGGTAAAAACCAGTATTTCTTCTGGTCTCCAAAGACCTGAGTGATATTCTTCCGGAAACCAAGAGAGAAGCCATTCTTATCGGAGCCTGTCCTAAAGACTGGAGCTCTGAAGGCCTCTGGAGAGAGGGAGCAACAAAGAGGGACAGGGAATACAAATACAAGTGAAGGTACATTCACATTTTGAGCTGGTTCAATAATAGAGCAACCTGTGGAATGCGTGTGTGTGTGTGTGTTTGTTACCTATAGTGGATCTGTTTTTTCCTACAAGCCACAGATGATAGCTGAATAGGGACAGAATACTGATGCAGAACATGGCCGCCACAAAAAATAGAAACAAGACATGGAATTTGGCGTGACTGTCTGGCAGCTCATTCTGGGGAACAGATGAGAGAAGAGGAGAACAAGACAGGAATCAGTAACAAATTCACATTGGGAATACTTCAGAAAAGACAGAGAAACTAGAGTGAGCAGGAAAGAATAGCCCAGAGGAATAGGGGAAAAAAGCAGAGTGTCACGTGATCCATGTCATTGCATGCACATCATGACAACACCCATGGCAACGATGGTGAAGCACTGCAACACTAAAGGCTTTGGAGGATCGTGAGTTACCTTTGGGCAGTTCTCTGCCGATTTCCTCCGGCAAAGCTTTAGTACAAATAGAAACAAGACTGGTTAGCAACACAGGAGAGAACAGGCAGGAGGAGAAGGAGAGCACTTGGAAATTAGGAGGCAAACACAAGTCAAGGCCAAGCCGGGTGATGGAAGGGGGGATGAAAGGGAGTGGGTGAAGGCACAAAGTGTGCCCAGAATGGTGGAATCAAAGGGATGAAAGGGAAGAGAGGAAAGTGAAGTGGAACAACTACAAAAGTGAAAAAGAGGAGGTGTTTGCAGCCGCATGAATGGTGTGACTGATGGTTCTGATGGTGGAGAGGCAGAGAGATCAGAGAACAATGACCCAGTGTCAGAGGCCTGGGGATAACAGAAGGGGAAACAGAGAGCGGTCAGAGGGGTGAAGGGTGAGAGAGGATGGTGAAAACAGAAGCACTGCACAGATCAGCACAGGAGAGGTCAGCACCATGCACAACCACCTCTGAGGATGCTCAGCATGTAACCAAATCTGCATCCTCTGTACGATCACACACACACACACACACACACACACACACACACACACTCACATAATGCCGATTGTGACTAAACTGGCTGTGAAGTGAGTAAGAACCCTTAAGGAAAGGATGCATCTGTGTGTTATTACTCACTGTCCAGAACTTTATGAAATATTGCAGCACAGTGGCTGCAATGAACAAACAGTACACCAGCGAGTAGGCCAGGAAAAGGATGAAAAACTTGTAGTTGGAGAACCCCACACAGTTGTTCACCCTGGAAACATACAAACCTCAAAGTCAGACAACACATCCTCCAACAAAAAAACTCCAAAACAGAATTGAAAAGGTTCCTCTCGCAAGGTTACACTAAACTTTTTTGTTTGTTAATATTTAATTTGAAGGTTCTGTTGTCTTCAAGGTTACAAGCAACCCAGGCAACAAGAACAGGAGGCACATGGATTAAAAGCAGTTTCTTTTCTGCATATGGCTTTGGCTATATATATGCTAGGCTCACAACCATCATCACCATGAAGCAACAGAAGAACATGGAAAAATGGAGGGAGAAATGTGCAACATCATATGTTGTGTGCCTCTTACATACCAGGGACAATGATGATCCATCTTTAGTACACACCTGCCATACAGACCAGGACAATAGAAAAAGACGAAATTACAAAAACCATCAGCATTCAGAAAAGATGAGATAAGATGAAGAGGGGGAGAAAGACACATTAACAAATCAAGAACTTCAATAGTTTGTAAACATTTTTTCTTACATGTCACATGCAGAGCAGTGATGGCATCGGTCTGGCTTGATAACTTGACAGCGGTCACAATAACGGATTGCTGGTCATGTTAACACAAAAATATCTTCAATACAGGACACTGGGCTCCAACAAAGGCATGAACACAGGCAAACTGTCTCACAGGTTCATAAATATCTGCAAAAACAGGCGTACCTCCTGCTCCTGTGCGTGTGTACAGAGGCAGACTAGTGGCAGCTCTCCATAAGATCTCTTGCTGGGTCTCTGGCCTTTCTTCCTTTTCATAACGCTCCTTCTCAGCCTTGGGCAGACAGAACTGGTGGGACGTGAGGAACATATAAAACTTCTTTTTCAAAAAAGCATTCATCAAGTTGACTTCATGGTTTTGGGTTATTCAGCTTGTATATTAGGTTTTTGTACCTCTTTGGAAGGGCAGGAAGGCTTGGTAAAGATGGTCTTCCAATAAGACCATACAAACATAATGAAAGAGAGGTGGAAGAAGAGCAGGTAGACAACTAAAGGGAAAATTGAGAGACAGGCTCAACAACATACACAGGGTAATATGTGCACGGATATTAACAACTGAAAAGCCACACATGAACACTGACAGAAGGGCAGTCTGCTGGTACATGAGACTAAAAGAGTAAACAATGTTCATCTACATATTTAATTAATGGAAAAGGAAAGGTAATGCTGAACGGGGAAGAGCAGCTCTGCTTTAAGCCAACTGCAGACTAAGCTCAGCATTTAGAGAGAACATGTTTCCTGTGCCAGCCGTTTTATAGCCAAGTCTAAAGAGTAAATTTCTCCACAACAAGCAGAGATTATTTCAATAACCAGCAAACTGGCTCCATTCACACAATGTTACATAAACATTGTTTTTCCCTGTACACTTACTTTGCTCTCCTATACTGTGGATGGTGACTGTAAGAGACAAAAGAGAGAAAATAAAAATGTTAGACCAGATTTGAAAGTGATTTTTACAGGGAGAAGACAGAAGATTGTGTTTATGATCCACACTGCATTCTTTATTTATAAAGGCAACAAGGTCTTTTTTTTTTGCTTTTCTGAAGATTTAGGTTAAGTGACACCATCTTTCTCTGCAGACAGAGCTGTTCTGCTCAAATTTCCCCTTTTTTTTCCTGAGGCCTTCAAGTACATCTCGCCCACCTCCTGGTTGCTTTGTGAAGGGCTGTTTCTGAGGTCAAGAATGAACTTTCATTCTTGGCTTTAGGGCCAAGGTGGACAAGAAGTCCATTATCTGGACTTTATAAATCTGATTTAATTTAAATGTAATAATAATAAATCGAAATTAGTATTCCAAAGAACTCGAAAATGACAAAAGAGATTTAGGAGATTTAGAGGAATATTCGTTTTGTTATTTCCAGGGTAATAAAGTGAAAACTTTTCCATTACTCTACACCGCATCCAACCAAAAATAACTGCATTACTGAGTGCAATATGACCATATAATCAATGAGGATGAGGTAGGAAACAAGTATTTATTAAATCGAAAGAGCCACACGCCAAAATTTGACAGGAACCACTGAGGTCTACTTACCTCTTCTATTTGTTTATGTATTTTGTGAACCACAATTGTATCAACATAAAATGTCACTTTTTAATACATCTAAACTATTTTGCGCCTATATTTATGTATTAAAACAGCGAAACTCTCAGAGCTTAGTCAGCTCATCGAAAAGCCCCAACACACAACATGTCAGTGTATTTAGCGGTGCAGTCCAGCGGGAGTTCTGTATCGGTGCCGTCAGCACATCCTGTTTAGTTAGCATTTTAATTCTCCATCCAGACTCCATTCAGCTCAAAAACAACAAAACAAACAAACAAAAAAAACACAGAGGTGAGCGCGTTCAAAGTTTTTTTTTCTTTTTTTTTCGAGATAATCAACAACATTTCCCAGAAAATGAGCCAACTGATGATTGGCCGTATGTCCATTTCCCCGGCTGGCCAACACCATTGTCGAGCTGCGGTCCGTTTACTTACTGCTGACCGACAGCAGCTGGATGTTTGTGGGGCAGATACAATGAAAACACGGCCGGTTAGAGGCGCCGAGGGGCCGCGACACGGCGACAGGGAGTGTACTTACATACACAAAGCTCCACCACGTAGGCATAGTACGACCAGCAGACCACCAGGGCGATAAAAATCACAGGTATCCATGCTAAACCCCGTTGACAGCATCTCAGTACGTGTGTGGGCGCCATCTTTCTTCCTCTACTGGGAAAAGGGAGTGTCAATTTGTGACGTCACACAGTGTGGTGGGGGGTGGGGGGTGGGGGGTTGCTGAACACAATCGATATCAGATTAATCGACAATATAGATTAACACACTAATACACCAGCTACAGCTAAAACATCATTCATTTTACAGACAGTTTTGATCTGGCTCTTAAAGATCATGCTACACTATATTTTAGAAGTATTTCATATATTTCATATTTTAAAATACATCAAATTAAAACAATCGCAAAGAAATAACTTTCAATCTTACACATACCTCCCATACAATATGATGGTTGGGAGTTGAGAATAGAAGTTAAAGAAGTCGTAAACATGGCCAGACAAATCTGAGCAGTTTCATTGCTGACCTGTAATCTGTCAGAATGACTGCTGGTGTGGATTAAGACTGGGGCCAAATCACAGATGATTTAAGGTGGATCAGTCGTGATTTGTAATTTTGTTCTACAGTGCCTATCTCTAACAAATACAGCGTGAGATGAACCAGTTGATATGCCGGAGCAGTTTTCTGTTTTCTGTTTGGTATGGCCTGTAATTAAGCTTTCCCACAGAGTGGAGGAACAGCCGGCCGCAGCCTCTGAAGTCACCCACGGGTGTTTGAAGACTTTAACTGTTGCGTCACTCCCACATCCCACAATCGTGGCTCAAACTTAAACCTTCATCGTATATATTACATAATATTGTAAAAAATCACCTGTATTCGGTTGTCACCGAGGGGACGACCTTAGACTTTGAAATGCACTGTGGGTTTTTATTGTGGGTGTGTATGAGGAGTGGCTTGTATTGCTGCTGCTGCTGTTTGTGTGAAGCGATCATATCCGAAGCTTCCGCGTTGGCTTGATTTCCAGCTGCAGATCCAGCTACAGAAGAATGAAAATATCCAGGCTGACAGTGTGGCTGTGCTTCGAATTGAATTTTTCCCAATGCAGCTGCAGTTCAGGTGAGAGGTGAAAGTAAAAACCCAGAGTCTCAAAGACACGAGCATGGACTTGCAGAGGTATCTGAGGCGGATCGGGTTTGTGGGCCCGGCCGAGCCCAGCCTGGAGGTGCTGCGGTCGGTACACACCTGTCACCTGCTCTCGGTGCCGTTTGAGAACCTGACCGTCCACAGCGGAGGACGGGTCCGGCTTCAACTCCCCCAGCTGTACGAGAAGATCGTGGTTCAGCGCCGGGGCGGCTTCTGCTTTGAAAATAACGGACTCTTCTCCTGGCTGCTGTCCCAGCTGGGCTTCCAGGTGACCCTGATCTCCGGACAGGTGAGGAACGCCATCACCGGCCGGTACGGACCCCCTTCAGACCACCTGATCCTCATGGTCACCGTCCAGGGCCGGCGCTGGCTGGCCGATGTGGGCTTTGGTGCACCAGGTTTTTGGACCCCCCTGTCACTGGAGAGCAGCAGCCCCCAGGAGCAGGGTCACCGGGTCTACCGCTTCAGAAAGGAGCAGGATTTATACTTTCTGGAGTGGCAGAATGAGGAAAACAGAGGTGCGGATGGAGACTGGGCAGAGATCTATAAGTTCACCCTGACACCCAGAAAGATGGAGGACTTTTCTGAGATGTGCTGGTACCATCAGAGCTCACCCTGCTCCATATTTTTCTGCAAATCCCTCTGTACTCTTCCAACACCTGGTGGAAGGCTCACCTACATCGGCCACAGACTGATAACCACAACATTTCCCAATGAGGGAACAGGCAGCGTGTTGGAAACCACCACCAGGGCGCTAAAGGATGAGGAGATTCCTGTCGTTTTGGAAGAAAAATTTGGAATTGTGCTAACTTCTCCACTAATACCAAAGGATGAGGAGATAACACCACCCCCAGTTATGTATTAATCTTGCTTCCACGTGTGATATCTTTTCGCTTTCATAGACAATTTATGCATCATACATTTCACATTTGAAAAGTTGAAGATGTGGCTCTAGATTGAGCCTAATCTTTGCAGTATACAATCACCAGTCTTGAAACAAAAAAGATAAATTGTCAGTCTGATTTAATAAATTATACATACACTTTTTAGATGTACAATGGTCATTGCATTAATCCATGTGTCTTCTTTTGTAAGACAAAGTCTGCGTTCAAAGTATTTACACATGTACAGTTATCAGGCAGCATTTTACAAAGCAAGGCATGATGACAATAGAGATCTTGAGCTAAAAATCAAACCTCCAACCCTCAGCCTTCTGCCTACTCCATAGTCACAGGGGAATACTCAACTGTCCCATGATTATAACACAATTCCTATCCTCCCCTTCATGAGCATTAAAGGGGAATTCAAGAAACTGAATGACGACCATCAGATCCACCAAGTTCCACAAAAGATTGAAAAGGATTATGGTTGCTGAAAATCAATAGGGTGGCGGTCAGGGTGTACGTAACACAACAGGTGCAAAATGTAGCGATCTAGCACAAAAAAATCTACTCTGCAACAGGATTTGGAGGTGGGACTGAACTTGCTCTCCCAGCTTTCCGTTCATAGTTGACGAGCCTCTGCCCAACCAGATATCTGCAAAGACAGATCATCACCAAGGTTTATAAGTTATTTGCTGCTAACCCTTCTTCTTTGAAGAACGTCATTAATTCACCCTTTTGAAACATTAATATTTTGACATAACACATAAAATTTTTACAAGTCGCATGTTTAAAACCACAATTTTTATATGTTTTGTCCAATAAGGTGTTACAAAAAGTCTTGTTGCTGGGTGTATGTGAAAAACAAACAAACAAAAAAAATCTTACTTGTCATTCTTGATGTGTTCATAAAGGCGTTTGAACTGTCGAATTTGGAAGGACAGGATGCCAATAAGTGACACCACCATCAAGAGGAATGGGTAGATTCTCCTCTGCATTAGAATCTCCATCTCTGGAGTCACTCCTGTAAAATGATGCACTTCAATTATATGTTGTTTCAAAGTACCTAAGTGTAAAGTAAGTATAATGTTTGAAAAGACCTCTATAATGTAAAATCATATTTACTGGATAAACCTGACAGAAAATATTGCTGAATTTGTTTTAAGGTTTGTTCGGAGAAATATTTCACTGTGAATTAGTAAATATAACAAACAGATAAAATTTAAGTTTTAAACTAATGTGCACAGGCCCTCACCAACAGCTGGCACCACCCCAGCAGCTATCACATATGGCACACACAAGGACAGCAGCAGCACCGAGATGACTGGAGCTGCCAGTTTACGGATGATGAATTGAAGATCAATGTTGCGAATGCCATTAGCATAAACCTAGGAAGATATTTTGGAATTTTTATGTTGATGAAATACTGTCTTTAGGCACAAGTAAAGCAGAACACAGTCAGCTACAAAACAACAGAAATGCATATGGCCGGATCCCCTGTCTGACTAAGACGGTGGATCCGGCCGATTCAGCCGAATCTGAACGGCTGAATAATGAATAAAGAATCAAAAGCATAATAAAAACTGATTAAATGTTGAGAGAAATAAAAAATGTAATTCTTAATATCCATGAAAAACCTACCTGCTCAATTACAGTCTTCAGCCACCACTGTGGGCCCATGAGAGTGATGGCAGCAATGATTTTGGCATGTAGCACTCCAAGAGCCCAATCCTGCAGATAAAGATTAATGGATAAATATAGATACAACAGAGAGATAAATGATGGACACAAATGGGCAAATCGTGGTAAAGGAACATTCACAACATAATACCTAGACAACCATAAACTACTAAAACAAAGCCCTTAAGAGAGGGGAGGGAAAGATGAAGAAGACGATGACAGGCACACAGTCGTACCTGCCAGGGGTAGAAGAGGGGTGTTTGGTCCAGGGGTACCCTGAGTGGAGCCACAATAACCAGTTCAAACAGCAGACCGAGTAGCAGCGGGATGACTCCAGCAACAAGTAGAGCAACAACCAGGGTCTTCAGGATCTGCAAAATTAAAAAGAAGATGTAAAAGTAATATATTTAACAATAAAACATCAACAGGCTAAGAGAAGTGTGAAAGTTTCAGCACCGTTGATGGTAACAGCTTTCTTTGTGGAATAAAATTACTGCAGCACTGGCAGAGTTAAAGAGTCCCGTGTTTGCCCACCATGGAGGCTGCTCACACTTTCATACCATGAGTGTCCACTCCTGAACTTTGCGCATGATGACTGTGCGTCCCTGGGGCATCCAGGCCAGCAGAACAGTGACTCCACGGATAGACAGCCAGCAGACATACAGGCCACATGCTGCTGTGTACAGCTCGTGGATTTTGGAGTTTCCTGTCCAGAAGGACATCAGCCAGCGCCCAGTGAAAACTGAAACACACAAGACAAAGCATACTGTACATGATCACACTACTACACTGCAAATTATTATTTTAGCTTAACTTCTTATAGGTACACATATACACCAGGCAGTAATGGTTTGGCTGTTGGTCCACCGAGTAAAAACACATCTCACCTGGAAGGGTGAGACAGACCAGACTGGCCACCAGGAGAGTGATGCACATGAATGCTATCAGCAACACAATCTGAAAAAAGGATTGATGTTTTAGAATAGAGGTCAATATAGGGCAGTAATCAAACTTTTATGTGTATGATTGTGAACCTCCATTCCCGGCTAACGCTTTAGATATATGTACAGTATACTCTGTATTTTCTAAACTACAGCTGGAATCTGTTAGACGGTTATAACAGTGCACATGGAGATCAAGGCCTGTAACATCAAAGGGAGCAATGGAAAAACAAGACTTAAGTTATACAGGCACGTTTCTAAATTTGTGTGGGAAACCACAAACACAAGGCAGTTGTGGAAGCTTTTTTTTTTTTAAACTAAACACTGAAGACACTGTGTATAGGGTACAGTCCAAATACTCAAAGATATGTTAGTTGAATGCATAATTACAAGTATAACATTAAGAGTACAAGTTTAACTTGCCTGCAACCACATCCCCGAGTGTTAGTGTAACTATAAATTAGTGTCTCTGCTTTGCTGAGCAGGTTTGATGTGACTTGTAACTGAAATTGCTTCTTCTTAGTATCATTACAACTTGTGACTTGGCAGTCTATAGTAACTTTCGCTGATAAAGATTTCAAAAATACACCAAAGTTTCAAATGTTAGCGGTATTCCTTCCATATAAAACCTGTAAACTTCCAGAGTTTGCCTCAAAAACTTTTGTTCATTGTTCAAAACCACGGGGCTATCTCACCCTGAATGGGAAGCGAAGGGGTCTGTGGTAGGGCTGGAAGCCCACCGGTCCCCCCTGTTGCAGGATGGCCTGGTGGGCTGCATGCAGGCCCTCGCCAACAGCTGGAGCAGGGTTGTTGTTGTTGTGGTGACCAGGGGGAGGGTTATTGTTGTTGTTGTTCACAGGCTGGTTGGCATCATTGTCGTCTTGCTCCCCGAGGAGATAGGAGTGAAGGTCTCTGCACAGGTAAAAAGAAGCATTGGGTCATTTACAGAGAGCGGATTTGAGAAAATGTAAAAATATGTTTCAGTGTTTCAGACTTGACTTACAGTAAATATCCAGCACTAACTGTCCAGGCCCTGACCAGGCCTTTGAGCCACTGCCGAGTGTGTCCCTGCTCCAGAAGAGCTGGCAGCACAACCTGGAGTAATAATAGCTCCAAAGAGAGCTCACTTACCGGGGCGTCACTGAGGAGAAACAGGTGGACAAGGTCAGAAAAGAGTGAGAAAGTTTCAAGAGTGCACTCCAGTTCATGTACCAAATGGCAAAAATTCTGTTTTCAATTGTTTGACTTGGTACACTTGGTAAGTCAGTACAGCTCTTGTTTCTGATCAGACACACTATTTTGGAGACTGCAAACACCTCCTCTGAAGCTCATGTTATAATGAAGCATTTTAGTGGCTATCAAGTTTGAAAAGATTGTGGTTTTAAACAGGATTTCTGACGACACAGATGATTGTTGGTGACTGATAATTCTGTAGTTACCTGTAGAGCATGACATTGTATGGTAGGAAAGTGGGCAGCAATAGTTTAATCAGTCTGATGGGCAGCCACAGCATGAGCAACACAATTGATCCAAACACCACCACAGAAAGGATGAACCGCCGCAGGTGTCTATAGATGGGCAGGTGAATCATTTCCTGCACTGGGTTAAAATCTGGATCATTGAGGTTTCTCAGAAACCACAGCACTCCAGGCCTCAGCACCTGATAGACAAACAAGTAAAAAAGTTATGACGATATATATATATATATTTTTAAAAATTGTAACGCTTCAATATGAGGAAAAGTTATCTAAAACAAAATTACCTGGGAGAGACATTAAATTACATTAGAAAACAACTGCAACACATTTTGTCATCCTACCTCTCTCAGCAGAAGGATGAATGAAGCAAAGTAAAAGACATACACCATTCCCACAAGCCAGTGCAGGAACATGGTGGTACCAGGGGCTGATTTAAAACTCAGCTCTCTGTCTTTCAGGGATGCATCAAACATCTCCTGCAGGATACAGAAAATGAAATGGAAAAATGTAACATGTTGGTTGAATCAAATTCAGCTTTCTAAATACTTTAATTGCTCTAGGAATGAAACAGTTGGCTAGATGATACAATGTATACAGGCATACCAGGCAGTAGATTGCTATGCAATCAATCTCCCCTTCTGTTCCTTGTTTATAGGGATGAGCAGTAGCCAGAGTAGTGTTTTTTGGGAAAGTCATAGTTTCAGTGTAAAGTTTGAGTGTAAAATGCAATTTCATCATAATCATAATTTCTTTGAATTAGAAATTTGTTCCGTTCTGTTTACTTATGACCAAATGTGTTTTATAAGGCCACTGTCACTTTTATCTGTGATCTCCAAAATCTCATCATCCTTAAATCCAAGTGAATGTTTGTACCAAATTTGAAAAACACTCCCTCAAAGTGTTCAGTTAGACTTTAGACAGATGAGGTTCAAAGTGGCGCTGACCCCTTCAACCTTTTTAAGGCATGGGATGGACAGACAATTTGAAAACATATAAACATATAAAGTATCTGGGCAAGGCCGTCTTAAGTGTGGGAGCATCCCAAAACTTTTCTGAAAATACATTCAGGATGATTTTCTTTTTCTAGTCTCAGGTCAATGGGATTATTTCCACTGGCAGCCTTTGAGCAGGATGGATGTCTTTCCCCTCTGCTTTGAGAGCTGTGCCATCTGTTCTAAGGCAGGTTGAATGACTTGGGACATGTTCAGCAAAATTTTGTTAGAATGAGTAGCATAGGTGACAAGCTCAGGATGCAGTTGGGGGTGAAGAGGGGGGATTTCTGACACCTGTGTACTGATGAGGAACGTGAAAGTAGTCGTAAAAGTAGAAAACAGGAATAATATGCCGAGATATTCCTATAGCAAGAGGGTATCTGTAACTACAACAGCCACCATTGAGAGAGGTCCGACCATCCTTTCACCTTGAATCCAAGTTTGATTCCTAATTCCAACATTACACAATATTATTTAAAAAATGCACTTACTAGATACATACATACAGAGTACTAGATACATTATGATAGTAAGAATAAGGGGAAGAGTTAGAGTCTTACTAAAGAGCAGATGTCGAGCCACCAGCCACAGATGAGTGGAAACACACCAATCTCCACAACAACAAGCAGAGATACCTGTAGCAGAAAGAGGGCCATGTCTCACTACAGTTTATAACACATGTAGATTAAGTCTGTTCTTCCTCATTCAACTTTGGGAGTTACTGTGAGAGCGATCATGATTAGCTGATGTGTATGAAAAAATTAGCAAACAAAACCAATTTGCCAATTTTATGTTCAAGTAGTAAAACTTAGAAAGCGAATAATTCTATGTGCATTACAACCAAGGACATCACTTGTGCAGTCCCACAAAGAAATGTATTTAGAGTGTTGTTACCTTGACAACAATGTAGCAGACTCCCAGGAGACGCCGGGAGCGCTGGAACCTGACTAGAGCAGCCAGTCCCTGAGACAGCCATTAAGGACCAACAACGGCACCATACAAGCTCTTGCTGCACAGAGCTAACAGCATAAATTTGTCATGCAATGTCTGGCCGTGTAATATTTTGAGACTACATCTGATGAGATCATCTTGCCCTTGATTTTAGATTTCAGCAAAGTACAGAGGATTTGCATCGTTTCGTAGAAGGATACATGACAGAGGATGAGCGTCATGGCCAGCAATATGTAGCCCACAATTGTTGTGATTAAGCCCTCAAAGTGGGAAGCCTGAACCTACACAAGAGTACAAAGCAGTAGTCAATAAATACAAAGTACAATTCATCACATACAGTGTTGTATAATAAAGATAATTGAGGAAAGCAATTTCTTACATATTCCTCAAAGCCAAGCCCAACAACAGAGAAGTGCCCAATGTGGTAGGGACAAAATGCTGAATGTAGAAAAAGAAAGAAAACATTTTCCCACTGTCAGCATAATATCATTGTACCTTTATATTTGTGATACATGAAACATCTTCATTTCATTCCACTCACCAAAGACCAGGATGAATAGTGTGTTGAGAGATACAACCCAAAACACATGCTCCTACAAGAAAGACAATGTCATTACATGGCGAGATGCCACCATTTAAAATATTCTCACTATAGAAATAATATATGACAATTATGGGTGTAAAACCTTACCAAAAACACCAATGAACCATCGAGGCCCAGCATCTAAAAGAAAATAAATAGATTTTAATTGCTTTAACATAAAGAATACATGGCCCAGTTACCTATGGAGTTTGGTGTGCACTTGAGATTGAGATGGGAGTGTTACAGGAGTAATGATATGTGGACTTGCCCTTTCCCAGGTGAGCTCCTCTGCGGCCCGGTCCCACTCCAAAGCATTCCAATTCATGTCATCTTCAGAGACAGATATAATTTTGAAACATTAAGTGACTCACCATCATCATGCCAAGCATTATGCTATTTATGTTCAGAGGACATGAGCGACCCCGCTCAATGAATATCACTGCTCAAATAATTTCTAACTGCGTCTAATTGCTTGTTAGTGACTACAGTATTAGAGTAAACAATATAATGACACAAATAACCGTTGTCCTACAATTGCTATTACTGCTTCATTATTAATGTTGTTCTAGTAAAGTCAGTTGATGCTGAAATGCAAAAAAAAAAAAAATAAAAGACTTTTGCGAGACTTTTTCCATTGTATTCATTTAGCAGTGATGACACTCCTCAGTTAGAATGACGTACTAATACTTCATGATCCACACTTCTTAGCTAGCCTGCTGCAAAGTCAGTCCATTAACCACAGTAAAACAGAGTGTGATGCGAGGGTTTCAGGCTGCGTTTTGACAAATTACATCATGCTCAAATTAATTGTGATGAAACGTTTGCAGTAAATGAGCCCATTATGGAAACTATTTGTATGCACTGATGTTGGTGGCTCTGGAAAATTATGACTGCATTTCCATAAACCTGCTGTTTTCTGTTGCAGAAAGATGTTGTGGAAGCAGTTGTTTTATTTATTAGCTTTGTTGGTAATAAAGTATTGCTGGGAACACTTTATTCATGATGCCTGCTCCATGTAATTTATGCATAAACTATGTTTTGTTGGGCAATTCTAAAAGATGATGGATTATAGTATCGACATAAAATCTGAGCAGGCCGAACAGTGGGCAGACAGGTTGAGTATTTTACTACTGTCAATTAATTAGAATTATTTATACAATGGTTTTATAAGAGATGATGGCATAATATTTTTTTACAGTCTAACAGCTGATGTGAGCACTGATTAAAATGATCTTAAACACATCAGAAACACATCTTTAACTGGGCAGATTCTAACCTTGTGCACCATTATTGGGGTCTGCATCTTCAGCAGCTGCCCCCTCCTCTTCTTCCAGCTCTGGGTCATCGCCGTGGTCTGGGGGGACATCGGGGGGCTCAGGCTCTGCTTCATTCTGGGCTGGTGGATCAGCTGGGGCTGGTTGGGCTGCAGGTGGCTCATCAGCTGCTGCCTGACCTGCTCCTTGTGCCTGAGGGGGAGAGACGACGATGCATGGCTTTAATATTGGGAGATTTTTAGGGTGTGTGCGTGCGCTTTAGATTGGATGTACAACTGTTTATATTAACGACAAGATAATGAGGAACAGCTGTATGGGTGACTGAGAAATATGGTGAATCTGCACACATTACATACAAGAAACTTTCTATGCTATCCACCAATATCTTTATTATTCACTTGGTATGTTTATTGTCTCATTAAAAGACTTGGGTAACATATACCAACAGAACAGATATTTATTGACTAACTCTTGCTTTTAGTTTCTTAATTAGTCAATCTAATTTCTATTACTTTTGCTTTTCATTCTAACCTTTAAATTAAATAAAGTACTTCGGTTTATTGGCAATCAGTAGAGTAATGCACCTCATTAGGCTGTCCAGCAGCATTAGGTGGTGGCGGCTGATGCTGCTCTAACCACTGGGGAGCGCCGCCATGGACTATTTGTTCTCTGAGCCACACCAGACTGATAAATGCACAGAGCGTGCAGGTGACAACAAAGCAGCCCTGAAGACAATCTGCAAGCAGGTTCTCTCTGGAAAAACACAAACAACAACACAGATAATGAAATTTGAGCAATATAACTGATGTATCAGACAAAATGGCTTATATTAAGTTACAATATTTAGTGTGCAGTGCTGGAGAACACTGGTATCAGCACTCACGTAGAAAGCATGTCCAATGGCAGTGTCAAAAGTGAGCTCACAGAGCCTGTAAACAGACACTTGTAGATGCGACCTGACGTAAGAGAGAGCATTAATATATCTGTCATACTGCACATTAAAAAAATTATCTTTAAAATATTTGCACAGAAAACACTTTCATCATGTACAAGAATTAAACAGTTCTCGCTGAGATTTTTTCAATAGTAGTGAGGGGGATTTATATAGATTAGAACACACATAGTGTAGCCTGTTATATAATAGTACTTGCTGTAAGTCTCCTGATCTTGTTAAGCCATTAAAATTAGCTCATATGTAAAGTTTATGTTATGGTCACTTCATCAATGACTGTATTATGTGCTTCACAAAGTGGTAATGTGTCCACGTGTGCCTATGACTGTGCACATAAGTGAGACATTCCTCTCATTCATACTCTGGGTAGACTTACACTACAGGAATCAAATTTAGAAGCTGCAAAAGGATGTAAGAAAAGTCTTATTGAGTTTTTGGGATATTTCTTAACACTGAATACACAATCGTTTATGTTTGCATTTCTATGCGCCCCACTTACATGCAGTGAGAGGAACCACCCCAAGCCATGCGAAGGCCACCAGTGTATAATGGAACCAGTAGCGGATTGCCGTGCCCACACTGGTCAGCAAGCCGGCACAAA
Source organism: Echeneis naucrates (assembly GCF_900963305.1). Classification (NCBI taxonomy): domain Eukaryota; kingdom Metazoa; phylum Chordata; class Actinopteri; order Carangiformes; family Echeneidae; genus Echeneis; species Echeneis naucrates. The sequence goes on along the minus strand of NC_042530.1, from coordinate 9,305,013 downwards.
TGTCTTGAATGGGCAGACGTGAGGGCATGTCTGGGGAGTAGACTGAAATGGAAAAAGGGAGAGAGCGAACAAGAAGCATGCAAATTTCTGAGTACTGGACACCATTTATATATTTCAAAACTGCAAAGTAGCAAAAATTTTTTTTCAATAAATTAAATGGTCACATGGAAATACAATTAAAAAAAACAACAACAACAACAAAAACTTAAACTAAAACTAAGCAATAGCTATATAGCATCACCTGACAAGTGAGTTTGGGAAACTTAAAGCTGTTAAACATGATTAATCAATGCCACAAACTTACTTGGTGTAAAAGCAAATCTGTGCTTGCACAATTCACAGTACTCCTTCCTGCTGTGCTTCAACCACTGGACCAAACTGAGGAACATTCACAGGGTGAAAAGGAGATTACAAGCTTGTATATTATTTTATGCTGTAATCACTTAGATGTTAACCAGACTGATAAACCAGACTTTCATACAGACAAGATTCCAAGACGGTTGTAATTTTGTGAGTGTGAAGGAAGACATGTTGTAAAATGAAAAAGGACAGCACTGGCATTGGGTACCCTCTTTATTGTTTTAATCACTCACTTCATATTGATAAAAATAGAGAATGATTCTGTGTGTATCTGTGTATAATATTTGAGATATCAAGTTCTGGCATGATAATGAATTGATTATCCTTCTTTTTTTCCCCAAGTTTGGAGATTTTCACGCTTTCAAATGATATCAAAGAGGAAGTACTTGAGATTTAAGAAAATGGAATCAGAAAAATCTGATGTGTTGCAGATTTAAATTGTCTAAACAAGGATATAATGTGATTGGGACATAAGGTCAGCTCTTATGACCTTAACGAACAGCCCCTGACTGTGACAACTAACAAAGAAAGGTATAAATGCTATTTTTCCAACTGATAAGCTTTTCAACATAATAATACAATCTCATTTTACTCTCATATAGGCTAGAGTGTGGGATTAACAAGTGAGGTATGTAAAGAGAAACTACACAAGCTGATCCCAACACTTGTAATTGCTTTCGCATTTGATCTGCATCAACTGTGGTAAACAAGTTCAAGTAACACTTAGGCGATCTAAAGGAAACTGGCCCCATAATGTTACTAAACTAAAGCTCAAAATAAAAATGTGTTTTGACAGATATAGTTCTACTTGTATTGGCTTCTGCATGAGCTGCATTAATGCAATCGTCATAACTGAATTATTTTGGCAGATATTGCAATTGCAAAATTATATACAAATGCAATTGGAAATATTGTTTATCTGAAATGTCTGGAGAATTTGATTTGTAGTGTGGGGAGTCTCTGTAGCACCACAACACATGCTACTAACAATGCACACCAATAATGTGACAACTCTCACCATAAGGCAAAATAAATTGCTGGTCATTTGATAATAATATTATCAACGCTCAAATAAGATTGATGAGAACACAGAGCAATCAAGTACCTACAGATGCTGTTTTTATTTAACCCTATTCTAATACAAAGACAAAAGTGAGTATTTTCAGTAGTGGAGTAGATTCAGATTCAGTTTTAGGATGCGATATGGGTGAGGTTAACATAAACTAGCTTTCTGGATTAAGTGATGCAACAAGTTAATATCAACCTCAACCTAGTTAAATGCTTTAGTCTTTTCTGTAGATAAGTAAATGTTAAAACAAAAGGGAAAAAAAATCACAATAATAATAGCTGTCAGTGGAGAGGAAAAAGCCAACCATACTTACCATTCCTGGTGGATAAACTTGATACTGCCAGTGCAGACACAAGGGTGGTACAGGGGTTTGTCTGGGGTCCCCTCAGAGCGGCACACACGACAAATATCCGCTTCACACACAATCAAACACACACACACACACACACACACACACACATACATACATACATACATACAACGTGAGTGAATATTTGACAACCATCGCGAAAGCCAAACAAAACAGGTATGTGCAGACAAATATTGTGGGTGCTGGGGTGTAGTATTAATACACAGGTGTGTCTGTTGGATGGAGGGATCTTAGTTTGAAACACACACATACAAGGTAAACCAGATACACAAAACTACGTGAGTTTCACATGGACTTAGTCTTATCTATATGACCATACATCAGGAGACTGGTGACATCAGCAGCGACTTCTGGCTTTTTCTACGCTTTGTGTCACTATAAGCTGCTCCAGTCTTATTACACCGATCTTAGATAGATTAAAATAGCGTTTAGCAGCCAGCCCTCCTGAATTAACCCTACTTTACGCTAACGTCCTATCATGCTATGCTATTCTGCCACATTATCCACTAGCAGGCCAGACTTGGTCCTCTTCGGTGTCCTGACGAGGCGTACGCTAGTTAACCCCAGCTGGGAGGCGACTACAGCAGACTTTCTCTGGTATTTACCTTCTTCGGCGGTGTCCATGTTGTTCGCTAAGCGCCAGTCAGCGTTTCTTCCAGGAGCACCTTGTTCAGTGAACCCATCCACAACACAGACAATATCGTTTAGCTAGCCAAGTTAAGCTAGCGAGACGAGTGTGTCCTTATGTGTCTGATGCATTGACAATCAGAAAATGGTTTCCCCACAGACTAACCACTAGCGTTCGCTTTCGCCGTGTCCTCTCGCATCAAGTCTGCGTTCGCAGCTAGACGGCGGTTTTATTTTTTCCCGGTGTATTTGTCACGTAAAAACAACACTCTTTCATACGCTTCACATCCTCCCTGAAATGACAGTTTAAACCTGTGAGACAAATGGCTAGCGAAGCCCGCTAACGCATGCGCTAACGTCACCGATTGCTCCTGTCATAACAATTTCATTTTACAACAACGGAGGAAGGTTTACGGCAGGTAAACTTCCACAACAGCTGTCACGTGGTTACCGGATGACAGCGATTTATTCGTCTTGAAATACCGGAAGCTTGGTTGTAAAAACACTTGAAGCAATCGCATTTCTGTCAGGAAATACTATTAGTTTTATTCCCCATTCTTCACCTGTTTCTGGAAATTGAATGTTTCATGTATTCATAAAAATCCATTCATGTTGAACAGCGACACCAGCAGGGTGTTAAACGAACCAGCAACCTTGTATATAATGTTTGACTTATACCGAGTTTTGCCGTATTGCATGAATTAGATTATCACTCATTTAAAGTTTCTTTTTTAAAGTTTCCTAATACCTGCCTTTCGTTTGAGTGTGTTTTCTCTGCAGGTCGCTAAAATGTTTTATGAAACACAAGAGCCTGCTTCAAAACAACTGGGCACGTTTAATGTAGTTACATAGATGCAAAATGCCACAAGCACAAGGAAGCATTGGTAAAACTAAAATATAAATCCTGACCATAACTATCATCACACTAGGCATGGATTGCTACTATCATACCGTAATGGACTCACAGCGGCGCCGTGGCTTAGTTGGTTAAAGCGCCTGTCTAGTAAACAGGAGATCCTGGGTTCGAATCCCAGCGGTGCCTTTTTATGAGGTAATAAGGCTTAATCGAGAGCAAAAGGTTTTGACTTGACTGTCCAATCAGCGCTTTCCTCCTGACAAGCATAAACTTACTTCGTTGCATCCACCACGAAACACCTGAGGCGGAAGGACATCCCATCTAGAACACTGTAAACGTTTAGTGGAAGCTGCTGCATTCAGGATGAAAATCTATCAATTTATCTACGATAATAACTCAACATACTTGATGACTTCCTGATATTTAGTACCATATGTGTCTATATATATATATATATATATATATATATATGAACAGATACTGCACTTGATGAAAAGAGGCATTATCGCCAACATCAGTTCTTTTCCAATCTTCCATGCTTGTATATTCTTTTTTTCATATTGAAATTGATAGTTTTCGCCACAGAGAACAGGTTTTTATTATCACACACTAAAAGACTAACGCATAAGGGAGACAAATCAGTTGTCTCAGACATGGTGCCTTAAAATAATTTGTGTAATATACAGTGAAACACGTTTACAAATAAAATGCAATTTCTCTGTTATTGGGTCTCTGGTTCAAAATATTTTTATGATGTATACAAAAATTATCAAGACCAGCAACCACATCATAATTGATTTTATATTAAACAAAACTAGTGAATATGTTCAAGTTGCACCACTATAAAAAAGCAAACAGAAAAAAAAACACGCATGCGTCAACGATTCAGAAGGGCTATCTTCTATGTAAAGATATTTACGAATCACACTTATGGCGTTGGAGCGGCGCTCATCAGGCTCCTTCCTGGGTCATTTGGACAGAAGGCAATTACAGCTTTTATTTTGAAGGTCGAGGCTGGAATGTCATTCTTTGGGTTTTGTACTTGATGTAAACTTCACAGTCACCATTCGTGACTCGCTGAAAATATCTTAGTTGCTCCAAGCGAAGGCTGCGTGATCCCTCTTCAGAAAACAACACGGTATGTCCGTCATCTGTGGCCAATACACATTTAATGTCTAAATACTTCGCTAAGAAGAGACACTGTGCCGTTTGCGTAAAAATGCCTTGTCATTGAGCTGTGCAAATACTGTTATAATCATTGACAAGTGACTTGCAGGTTTGCTCATAAAAGTTTAAGTGTCCAAATCAAGTCTTGCCTTTCCTACTTTCGGCTTCCGACCTGGCAGCAGATGGCCAATGAAGCTTGCCCATGCCCTTGTGATATTGGGGATCGGATGGAGTATGGAGGACTGGGCCAGGAGGTGCAACTGGAGCACACCAAAGCATATGTAGTCAAGCCTTCCACAGCGTCTGACAAAGCCATAATTGTCATACAAGACATTTATGGGTGGCAGCTTCCCAACACCAGATACATGGCTGACATGTTGGCAGCCAATGGATACATGTGGGTGAAAATCAGAGTACAAGGAAAAGCATATGGCCACACATGGCTAGAGGCTTGCAAATCTAATGGATTGGTCTGACCTGTGACAGTGATTGTTTTGCTCTTTTTTGTTTTGCTCTGAGCAGAGCAGTTTGTCCAGATTTTTATGTTGGAAAGGAGCCGTGGAGTCCAACACACGACTGGTCCAAATTTCAGGAATGGCTTGAAGACAAAAAGCCAACCAACATAAACAAGTAACTTAGTGTTTTTGTCTATATCAGTATGAGTGAGTGAATCTGTCATGACTGATTGGCTCATTGGATCTGAGTGTTAACCACAGTAATCTTCCCAGAGAGGTGGATGCAGTGCTGAGGTTCTTGAAGGAGCAGTGTGGTGCCAAGCGCATCGGAGCAGTGGGCTTCTGCTGGGGAGGGGTTGCCACACATTACCTGGCCCTGCAGTATCCAGAGGTCAAAGCTGGAGTGTCAGTCTATGGTATGCAATTGCTACGAAGGAATGAATTCCCCATATTGCAGATGCAAGCGGACATGCAGTTTGTGGTTTTTGCACATTGGTTTTAAGAAGGTCTTCTCTGATGCTGAGCAGGGATCATCCGTGAGAGGGAGGACAGGTATGAGCTGAAGAGTCCAACACTGTTCATATTTGGAGAGAAAGATGAAGTCATCCCACTGGACCAGGTGAGTAAGCATAAACTGTAAGAAATGTTTTTATTCATATTCTACAGATCAGTATATAGGTATAACCCACCTAATGCTTTTCCATGGCACCAACAAGCTATGCTGCCCTTTGTTGTTCAGGTGAACACCCTTGAAGCAAAGCTGAAGGAAAAATGCAAAGTGGCCTACCAAGTTAAGATCTTTCCTGGCCAGACACATGGGTTTGTCCACCGCAAGAGAGAGGACATCAATCCCACTGACAAACCCAGCATCCAGTTAGCCAGAACAGACCTGCTCAACTGGCTCAACAAGTATATGTAAATCCCAACACATTGATGATCAATTACATGTGGTACATTAGCAACCAGTGCCTTTAATCACATTTTTACGCATATAAATACGCAATAAAAACCTGGCTGTGAAAAGTATGCTAGTGAAGCTTGCACATGATATTCATTGGATTATTCACATGCCAGATCTTTTACTTTATATTTTGTCTTCATGATATCTGCATCTTGGAATTGTAATTAAATGAGATTAACAACAACTTTGTTAATTACTTCAGTTTTATGGAAGTAGTACTGGTGCAGTACACATTCATGTTAATGAAAGATTGTAAGCAATAATCTATTGAATATAGTAAGATTATTTTTATGCACAAACCTGGTATGCTTTTGTTCCAGAAAAATATATCATGTAAATGTGGTATTGTATACATAAATAAATATCACAACTACACAGAGGAAATTTTGACAGACCAACATTTTAATGGTGACTTTTGATGTTATAACAGCTTGAACATTTCGTATCAAATGATAAATAGCAATATGCAGTGCGGTTTGAACATGGTGCTCGGGAGGTGCCCAAAACCTCTTGGAACAGCAGGCACATTTTTAAGTGCTCTAGAGCACAGCCGAGCCTTTTGTGTTCAGGATGCCTCTAGTCCTCGCTCTCTCCCTGGCTTCGTATGTCGTCAATCTTAAGGATCATCTTGACTACCTGAGTAGCCAGCAAGATCTGCTGCTTCTTGCCAATTAAGGTCTCGATCACATGTTGCTGCTTCATGTCTGTATAGAAGAAAACAAAAAGAAACATCTATCAGGATGTCTTGATTAAACATGAAAGTCAAGTCTGCTGTGCTTGTCTACAAGACTGCAGTAAGGTTACATAGTTTGAGACCTTTGTATTCCTTACCGTTGGTGTTTTTGTGCAGACAGTCGATGCCAAGGAAGGGGTTGTTATCTCTGACTTGTCTGGCTCTGACCTCTGTCATGTTCTGGATAGGGTTTAGCCCACTGTTCTCAGCCAATGACATTGGGATGACCTCAAGAGCATCAGCAAATGACCTCATGGCGTACTGCTCCAATGATGGGCACTGAAAAAAGAAGAACAGGAGGTAAAGAGAATTGAAGCAACACGGGTAGCATCGTATTTATTCAAATGTTAAAAACAGATACTTAAAGTCAGAATATTTCTTTATCACTGTGATTTCAGTGTTTCTCACTTTGTCTGCAGCTTCATTGACAGCCAGGGCACATGAAATCTCTGAAGCTCCTCCTCCATACACAACGCGGTTGTCTTTGACCAGATTGCGGATTACACACAGAGCATCATGGAGAGCACGCTTAGCCTCTTCAATGATCTATTAGCAAGAAAGCAAAAAATAAACCAACAGTGGCAAAGCAACATAAATTGACACTTCAAAGATTTAACGGTTTTCTTTGTACTCACCATTTTGTTGCCACCACGGATGAAAATGGTTACTGCCCTGGTGTTTTTGCACTCCTGGATAACCAGCATGTGATCCTTTGTAGTGCCAAAGGAGATCTCCTTTACCAAACCAGCTGTGCCAAGCTTCTCTGGTGTCAGCTCACAGAACCTCGGCACAATGCGGCCTCCTGTGGCAATGGCGATTAACTGCAAAGGAACCCAAAAAAATGCTACTGTTATAATTTTGTACTGAGCATTCAGCACAATACATGGTTACTAATATAGCAAGTGAAAATATTTTATTAAAGATTATATTCTCTTCATGGGAGCTGTGTCATATAACAAATGTCTCTCACCTCAATCTCAGGCCCTCCAACCCAGCGCACAGCTGGAAGCTCATTCTGCAGCAGGAGGTGGTTAGCTTCATCATCAAAGCCCCACTGGCAGATGGCCAAATTGGCACCATTGCTTTTTACCTAAAAAAGAAAGGTGCATATATAATTTAAGATAAACCATAAATGCAGGAATAGATGTTAAGAATTGGTACTATCTCAAATGCTGTCAAACCTGTTGGATCATCTCCTCAAACTTCTCCTTTTCATATTTCTGGAGTGCTTTGTAGTCCTCCACAGAGGTCACATCCAACTTATGCTTAGTCTTGGGTTTAGGAGGCTCAAACGGGCAGGTGAGGATAGCAATTTTTACATCTTTCAGAACCTGAGTGGTGAATAATTGTGTCAGTATTGTTATGTTGCAGTGGTCTCACACACAGGCAAAATGTGGTACAACCTACTGGATTCCATACATGAAACACGCTATCTAGCTTAGTTTTCCCTCAGTAACAGACCTGAAGTATAAATGATGATCTCGATTTACGTTTTGGTGATTTTTATTACCCTATTTAAAAAAAAAAAAAAAAAAAAAAAAAAGTAGATCTCATAGTCTGTTTTTTTATGATCGTCAAGAAGCATCAGACGTACACATTTAATGTGTCCTTATGTACTACTAGCTGTTTGACTCCATTTCCAATGACACCAAATATTTCTCTGTGTTTATACCTTGGGCATCTGAGGATGGCTGAACTCCTTGTCCACTATGACTCCCTTGATGAGCTGTGTGTCTTCCAGCTTGCCTCCCACCTTCCCCTCCATCTTGATAAGCTCAAAGTCAACATCCTTCCTTTCCATATCAGCTACAGTAAGGATGGCATTCACTGCAATCTCTGCCATTTGTCTGTGGCACCGGTTGATACTGTAAGACAACAAAGGAGTAGATAAGTATCTGAGCAGAGCTTCATTCACACCATTAAACAGGCCCTTATAATATGAGAAACTTGAAAAGTGAGTTTAACATAATGAAAACAACCAAATATTTTTGTGTTTAGAATGCTCACACTTTGGATCCCAGTGTTGTCATGGCTGTCTGAATGAGTGGTTCTGTGTTGTTGGGATCAAAGGGGAAGGTTTCTGCAATTTTGTCCAACTGCTCGATGGCAATGCGGGCAGCCTGGTCATAACCGTCAGAGATCCTAATTGGGTGGATTCCACGGTCCAGCAGCTGCTCAGCCTGCTCAAGGAGAGCCCCAGCCAGCACTGAGGAAGCAGAAGGAAATCAAACCAATGACTAACTATAGGTGGAATAACAAAGCAAATTGTCCCAGTCAGCATGAAAATTCCAATGATGTCAAGTGTAAATTTGATTGGGCATTTTACCTAATACACACTATGTGTATATTTTTTGCAAGATTCTTACATTACAATTACAATGAAATAAAGCATTGCAAAATACTTACTATACTCTGCATGACACAATACAAACCTTAACAAATAAAATCATAGGACACAAAAAGGCTAAATAATTTTCTCTCAGTTGTATTCCATTGTGTCAGACTGATATACTTTTAAAATGATTGCACAGCCTTTTATCATCTACTATGACGCAGAGTCCACCCATACCGACAACTCCAGTGGTTCCATCACCAATCTCATCGTCCTGGGACTTGGACAGCTCCACCATAAGTTTGGCAATCTGGTGGTCCACATCCATCATGCTAAGAATAGTGGCGCCGTCATTGGTGACAGTTACTTCTCCATCCCTGTCAACCATCATCTTGTCAAGACCTGGACACAGTTAATGAAACTGGTTCAGAGGGAGTGATATGATTGATCCCACAAAACCACACAGGACTTCTGCATCCAAGCCTCTGTTCAACGATTACACGTTGGGATGGAACAATGCGTCCTAATACTTTAAACTCACCATTAGGTCCCAAAGATGTTCTAAGCGTTGACGCAACCGCCTTGGCTGCCATTATGTGAGACTGCAAAACACAAGCATGACACTCTTATACACAGTTTATTTATTGGTTTTCTACTGCTCATTCGTAACATCGTAGGCCGATAGAAGCCGTCTTCTGCGATTTTTATTCTTTTTCACCGAAGATGATGCGGCTCATTGATGACCATTTAGGGCACAGCCGATGGCTACACAGCAACATCCCCGGCTGACGGCATCGCAGAAAGCACATGGGCCGCATGTTAGCATGACTAGCTAATCTATTAGCTAATGCTATTCGCACTAAAACACAACAAACCTGCAGGGAAAATACATGCTTGTGATTTAATGCATTTGATGTCAATATATACCATGTCGATAAAAAAGTATGAGCGTGCCATGCAGCTAATGCAAACTAGCACTTTGCTAGCCAACATGCCACCGTTATAGCCCGTTAGCTAGCCCATTGTACCTTCAATGCGTCAATGCCTGATAGCCGTGTCTTCTTGTCCTGGTCTTTGATGATGATGAAAGGCCTTCCATACTCATCAAAAGCTAGTGTCCCCAAGGTGGACATGTTGACCGAGGGATTGGAACTCCTAACAAGTGTTTAGCTGATAAAAATAATGAGTTTTGATGATGTTAATCTGGAGTGTGGCTGTGCTGTAAGCCGCACTGTCTGCCGGCGACTTCTGGAAGGCTCCACGGGCGGGGAGGGCGGAACCAAGTAGTGTCAAATGTGTCTTATTATTAGCCGTGTAAAAGGCCCTCTATCCAGGGCGACCATAAATACCTAATTAAAATACGTGGACACCATCTCAATTGCAGCTTTTTAGACACGGCATTTAAAGCATTGAACTAAAATATGCTTTTTCTTCAATGTGGTTTCTTCCGATCAATTTCAATCACGCCCCACGTGTAATCTCGCGTGATTTCCAGTATTAATATTTCACGACACGGGCAGAACTGGGTTGACTTCCTACAAAAAAGGTACAAGTATATTTTCTATAAATAAACTTCTTTTTTGTTTAATTTGCGCTTTATCAAACCACAATGTTTTTACTTCGCTTTGAACTTCTGTAGATTAAAAACATTTTTTAAGTCAGCGCATGTCTGGTGTGTGAAAGCTGAGTTGGCAGTTATCGATCAGGGAAAGCACGCAGTGATAAAGTGTAGGTCTTTGATTTGGGGGGGGGGGGGATAAACTTCATGCCTCCGTCCACGTGTGGTCAGATGATGCAGTCGACGACTGAAGCTGACGCAACGTCCGGTGACGGCGTGGTGGAGCTCAGGGCTTTGCAATGCTGAGAAAATTGTTTAGTCGCTGCATGTTTGAAACCCGCCAAAACCTGAAGTATGTGGTAAGAGGACATATCACAACAACACAACTTGACAAAGCGCTATTTCGTTTACGTTAGCTTCCGCTGACTCCCCCACAGCTGTGTTATTTACCATCTGGGTTTATCTTTTATGATCCTCTCTGTGTCTCTCAAATATGTGACAGTGTTTTGAATTTAAATAAAAAAAGGTACTTTGCAGCTTCCGGATTTACACGGAAACAAAAATTTAGTCAATTCAGGGTGAATATTACCTTTCATTTTCTTAAATGTAATCCAGCGAATGGCTCGAAGATCATGTCTGTCAGCTGCTTCAATTTCAGGTTATTGTGTATGTACAGCTTCCTGGAAGGATATAATGGAGACAGCATTAATGCTACACATGCTTTTTCTACTAGAATAAGTCAAATGTCCATTGTGGAAAATGTCACTGACATATGTCACTCAGAAATATGATGCTGTTGTTCTGTATTCTCCAGAATGCCCTGTGAAGTCAACACTCGGTTTGTGATTCTGTATGGGTCTCAGAAAGGCCAGGCCCAATCCATAGCAGAGGGGATAGCTGTGGAGGCTGAAGATCACGGACTGGTAGCTGAGCTCAGCTGCTTGAATCAGAGCGAGAAGGTAACTATTGGACATTAGATTAACTGACTCAATTAAACTGCATGGCAGTAACACATCATTGTGATTTTGCCTGATCATTGTGACAGTATTAATGTCGTATGTTTTCATGTGAGCTGTAAAAGCATCAATCATTGATAATCATTTAACTGGCTCCAGTACAATTTGGAGAAGGAGAAGGCTCCAGTGGTCTTTATTGTGTCTACTACTGGAGATGGGGAACCTCCAGACAATGCCCTCCAATTTGTAAAAGGCATCAAGAAGAAGACCCTCTCCACTGATCACTACAAACACCTTTGCTATGCACTTTTAGGTAAAACGCTACACATTGTTTACTTCCTGAGCAGTCACTGGCTTGAGAAATCTTCATCTGTTTATCTGTGCTTCAGCTTTAGGAGACACAAATTATGCTAATTTCTGCAACTGTGGGAAGACAATTGAACGCCGTCTGCAGGCTCTTGGAGCTAAACAATTCTATGTGACAGGATATGCAGATGATGGTGTAGGGTAAGTTCTGTCAAGGAATTAAGTGTAGACACATAGTTTCATGATCTCTAAACTTCCCACAAAAACAAATTATTTTAACTACGCTGTTTTTACTACTCTCATCTTCTTTTGAACTTTTCTTTCCAGACTGGAGGTGGTTGTGGACCCCTGGCTTGAAGGACTGTGGAAAGCGATTAAAGGAGCCTTATCAAAAATGGCTTCTGATAAGGTTGATCCTTTGAAAGGACCTGTTGGGGATTCACCAAAGCAAGACCCTGATTCACTCTTACCAGATGTCGAACTTAACCTCCTAAGCCTTAATGACCACCAGAACTGCAAGTCAGTCAGAGCACTTGCAATCACAGACTCCAAATATGCACGTACTGCTTCATATTCAGCTTCTGATGAAGGGACCACTCTTTCTGATGCCAGGCCAGCTTCTCCTGTGTTGGCTTCCCAATCTCATGACACTGCCAGTGTTTCCACAGCAGCATCAGACACACATAAGGATGGTGGAGCGCCACATGTTCCATTGGCAGCCTCCCTGACATGCTCCCTGCCCCCGCTGTCACAGTCTTCTCTTAATGTTCCTGCTCTGCCTCCTCCCTACCTGCATGTCTCTCTTCAGGATGTGGATTCTAGGGAACAGGTGAGGAATGATGTTGCAGATGAGGACAGTATTTCACCGTTTCACCTCATTAATCTCACAATTATTTATTTCTTTTTTTACAGACAGTTGGACATTTAAACAATGAAAATGTTCATGAAGTTCCCATAGAAAGAGCAATTCAGCTGACAACAGGAGATTTAGTCAAGACATCACTTCTTTTAGAGTTGGACACCTCTGTGAGTTTAATATTCATAATGACATTTTTCTTGATTTGCAGCATGGATTCTAATAGATTTAGACTGCAGCTTAAGCTGTAGCTCATACCTATTCAGCAAACCTTTTCAAGGAGTTGAGGGTTTGAAGGCTGGACATTTCCCTAAGCTCTTGTCACTATCTTTACTTTTGTTTTATTTTATCAATACTCATATAAACAGAAAAAATAGAAAGAAATTAAAAACAGAATTACCATTACTTCATTTTATAGTAATTTCAACAGCTTTGTTTTGAACAAATTACTATTACAGACAAATTTTGTAACAAAGGAAATGTAAAACAACCACTCTGATAGTTTACCTACTTTGGAGTAGTTTACTAGCAGCCCTCACAGCACTAAAATTGTATGCTCCAGTGTGTAGCACAGAGTTGTCTCTGCCTCTCACACACATGCTGGGCCAGAGATTGACTTGATTAACAGGTTGGACCTGGCCTGTGGGGCTACTTCAATGGGCCTACTGTATATGCCTCTTCTTTATTCTCAGGCTTATCCAACGATGACCTATCTGCCAGGGGATTCGTTTGATGTGTTCTGCCCAAACAGAGCCACAGAGGTGGAGGACATGCTCTGCAGACTGGGCCTCCAGGACAAGAAACACCATCAGGTTCATGTTTCTCTCAATAAGGACACCAAGAAAAAAGGTAAGGTGCGCTTATAACACAATTTTAACCTGCATGACTAATGCACACCTTGACACCTCAAAATAAAACTGATGGCATATTTTATACTAATATGTATATAATTATCTATTAAGGCCCTTTATTTACCTAATTATCTTGACAGTTTTCTAATGTTCTCTTTCCCTTGGCTATAGGTGCCCAGGTGCCATCTTACATCCCCCCAAGCATTTCTTTGCTCTACTTGCTCACATGGTGTCTAGAGATCAGAACTGTTCCTAAGAAGGTAGAGTACAGTATGTCCAAACATTGCTCTGCAACCCCTGTCAATGTAAATTGTCTCTGCTAAGCCACTTTTTAATTTGACCTCCTATTTGTTCTTTCAATGTATCAGCAGAATAAAAAGGAAGATATTGTTTTAGTTTTCATGTTTTCTCAAGCAAGAGTGCACTGCTTTTTTTTTTTTTCCTTCATTGTCAAAGCCTGAAGAACACTGTTTTACTTTTCATGCAAAAGTACATTTACATTTTCACTATTTCACTTGTTGAAACACATTTTTATGAGCAAGCTAATTGGTACTCAAATATTTTGCCAGGACAAGGTCTGGACCCAAAAGGTTTGGATGGGTCCGTAGTTTGGTTTCATAAGATAAGTCAGGACTGAATTATATATATCTGAGTTAAAGGCTGAGTGGTGATTAAACCTGCCTGGCTTTCTGTGTCAGTTAGGATTCACACATTTTGTTAGTCTTGTAAAATTTTTGTAAATCATTTTCCTCTGGCATGATCTGCATTGGTAGTTTGCTTGTTTTTGTAAACAATGCGGTAAATGACAAATGGAAGACAGTTAGTAGAATATTAAATTATGATTGCAATTTAAAATATTATTCAGTAGTAGTAGTTTCAGAATTTACCATAGAATTAAAATGTCATTCAAAAAGAGCAAAAATATTATCGAATATTAGCCTCAAAGTCTGTTTTGTAATAACAACCTTTTTTCAGCTTTTCCACATCCCACTAAATTACAGCAGCTGCTGTCAGTTCAGTTCTCTGCTTGACTTGCACAGCCTCCTATTCTCCTGTGTTATTAAATTCCTGCTCTGAAATTGATTGCTTCGGGTCAAAGTGTTGTCTATAGACTTACAAGGTTGTAAGAGTTTTATTTTACAGCACCTGCCTGTATAGTCTAAGCAGTTAATCTGATTTACTAAAGCATTTACAGCATCTATAATTTTTAAACAGTATGATTTCTTTTTGAGGATAGTGAAAGGTAATAACCACAGACTCTTGGTAAGTACATTTGCTGCTGAAAGCATATAGAGGCAGATGACTCACCATCTCTACGGAGACAAATGTTAGAATATATTACTCTGGACATTCACAACCACTTTAGTTTGACATTAGTTAAGTACTAGTGAAGTACTGGTTATACTGGATGGATAGGAAGATCAGGATACTAATTCTAATAGCACAAGTTGCATGAATGTTCCATTAATCTCTACATATGTGCATCTATGAACTGAAATTCTCCAGTACATGTAGGCATAATAAATGTTCTGATAATTATATTGTTTGATTAATAAATTCAACTCACTCTGACAGTAGAGCTGCAGCTACATTTCCTCACAAACCCTTTAATCATGTCATTTAAATCAATGCCTACAAAAAGGAAAGCTATTATTAATTGCATGCCATTTTAACTACATCTTTTCTCCAAAAACAAGTTAATTAGCTGTGTTGATTGATTTTGAATTTTTTGGAAATTGATTTTTAAAAAATGCCTCATAGCCTTAACTAATTTCCCCTGAAAAGGATTTTAAAATTAAATGACAGGACAGAAGTTGCAGTATATTAAATTGCCAGTATTCCATCAGAGGGGTGTTAAGTTCTTCCCCTGCAATTTTCATTTAGCTAGAAAAGCCTGTGCACAGTGTGGTATTGAAATTTGTCCTGTTGCAGGGTTATATTAAGTGGCTTTAATTTTCACAGTGGTGAATTGGTACCTGAATCTGTCATAACAGTCTATCTCTGTGTGTGTCAGGCATTTCTACGAGCACTGGTGGAGCATACAGGGGACACTGTGCAGAGGAGGAGACTGCAAGAGCTCTGCAGTAAACAAGGAGCCACAGAATACAACCAATATGTGAGAGACCCAGGCCTTAGCATTTTGGAGGTTCTCACTGCCTTCCCATCCTGCTCGCCGCCTCTCTGCCTCCTCATAGGTCAGAATCACTGTTGTCATCTCACTCATTCAGTCAGTTAGTCATTAGGTCCAAAGTTTTTCAGCCTGCAAGCCCTTGATAAACAGATGTACTGCTCAAAAGCTACTCTTGCTACAGTGTCTCCAATAGAATTGTGTAACTACGTATCATGCAGAGTCATGCAAATATGACTTCATGATGTTGCAGATACAATGGGCTACTGCTGCAAACTGCAAAAAGGAAACACCTGACTAGATGCATTACATTACCAGGCTGCATGAAAACCATTTTGAAGTAAAACATCTAACATCAAAGTTTACATCTATTTGTTATCATTTTTATTTAATTTAACAAGCAGCATGTCACAGATGCATTTCATAAATAGTATGCTCATCCAGTGACTGAAGCAGACTAATAAAGCATATTTTTGGGATGTTCTGTCTTTTGATAATTAAGTTTAAATAAAGGCAGGCTTTTATGTTGCCTCAAGCAAAAGGGGAATTACATTGATTCACATATGAGTGGGATTTCAACTGCACCTGTACAAAATATGAATGGAAGAATTTACTTCAGAACTAGGTATTTCACTTTGAAGAAGACCTCAGATAATATCAAGCCTGCCTTCTGTTACTTGCTATTCAAGTGGCTTGTTTACTGGTTTAATTTTTTATCCAGTAGGGGTCACTGTAGCCTCAGTAAATGTAGCGTGGCATGCACTGTCTCAGGGTTGATTTTATGAGAGTATTTAATTTTCTTGAATGGTTAGACACTGTATATCACAGGGGTCCTCAGACGACCAACATTCATTTCCTTGTCTGACATCTACATTGCTCCAGTATAGTTTTTGTGTCATTGCCCCTGTAATTGTAATGGCAGTATTGTAGCTGCAAATTAAGAGAAATTTTTCACAGTAGTCATCGTCTCTCTCTCTGCCAATAATATTGATTAAAATTTTTTTGGCAATTTGTGCCATCCTGTCTTTGACCCTTTGAGCCAGCTGTTGGTATGAAGCTAACATTTCTCTGAGCTCATTTAGACAGTTGGCTGGTTGTTCACTATAGATCTAACAAGCTTTGACTGAAAATTACCAGACAGTGAAATTAGCTGGCTACAGCTTCATATACAAGTTGACTTGTCCTTTAAAACAGCTGTGTCACAGCCCTTGGCCTTGCCCGATGTCAATTATTTTTGGCTCGCTTGCCAATAACAGCACCTTTTGTAGTAGTGAACTGATGGAGAAACTGGCAATCGGGACAGCCCTGCCCCTGAGAAAAAATATGAAGTTGAAGGCCTTTGGGACAACAGCTGTTATTTCAGGGACACAAGGCTGCTTACTGTTGAGTCACTGAACTTTGCAACAACACCACAAGAGCACAGGGTCAGCTTGGACCATAGGTTAATAGTCAACTTTGACTTATTGTCTCAATGTAAAAGTACACTGCTGCATTTTTGCACTGCTCTTGGTTCATTACCCTGACGAAGGGGAGAGGCTTACTAATCAGAGTTTATACTGAAACACACTGTTATACACTAACTATAAATAATGAGGAGAGAGATTTCTCAGCCTACATGTCTACGGCCAAGTGCAGGCTGGGTAAAAGTAAATACTGAGGATAGAATGAAAAACATACCTGCTTCCCAGATTTACTTCTCTAGTTTTATGGTCCATTATTTCATATAGTGTGTCAGATAAAATCTTTAAGGTCAAAGCTCGAGGGAGCTGAAGGCTGTCCATGAGCATCTTTTCTCCAATTTATTTTACTGCAGCGTTCAAATAAATTTTTACCTGAGTGCTGTTTTATTTCTTTCCTTCCATTTTTAACTTAGATTCTGGCCTGTGATAAAAAGTGAAGCAAACTTAAATAAAGTGAACGTATCTATATCCCAAGAGACTGGAGCCCCTCTTTCTTCAGAAAAGCTTGAAATTTAAAATGAAGTTTCTTGGTAACAGAGCATGCTGTGCATATCACTTATAGATATACAGTATTCCAACTGCCTTCATTTAGCTATAGTAAAATACCTTGGAAAACTTTGAAATGGATTTGGAAAATTATGAGCCAACATGGCTCTTTTCTCTGAAGTTGCTTGAAATTTACATTAGTACACTATTTAAAAAAAAAAAAAAAAAAAAAAAGGGAAGAAAAAATCTTCCTACTGAGAATTCCCCTTAATGCTTTAATACTAACAACCTAAATTTCATTTGCAGCCAAAAAAAAAAAAAAACATCTCTTATATCTTAAGAAATATATATTTTATGTTAAACCACATGGCTAATTTTTTTCTTTTCCCTCCTGTAAAATTTCGTTCTGCATATAAATTGCAACACAGGGAGACTTCAGATGGAATAGATTATATTGTTGTGCCGTATGATCGATGATGCCCCTGAAAATGATCACTTTTGAAAAAGATACTAGGGACCCTGGGACTGTATTTTTTGCTACAGAGACCTTTTCGTGAAATACATATATTAGAATGAGCCACTTGCTGCTAAAAAAGAAATAAAAGCTTTGCAGTCAGGTTTTAGGAGTGATATATCCTATCTACTGGTGGTATCATGGTGGCGCAATAATGCCAGATGATGGATTGACTGCCGTCTGCTTCAGACATGTGCTGTCACTTTGCAACAGAAAGGTAACAACTTGAGCATCATGCAGCCACAGAGGATATTGCTCATGTTCATGATACACCCTCTCATTGTGAGCTGTGTATTTTCTCTGATAGATGGCACAAAGTCTTGTATGTGAAGATTTGTCAAAAAAAGATTTTAGTTCTATTTATTTCAAAAGATGTATTCGGAAGTGACTATCCGTGGGTTGAATCTAGAATACAAGCATATTGCATATTGATTATAAGCAAACAAAGCCAGTTTGCCATATTCTTGTAAAATTTGACTTCCCTCCAGTACAATATCCTTTCAGCTGCCATGTCTAAACATTTGAACATATTTTTCTGATTTGCAATCCCTAGTCTAACTAAACATAGTTTTTATTCCTGTATCCAGCCGTTCACCAAGTATCGCTTTGTCAGTCAATTAATTATTTTAGCAACGATTCAAGCAAAAATTCTTCTCTGATGTGAGAGGCTTTGTGTGTGTTTCTTTGTCAGGTACATCTTCTATAGCTATATGTTTTATTGTGGAGAGTTGGTCCAAAATAAAAGATATCTTTTCCCAATGTACCTGACAAAGAAACACAAACAGTGCCATAGTGGTTAGTGCTGTTGCCTCACAATAAGTTTGCAGGTTCGGTTCCCGGCCTGGGTCCTTTCTGTGTGGAATTTGCATGTTCTCCCCGTGTCTGTGTGGGTTTCCTCCCACCGTCCAAAGACATGCATGTATAGGTTAACTGGTGACTCTAAATTGTCAGTAGGTCTGAATGTGATTGTGAGTGGTTGTTCGTCTCTGTTTGTCTTTGTGTGTTGGCCCTGTGATGGACTACCCACCTGTCTAGGGTGTACCCTGGATTGAGGATGGATTGAGTTAGTCCATAAAGGACATTACAAGAAATCCTACACATATTACCATAAACATAACTCCATTTCTGTTTTGATTTCTCTTTCTCTGTTTCTCCATGTGTTTAAAACAAGTACTCTGAAGGAGAGGAAAAGAAATAATGGCCACAAGCTTTCAGTATCTCCTGACAAAGGGCTTGTTTTTAACCTGTCACCCTCTGAGTAATTGGCCAGCTCAAATGCTTTTATTCACTTAATTTCCATACATTTGAGATTGCACATCTCTTCAATTCTCTCTGCAATTCTGATAATACTAACAGTATATAATACGAAATCTCAAATGGGGTTCTTGCTTTTTTTTTTAGTATGAATGGCTAGATATGGCTATAGCTAGATTTTTCTCAATCTAGTCTTTGTGCTTATGTTTCTTAGTATCCACAGGAATCTGTATCAGTAAAGTCCTTGGAAAAGTCACCTATGTTTTTTTTCCAAAACCTTTCAAACATACTTTTAAGCGTTTCATAGAGAACCATTGTTTCTTTTTTAAAAAAATCCCAGCTCAAGAGATGAAATAGATGTCAGTGTGGACCTTCCTTCCTAACACCCTGAGCAGTTTAGATGTCAGTGAAATCCAGAAAGAGAAGAGAGAAGATTTAGTCCAACCATTTGTCTTTCCAAAGCAATTTAGCAGAAAAATGTGTTATTGTAAGGCCTTGGCTGGTACATACGGTACAGCCTCACTCCCCTAAGTTCATATATCATTCAAATACAAACAAAATACAAGGGGAGTGCATAGCAAGCGCATCACACGACTCATCAGTTTCTTTGTCCTCACATAAAGGTTTGTGTTGGTCACAGTGTGGCAAACTGCATCTCTTGTTGCTGTGGCGTGGAAAGTTTGCTTGATTTTTTTCTAGACACCTCCTCCCAGTTAAAATAAGCACCATGTATTACCCTGAAGAGGGCCCTTTCATGGCATTGGAATAAAGTCTGCAAAGGCAATCTCTCTCCAATTGCCACTCCACATCTCCACATCTGGACACTTGGGATTCCATAAGCCAGTTTATAATTTCATAAATATAGAATTGTGCCCTAGAAACAAGACAGAAACCTGGGTGGGGTTGCTGAAGGTGGATTGTTGGGTAGGATGTTTAAATGGAGTGAGATGACTTTAACTCATTTTGCCTCCTCTGTGTCATGGTTGTCTGTATAACTGACAGTTGTGCTTGCTTTTCAGAGCATTTGCCAAAACTTCAGCCCAGGCCTTATTCAGCAGCCAGGTAAGGTGACAGAAAATCAAGACCAGAACTTTTATTTTCTACTCTATATAGCTGTCTGTATTATTCTTTGGAAATTACTTGAAACTATCCTAGTACTTTGTGTTAAAGTACACATGAAGAAATTTTAATGAGACTGTAATACTTGTAATGTGTTTTGTAGTACTATAAAGCATATGCCTCATTCTGGATTTAAATATTCAATTAAGATATATTTGTGCCACAGTTAAAAAATGTACAGTTTAGATACTGTTTAGGAAATACTATAACCCAGAGGATGGACGAGATTAATGGTGAAACAGCATTTTTATGTTTTATATAGTTTTGGTCTTGTTTGGTCTTTTGGCCATTGACATTTTAGCTTTGCACATCCATCATAATATATTGCTCAATCATCCACTTAGTTTATTAGCCACTCTTAAACAAGTTAGGCAAGAGAGTTGGAGTATGCATGATAAAATACATATTGATCTTATTTTCTGGCCAGGCAGGAAATGCACTGCTATCTGCTGAAGAGCAACTAGTTGGCCAATGCCTTTATAGTGGTGGATTGATTTCCTAAATTCTCCATCATTTCAGATATTTTATTATATTAACATCTTCTGCCAATCCCAGCTCACATTGGGTGAGGGCAGGGTACAGCCTGGAACATGCATGTCTTTGGACGGTGGGAGGAAACCCATGCAGACAGGGGGAGAACATGCTCCACACAGAAAAGCCACAGGCCCAGGAATCAAGCATTTTTATCATTTTTTTATTATTCTTTTGACATTTAGAAAAGAAACTAATCATGACAGAAATCATATAAAATAGTATTTGTGTATATCTAGTTCAGTTTGGATTCCCTTTGCCCATATCCATGTTATGTGTACCTTTGTTTGGATGGGTAATTGTAAGCTCAATGATGAGAGAGAAAAACTGCATGAATGAATGGACTGTAAATATTGTGTCGTCTGGTTTGAATAGGCCCAAATGCTTCTTCTCTTTGCCTCACTTAGCCTGTCATTGATTTGCTCTTCCTGTTAAGTTAGTGCCCATTAACTTAGCTTTAAAGCTCCTGGAACAGCAACATCTAACGCAATATTAAAACTTCTCCACTCCCCTCATCAGTGCCTCACTTAGCTGCTTGTGTGTGGGTGTGGGTGGGTGTGTGTGTGTGTGTGTGTGTGTGTGTGTGTGTGTGTGTGTGTGTGTGTGTGTGTGTGGGTGTGTGTGTGTGTGTGTGTGTGTGTGTGTGGGTGTGGAGATGGTGGCTGTAGTTTATCAGATAATACAGAGACATTAGAGGCCTGCATTATTGATGCTGTGGTCAAAAGAGGTCTATAGGAACTAGAGAGTGAAGAAGGAAAGATTGTGAAAGATTCAGCTGGCAGTGAAGACCAGAACGGGCAGAGGGAGAAGTATTTTCATTGAAGAAAGACAAAGAAAGCAGAGCCATTGTGTAGATTAGTTATTCCCAGCCCGAAGTACTTCAATAATTAAATAGTTGCCACTGGGTAGAATGAAAGATGTTTCATTGTATCTTTATTTAGCTATAAAATACTGTGATCTTTCCCAACTACATTTTGTGTCAATCATTTGTAAAAGGATTGCTGTCTTGTCTTCAGAGTTTATCATCCCTTGTAATACATGTGCTTTTCTGTACCCATCTGTTGCCTCTCTGCTCCTCTGGATTTCACTCCATTTTTCACTTCATCCCTGTGTGTCTCCCTGCTTGTCACTGTCTGTCTCTATTTCTGACATATACACTGTTTTCTGTCTCTACTTGTCTTCCTCAATCTCAAATTCTCTGTGGTCTTATCGCTATAGCTCCTGTCTTAAGCACCCAGGCAAGCTGCATTTTGTTTTCAACGTGGTAGAGTTCTCAGCATGCTCTGGACGGCCTGTGGGGAGGCGAGGCTTGTGTACCGGTTGGCTGTTTGATCTCATCAATCCTGGCAAGCCTAAATGTTCTGGAAGTCATGCTCTGCCTAAGGTAATGAGTACACTAGAAAATAGAGGGCTGAAATGAGGCTATGCGAGTTTGTGGGCTCTTGGTCAGCTTATTTATTTCTAAGGGTTCAAATTTGTGTGGACAAAAGTTCACAGGTGGTCTTACATTTATTCAAAGTTCCAAAGTAAAAAGATCAGAAGTTTGCAGTGTGACTCAGATTTAATATATGAAACCCTAAAAAGAACAGAACTTGTGTGTGGTTAATTAAAAAAAAATGTCTTCAAAATAAAGCAAGTACATCCTCTCCGAGACAGACTCCATGGATTCCAGTTGAAGCTCTTGAGTTTTCTCATTAATTTGTCTGAGAATATCATGTAGATAAATTAATTGAATTAAGATTGGCAAGTCTGCAGTGGTTTCTCAGGATTGTTGTAATTACTCTCTGTTTACCTACGATTTTAAATGCTTTCCAATGGCCTTTGTCCCTCAGATCCATGTGAGTTTGAGACCAAAATGCTCCTTTCGACTTCCCTCTGACCTGTCAGTGCCCTTCGTGATGGTCGGACCGGGCACAGGAGTTGCTCCCTTCATTGGTTTTCTCCAGCAAAGGTATGGAAAACACTGTTACATTATGCTACAGACTGGCACTATAATGTTAATGTTAATGATTTTATTAAGAAAGAGTCACACTGTTTGAAGTTTTGCAAACATCTCTTATCAAGAGAAATCAAGTACCAGTGGCCATGCACTTTGCTGATATTATTCATTTTACAAGATGCTGTTGAAGTAGGTTAGTCAAATGTTCATGTCAAGTATCAGAAGCATGCAGGTTGTGTCCTCACTGATGTTCTGTGTGGCATGGATTACTCCAGCAAAAAATTCCTGCACCCTGTGATGAATATTCAAAATGTTCAAGTGATGTGCGTGAAGTTCACATTGTCTCTGCATATTTTTAAGTAATTGGCAAAGACAATTCACTGAGACCCTGCTCAAAGCTGATAAAAGTCGCCATCATATACCTCTCATAAAGCATACAAAATCAGGGAGCAAGGTCTGCGTTTGCACCATGGATTATTTCAGATCCTTCACCTGACTCAACTGGAACAAAGTAAGGGCTCTCTGGTCAACACTTTAACAACTTGATATGCCATGTACATTGAGGAATAAAGGCATTTCATGTGGTGTTATTGATTTGAAATAGTTAAGTCCAGTAGCTGGTGACTATGATATTGGAGTGAATCACTGTTTGGGATTGCTGATGAGCCACTCTTGGGATATTGACTGTGAGCTGAGTCAGTCGTAGCTATATACAATTTGTTTAACCACAGCTGTCATTCTGAATACCTCCGGAGTGACAGAAATGACATTTTGTTTAATTTTTTGAGGCTCTGAATTGACGAGCGACTCAAGGTCAAAAAAAGAAGACCTGCCAGAAGGATTTAATGTGACTAAAGCTACTCTAGCCAGACTAACGCCGACGTTTTGAACCAGGCTCGAAGTCACCATGACTTGTCAGACAGCCAAGTAAGCCTTTTCAGTCAGACTGACATGTCTAAGTCTTGGGTGGCTTTGTATAAATGAGGTTGTCCCCTAGTCAACTCCACCTATCCTTCAGATGTCTCCTGTGTTGTGGCGGGTGGTGTCGGTGGGTGATTACTCTGAGAGGTGACACTGCATTGGCTAAAGCGATGCCGGGTGTTGGATTGTTTGCAACAGATTCCAGGAGGATGAGCGGTCTTCTGGGATGAGCAGTAGTTTGTGCCTTTTGGGATGCAGGATCACCGATGATGGGACACATCTGTGTACTGACCATACCATCGCCCTCAGACAACACTCCTCTTCTTAATGATCAAGGTTGAGCCAGAGATATAGCAGTGGCAGTGATGAAGTGGTGATATGAACATATCAGTCTTTGATCCTTCCTGCTGTACAAACAAAACATCTACTCCTTGGTTGATATTTAGAAAGCTTTGTTTCAATCCCCAATGAAATGCATACTTAAGAGTTCAATGTTATATTTTCAAAATGTTTTCAAATTTCTGTTGATTAAAGTTCAACCATCTTTCTTTCCCTAGAGGTTCTTCACAGAGTAATATCTCGGGAACTGATTGATCAACTTCTCTCCCTCCCTGCTTCTCTCATCTGAATATTTTGCTGGAGGTTTGTAAAAACCTGCCATAGTTTGGTGCACTGTAGAGAAAATAAGCCTTGGTGGCTGACGCTGCACTCTGATAGGAGGTAACAATCACCAATTTGTCAATGGGTTGCTATATCTGCCTTGAGGCCGAGAAATGTTCTGTTTTAGGGACACTTCGATCTTCTTACCCCTCCCTGTCTTCAACTCCAACTGTAATTTGATGGCTGTTTGCAAAAGCACTTTGTGCGAGTTTGTGGTGCTGTCACCAAGTAGAAGGTCGGAGGCTGACTTGGAGGTACGAAGTCGTTTTTAATAAGGCCCCCCTTGTCTGGTATTGATTGCTGCAGTTTGTGTGGTTTTATGGAGAATGTTACTTACTGTCTCTTTGAATTCAGCTTGGAGCAGATTTAATCTCTTTAGCAGCTCAAACAGACTTTAATTTTACAAAAAAAAAAAAAAAAACAGATCAGTTTGTCCAGTTCAATACTTTACTATGCCGGTAGGCATACATGGCACATTCAATGTGACAAGTTGTATTAGAGTTTGTGTGCTTGTCTGAACAGATATTGAGCTTCCTTTTATCAGTTTAACCAAACAGCTGATTACAATTAGGCTACACTGCATTGCTGCGCAGCATTGTTTTGTACTATGAAAACATTTAGAATTTAGCAGTTTGAATGTGTAGGACTGTAACTTCACAATTTAATTTTGAGAATTTAGCACTAAGCCATCGTTGTATGTCGGCTTTTAGTTACATTCTTGTTATGCTTTTGATGTTTTTCTGTCTAAAAGCCACTCAGCTCCACTTGCCCAAAGCTGCAAAGAAAATAGATGAAAGATATGAGATGATTGTGATGTTTACCAAGTCCACCTTAGCTTCCCTAGCAGTTTTCCCAGCAGTTTCCCCCTCCTCCTGATCATTTGAATGGCACTGAAAGGCAACCTCCTCTGATTTCAAACCCAAATGGAGTGCACTGTGGATGCTGCCTTCCCCTTGGGATTGTGTTGCAGGCTGTTATAGTGCGTGGATGTGATGTGATGTGATTTGTATTCAGGGAAGGCACCGGTGTGGGCTACTCAGAATGGAATCCAAGTTTTTCATATTGGTATTGATTCCTTTAGGGCAGGCAGTGAGAGGAGAGAGACGAGTCCACTAAAATGAGTTTACTTGAGGCTGTTTGCAGATCAGAAGAATCTCATCCAGGATGCTAATGGATGGGATCTGAGTGTTCGGATGGGATCTGAGTGTTAGGCTGACAGCTCTGTTATCAGGCTTCATTCAGAGACATTCACAGAGTTCACGCAAACTTTGTTTACAAAATATTTTTCTTGCATGGTCAAAGTCCATTTAATTAATTAATTTTGGGGGGTGCGGGGGGGTTCACAAACACTAATTATACCAAAGCTCTGATGCAAAATTTGTTAGTACCTTATTTTCACAGTTTTAAACCCAAAAAATGTCATAATTTGTCGAGACAATATTTTAAAGTAGAAGTAAAGTAGAAAACAAATTCAGCACAATTTTTTCCAAAGATTTCATAGATGGAAAGTTTCATATATATATATATATATATGAAATATAAACTTTCAGATTGTTCACTCCTCAGTTTGTCCTCTCCTAGATTTAGCCCATTCCCACTTAACACTACTCCACACCCCAACAGTCTGAGAGAATGAGCTTAAAGTAAAGTAATCTTATTTCCAGTAGTTAGTGTAATACAGAGCAGTGTATTTTTATATTGGGTGTCAGATCTACTTTTTTAATTTCCAATTGACCATTTAATTGACCTAACAATCATTTTTCTGCACCATATAACTACATTAAGTGTAAGAGTTAGCAGCCATTTCATTCTGACTACTGGAAAGTACAAAGTATATTTCGTTCTGTACGTGAATAAGAAAGGATAACAGAGTTTGAGGAAGCATCACCCTACCTCTCTGTGGTATCCCTCAGCTCCTTTTATGGCTGGCCACTCCTACACTACAACCCTTTCAGGCAGGGTTAAAAGATAATGCTGGGCTCTTTAGAGAGTCAACTGACTGATGGTGTCATGAAAGGTTCGGGGTCAACTGTTCTTATCTGGGGGAGAGCTGTCACCTTTGCAGCAGGTGTGCAGCACAGATAGCAGCAACCTCAGAGCAACTTTGTGCTTCTGCGTAGCCATTCTCTGCAAAGAATCCTGGGAGCTTTGCCAAGCTCTGAAGCCACAAGAGGAATCACTTTTGCAAAAGCAGTTTTTTTTTTTTGTTTTTTTTTTTGTTTTTTTTGTTTTTTTACACAAGCACAGTTGGACCCACATACAGTAAGCTTACACACAGTACTCCCACACAAAAGTAAGCCCTAGTTTCACTTCTTGCAACTGTTTATAGTGACGGTATCTATCCTGCTGTTCAGGTACAATGTAATAATACATATAATGCCCTCAGTGCAGCATGAATTTGTTTCTGTGCATTAGGCTTTAGTGGCATTTACTGTACTGACATCAAAAGTGCTTAAGAAAGGACTTCCTCTCCTCCAGCTACTCTGGTTGTCTGTTAGTATTGATTGACCACTAATGTCTGATGTTTGACTTTCAGAGAGAAGGAGAGGCAGGACAACCCTGAGGCTGTATTTGGTGAGACCTGGTTGTTCTTTGGTTGTCGCTACAGGGACAGGGACTACCTGTTTAGGTAAGATCTGTTTCAGTTTATTGGCCATTCTCAGACTTCTCACACTCATATATTCTTATATTCTATGGACACATCCCTTTAACTTATCCTATTGCAAGGCAGGTACAGTGTTCTCCATACCTATATCTTTCATCACCGTGCCCAATGCATATACCACATGCACCTGAAATCTGTCACCTTCATAATGCATCTCATGTACATCATCTATATGTATGTGTGATTGTGATTGTTTGGTCATGAAAATTTGCAGGAATACCATTGCTATGCACATTAATATATTAAGCATCTAACTTAGAAACTAAATCTGAATAATGTCACAATTGATTCAAAATGTAATAATAATTTCATTATTGAGTGTCTGAACCACAACCCCAATGTTACTTTAGTGTTAAATACTGACACAGTATTGGAAATATTATCCAACTAAGTTGTTGCAACCATACTATTTCTTTTAATTTAGTGTATTTTATGTATTTTTAAACACATTGATGTTAGTGCACAACAACATTACCATGTGCATAGGTCATTTCTCATATTTGCCTTGGCTTTACTGTCTGCTGACTCCAAACTAATTGATTGGCTTTTCCAAGTATCAGGAGTGCACATGTACTTACTTCTGCGTAACTGATGGACTTTCTTTTGCGGGATTTAAATTGCGTAAATGTTATATCCTTAATCACACAAGAACAGATCACAGAGAATGTTGTTTGTTCCCCGTGTGTCCTCTATCCCTTAGTTAAATACCAACTCACAGCCAGGTAGTAGGCGGTGTTTGTTCACAGTGTGGGCCTCTTTGATGAACACCCCCACAGTGTTGACCAAAGCGATTAGTCTGTTTTTCATGAACCACCCATGAAGAGTTGCACTCAATTTAAATAGGTCAGCAGAATGAGAAGAACGTACTTGTAGTCATTTTCCCCTGCCCACATTCATTTTTGTTGGGTGCAATCTGATGTCACTATGCCTTGGAGGCTTACTTAGTGTAATTTATAGCACTTTTTAGCATCCCAGATTTTGTAAAGAAAAGTTCAGCTGAAGCCATGAGGAGGAGTTGAAATTTAAACTTGCATAAATTGCTTTTTATGCTTAGAAATGTTGCAAAATGTCAAGACAGGATGGCCCCAATATCACAGTCTTGCTCTGAATTTACCACTGGCAAAAACAAACAAAAACTTGTCATGTGCCTCAATCATTCACAGCACTTAACATCCCCGCGAGAATTTGATGCCAATCTATCTGCTTGTCACATTAAACTCCCCGTCTTAACAACACATCTTCCCTTAACAACACATCGTGCCCCCCCCCAGCCTGTTTATGACATGCAACTTCATGCTGCAGGGGAAACACGACTGAAAGGCCTGTTGGGTTCACTTTCGGGTCCAGTATTTTGCCACAGTCTCATTTTTGCGTGTGCGTGTGCGTGTGCGTGTGCGTGTGTGTGTGTGTACATAAACGCACAGAGGAGTCTTGCAAGTTTTGTCCCTCTGAAATGCTTGATTGTCCTTTGACAATTGCCAGTTTCTAAGAACATGGTTGTCAGCCTCTGATGATTCATGTTCGGGTGTCAAACAAAGAAGTGCTCTTCTATCCTTTTCCTTTCTATGTTCAAACAGATTCCACAATCACACATCTTTGACAAAAGCAGAAGTTTTATGTAATAGCTCTGTCCTCGATCAAAAGTGAGGTGGTAAATATTGGATATAGGAAGTGCAACAATTCTGGTTGTCTCCTATAGAACAAAGAAAATAATACCCCTCTCTCTTTTTAGTATTCACACAACAGTGTCCATGTTTTAAAATGGTCTTATTTTAGTTTATGGGTTACTAAAGAATACAGACCCATGAGGCAAAGACCTTCACTCAGGATCTTAAAGCTGGAACTTGCTCTGTGTGTTTTTACTCATTCTAACTGTTTAACTTTAAACAAGATGCTCTGAGCCACAGTCGACCTCACTTTCTCACCATCTTCCTTCTTTCTTCTATTCCAATAGCACCCTAGGCTCTGTAAAAACACCGAAGCACAAGACAGAGTTGTTGGCAAGCGAACCACTGATAGGGAACAAGGTTACACCCAACTACAAGGCTGGGAGGATTGATTATTAAAAAATGCTTCTAAAAGTGACGTGACCATGCTTATGAAAACTATGTTTTTTTGCACGTATCTCATTAAGCACTATAAATTGGTTCCCTGGCACAATTTTGCTCAGTACTTTAGCCCGTCAGCATTCTGTTCTATTGAGCTTTCTTTTTTTTTTTTTTTTTTTTTTTTTTAAATGTTCTGAGGGGTTATATGTCTTGTGAGATGGTTGACGCCTCCTGCTAAATATCTTACAGGACTGTTGGATGTGGAAGGATAAACAGTTGGTGTGAGAGTCGAGCTGAATTTTTTGCCAACAGTTTCCACTTATTAAGCATAACAACAACATGTACATGTGTTTTTTGCTATTACATGATTACATATTAAGGCCGACTATTACTATTACTATTGTCATGATGACATCAATTGAAACTTTAATTTCTCGTGCCTATCTTTGAAAATGTTGTCAGAAATGTTTAGATGTGACAAATTTAATCCCTTTTTCCCAGAGAGGAGCTGGAGGGTTTTGTCACCAGTGGAGTCCTGGACCACCTCAAGGTCTCTTTCTCCAGAGATGAGCTGGAGATGGAGGGGAACGAGGTCACAACCTCAGTGGCTCGACCCAGATACGTTCAACACAACCTGCTGCTCCACAGACAACAAATTACTGAAATCCTGCTCAAAAAGAATGGATGTCTCTATGTCTGCGGGTAAGATGCTGAAAACCACAATTAAATGGTAACATAAAATGTTTGCCTTAAGTCATCCTCAGTGAAATTTTCCCTTGTCCATGTTCCTGAAATACTGGTATCTGCCTGACATGGTTCTGGCTTCAATTATTACATTATTTCATCTCACCTTTTATTTATTCTGCATAAATGGCTTACACTTTTTGCATTTGATTAAAAAAATAATTTGCAAGTTTTAAAACCTTTACTTATCCAGGAAGTTTTGCTATGTTGAGAGGGCTGGTGATAATCTGTTTTTTTTTTTTTTTTGTAGCCATCAACAGCAATGAATATATCCCTCTAATAATAAGTGTTGAGACAGCATGTTCTTCTCCGTCACAGAGCTGTAAAATATAAAAACCTGTCAGTGGGCCCCACTGTTGCTGTGGGTGACACCTCCTATTACCAAAAAAAAAAAGCGAAACATGATTTTGGTACATTATTTAGAAGCAGCTTCGCCGACTAATAACAGCCATCACTCTCACAGTCTCTGCAGAGTAAGGTAGGCACCAATGTGTTTGCATGGGGAAGTGTTTCTGTTCACATTGCTTATCTAGTTATTTGTGCTACATACCCTTCGTACATTTTCAGTCAGACTGATACGGTGAAGATGAGTATACGTCTGATGCACCAGAAGAAAAGTGAACAGTGTGGAGTTCAGAAGAGACTTGCTGAGAATGAGAGACCAAGAGCTCTGCAAAACAGAGCTATGAAAGATCAGGGGTGCAAATGCAGTCTGCGCTCAACAGATGCAGGATGAAAGTGCTACACTGACTGACTGAAAGCAGTTTAGAGGATCTGAGCAGGAGAAGTGGACAATCACTAGTTTTTCCACAAGGACATTTGGACATTTTCACAACAAGGACAGAGCGCTATTTTTAAGGCTGAATTTGTACAAGTAGAAAAGGCAAAGAAAAACAGTCAATATTAGCAAGATCACAGAGCTCACACTTCTCTGCAGAGACTGTGAAAGTCATCCCCTTCATGAGTCTGGGTCACAATGTCGCTCACTGATGTGTCAAGTCCTTTTTGGACAACAACTTAGATCAATGGAACAGCCGAACAAAGTAAGTCACACAGTTACGGTTGTTGTCTTAGTTGTGAGTAATTAGTTTGCATAATTAATTGTATAATAATTATGTTTTCAAACCCTCAGTGTGCAGGTTTGCGAAGTACAAGGCAGACTGTCAAAGTTCTGAAATATTACTGTCTAGATGATCTGCTCTGATATTTGGATTACAAAATTATACTGACATTAGAAATGGAAAATGAAAAAATTTAAAATCTTTATTATAAATGGGATGAACAGTGAAGGAACACTGAAGGAATACTTCATGTTAATGTACAATTACTGACAATAAAACTATATGACGTAAAAAATATAAACTACTTACACACACACACACACACACACACACACATTTGTTTTTAAGCAGAGCACAAAAAAACCACCAGCTATTAAACCACCTTGCTTAAGGCCAAGCTGTAAGTGAGAAGAATTGTATGTCTTTCACCTCACATCTTTTTCTACATTTAATCAGGAACAACTTTCTACTTGCAACATCCCTTTGCTATTGGATTCCTCATGTTGATAGAACATATTGTAGTGTTTTGTAGTATTTATAGCATAAACATGCCCTCCTCTGCCCTTTCCAAACAAAATATGTTTTTTTTTTTATCCCTGTGCAAAGACAGTAAGACACAGTGAAACACATATAGGGTTAGGGTGCTGCACCTCATCATTTATACAGCCCAATATGATATTCTTTGTTTCTCCATTTCCCATCACTGCCATGCTGCTTCTCTCACTTTCTAATAAAAGACTTTAGAAACATCAGTACAGGGTGAGTCCAAATACATCACTGTTAGGTGATGAATCTCTCGCAATAGCAAGATAGAGATTTCAGCAATTTCCTTCTGGGGTGAACTCCTGGACTGGCAGCATTTGCTGGTTTTACAAGCTATCAGATCGCTACAGTGCTCAGACACACAAGCCATTGTCTCAAACACATATTAATTGTATTGTCCCCTTTTTCTGATATATTTCTGCTATTTCCACCTTCTCCAGGGATGCCAAGAACATGGCTAAAGACGTGAATGACACCCTGATAGAAATCATCAAAACCCAGCTTCAGGTGGACCAACTTGAGGCCATGAAAACACTTGCAGGACTCAGAGAAGAGAAACGCTATTTACAGGACATTTGGGGTTGACAACAGATGACCAGATGAGGCCATTTTTAAACATCCACTTTTTTTTCTTTACAACTTATAAAGAAAGGGAGAAAAAATGGCATGCTCAGCTGTAACCTCTACAGCCATAAAATTGTGGATGCCGAAGCCTGGACGTTGTTTACGCCACCCAATTTTACCAAGATGGAACGTATCATGTTAGCCCGGGGATATCAGTTCACTACATCATCTCAGGCTTTTGCTGATCAAAAACAAATAACCTTGATCAGGGCAGTAACGCTGTGGAAATTGGTCCCGCTGAATGAAAATGCTGCAGTATAGAGAAGCCTCCTCCTTTCTGCCTGCCTGGGGAAAGGCGTTTACTTTTGTCAGCTGTGATGGAATGATCTTGATGAAGCTGATAACAATATCACTCCAGTCTGGATGGAAACAACTTCGCAATCTGTAGTTTGACACAACACACACACACACACACAATGTAAAGTCATTGTCATTCAAGGACAAAGTAAATGTTTTTTTGTTGTTGTTTTTTTTCTCCACAAGCCATTTTTTTAGAACATTGCTGCCAATGGTTTAAATATAGCAATGATCAGTCTTTTTTTTTTTTTTTTTACATAAAATGAAAAAAATGTCTCAATTCTAAAATGGTTTGGTTTGAGGGGTTTGCTCCAGTATTTTGTAATTTCATCCTCTTTTCTTCCTAAATACTGTGGATTATCCTTTATTTCAACATAATAAAGACGGGTTTAAGTGTATGAGTTCCTAAGGAAAAAATGGCTAACTGACAATTCTCTAAATGAAGTCTATGGAGATGGGAAGTTTCAGTAATCTATCATTTTAGTGTTCTCAGCTCCCCAAGTACACAGTGTATGATTCTCAATGACATTGCGTGTCATTTATCTGACTAACTTTGTTTGTGTCTGTCTGCCCCCACATACCCAGCAGACTGTCAGCTTGGAGACTGTGAACTCCAACTTTTCTAACTCCTGCAAAAGCCAACCGAAATCTCCCAAACTGTGGTTAAAACAAACACAGCTGTGTCTCGTGTGATTGGGAATTAAAGGACATTTCAGAGTAAATTGTTTCCATCTACAGTTTTTCTATTATTTGTGCACGCACAGGTGTGTTTGTAGATGACCTTACACACATGTATTCGAAGGCTTTGGGTGCAGATAAACATTTGGGGGGAAGTTTTCTTGGCATGTTTGAGAGGCAATGGAAATGATCTGAGAGATAATGAAGGCTGATTGATTGTGAGTGATTGTTTTATCTAAATTTAAACATAATTTGATTGTTCAGGGTGACTTTGGTCAGAAGATGAAAGCGCGCTATGCTAATTGAAGGCTTTTCACAATGGGCCTCCCAGCACAACGCAGAGCCCCAGAGAACAGCTTCTTGGAATTAAATCTTGTAACAGCAGCCTTTTTATTTATCTTCTTGTAGGGAGGGAAGAGAAAAACATGTTTACAATCTCCACCGCCTGCGTTGTCGATGATAACCCAACCGCTACATTTTTTGAGTGGAGTAAACAAAACATTTACTGTCATAGAAAACAATCCCTGATAGTGAATATTTGGTTTAATACGGTGTTGTCAGAGGTAGAGCTGCCCTTGTGTTTGTTCAGGCACAGCTGGCTGCACCTCCTCAACCTCATCTCTCTCTGTCCTGCTGCTTCACCAAGTCACAGTAACAAAAGAGGAAGAGAAATAATGATGCACTGTATTCCCAACAGCACAACCAGTTTCACCCCCCCACACCGTGAGACATACCTCCCATTTAATGCAAGACCACATGTTAAAAGTGGAAAACATTTCCATGCATGTTGTAACAAGGAGGGAAGTTTCTTCAAAGTGATATTCGGAGTACAATTTTAGAGCTGTGACACACACCATGATCTGAGCTGCTGTAATCTACCTGCCCTGTTAATGTGCCCTCATTACCAATTAAAAAATGGCTGCAACTGTAAGGCAGAGACCTTGCTGGCTGCTTCTGTCAGCCTGTCCAGCAACCAGCCAGGACTGATGAAGTTTTAAATTATGCTTTTGTAATTAAAAAGGTTCAAAGTGGCAGTTTTTGTCCTGCAGTGAGAGCAAAAAAGAGCAGAGGAGATGGTCAAGAATAAATCAGAGCACTGGAGGTCAGTGTGACCGCAGAACAGTAGCAGCACGGTGATGGATGCTCCTTGTTAAGAGTGTCTTAAATGAAGCAGAAAGATGTGTGTTGAAGATAATGACCATTTTTATTGAAGTGTTGAGAATGCCAAGTGGGAAGATGCACTCTATGTCAATGATTTTGGGGATGGTGGAAAAACTCGCTTAACATTCAGCCCTTTGGTGCGTAAAGTACAAGACGCATTGAGGAGGAGAGAAACTGAAACATCCCACACTGTGAGCTGTGCAAGGAATGTTCCTTAATTATCCGAGCGCGGATATTGTGTCCAATTCATTTGACTTAGGCCTGTGAATATTACTGCGCTTCAAACCACACAGTGGTGTATTTGGGAGAGCTCAGAAGGAAAAAAAACAAGTTTAGTTCCCATATCAAAACTTTGTGGAATTCATTCTTGCAAAGAAGCTTGTCCTGTGTATGATACTGAGGCGAGGACGATAATGAGGATGCATATTTTCATATGCCCACATAGCCATTATTTTCAGTTCCACAAAAAAAAAATCTGAGTTTCTGTGAAATGTGAGCAGTGATCAGTTTTTTAAACTTGTTTTAAAATATTTAGGTTAATCTTTCTATAATTTCTCTAATGCTTTTGTGGCCCACTGGCAGGTCCAGGCCCATAAAATGGGAATCCCTGAGCTAATATAACTACAAAACAAGAATCTGTTTGACATTAAGATGATTTACAAACAATTCCATTTACTCCACCATGTACACGCATACATACATACAGTACATACGTACACAAACACGGAAAAGAGACAGTGTTAGTCTGTATGAAATTGCTGGAGAAAAAAAAATCTGTTTTTCTATAAAGGCTGCAGCGTTTCAGATACGGAGATACTGGTGTTGTTCTGGTCTCTGTTTATTGATGTAGCAACAGAGATATCCCTGTTTCCTATTTGACAGAGCAAACCTTTGCTGTAATTGTTGCTGGCGGGAGGAGGAAGTATTCAATAACAAAATCTTGCCCTCCATGTGGGTTTGAATAAATATTTCTGTTTTAGGTTTGGCTGACTAAGGAGAGCATGTTGTAAACAAAAAACGTGACTTGTTTATATTCTCCATCCGAGTCAGGTAGTGCATGTCCAAAAGAACTAAGCTGCTTGCCTCATCAGATGTATTAATGATGTTTCAACGATGGATGCCCTTTCTGTTTCCATTAGTCAAAGAAATGTAAAAATTTGTTGAGCATTTTTAAACTTTAAAGATGGATGAACACTTAGTTGAATTTAAAAGCTGCCTCATTCCTGACAGCATAATGACTTATGCAAATTGGAGGTTAAGCGATGAAATGAAGCTGTTCGGCAAAAAACACAGAGATGCACGTCCCATTATGAATGAATAGGAGATAGATGAAAAGAAAGATGGAGGGATAAACTATGTGCACTTGACATTTGTCTCATTGACATTTGTTTTGTGGAATATACTTGATGCATCGTACCACAGAGCTTAACGAACATGTCGCTTTCTAGAGGCCTCTAAAAATACACAGGAAGAAATTAATATCCAAATGAAATGATTCTGCACATTCTTTGTCTATTGTCACACATCTACACAAGATTGGTGGAGATGAAATATGAAAGAAAAAATGAGGCTGGAAGTGTCACCTTAGAATTAATTTCAGGTCACTGTGTTATTTTTGCACAAATAAAAACACAGAAAGATCAAAATAAAGGTTTTAAGAAAACACAGCAGAGGGTTCACAGAGTCCCAGTAGGGATGGTTAATTTTTGAGGGGATTATTATTGTATTTATGTGACAAGGTGTCAGTCTCTTTATAAAGATGTATGTAAGGTAATGACAGTGTTTTCACCCAAAGTCTTCTTTAACACACTTTTGCCAAAACTTCTACCGAAGTTCCTCATCTTACCCAATGCCTGACAAGCAGGGACAAGCTGCCTGGTGAATGTGGCTCATCTGTGGCAGATTAATGTCCAGCTGTACTTGCAGCACCACACTGTGAAAGGGATGAACAAAGGCACAAAGTAGAAGGACATTATGAAGAGGCAAAGATTGACTGTTAGAGCTGTAAAATTGGGTAAAATATAGAGAAAGGGCAGAGACTGAGAGAGGCGTACAAAAACAATTTTCCTCCAAGAGGAAAGGGAGGAACAGATAAGGACAGGAGAGGAGAAAATGCTGAATGACAACCGGTACAGTTAGGAGTGCAACAGGAAATGTAAGAGGTCCCTGACTCTGAATTTATTACTGTGCTTTCTGTGCAGTGGGAGGCAAACCAGGGCGGGTTACAACATCACCTGACCCTTTTTCCGATTTGACTCCCGTTTAGATGGCTCTAGACTCACCCTGCAACACACAGATACACACACACATTTTTGGGGAATTATTAAAAAAATGCACAGGTTCTCTTGCGTAACAAAGGTCCAAAAGCCACGTAAAAAGTTTATGCTTTCATCAAACCCAGAATGTGGAAAAGAGGTGAGATATAGCCCCTGAGGCAAAAGAATGCATTAAGAATGTATTTAAAAATGAGCAACTGTTTGTGTGATTAATCATCATCCCATAAAGTGGCAGTCCATGTGCACGTTAATGAGACAGTTGGGAGTTTACTAAGTAATTACTCTTTTATTGAAAAATCTATATGTACAGAGAGCAATTACACAAGTTCCAACACAACAAGTTCAAGGCAAATGACGCATCACCACAGGAAATATGTTTTTGTTCATTTGAAATATTGGGTGTTAAATGAATTTGATATGCAGGGAGAAACATACGTATTACAAGTGGAGATTAAAAAAGTGGAAATAATAATCAGAAAGCAACTATTGTTCCAACAAAAAGTCATTAAGAAAACTCCACCTGAAATACACAGCTACTGCTTCAAAATTTACAACTTCAAAACAGTGTGCAGGTTGGAAAGCCAAGTTCAGTCATATTGGTTTCCACTGAAGTATCTGCTGTTTGCCAGGGCACGCCAGGGGGAGGTTAAATAAAAAAGAAATGACAGTCATTAGCATCCTGACAGAATCCCGTTCATTCAAAACCTAAATCGTGATTGAAACCAAAATGAATCTTTGCCATTGCATTTCCATACCATAAAAGGCTGAGTTGTTTGTTCTCAAATAGAGCAAAATAAAACTTCTGACCCAACACCTGTCTGGGTCCTTGGCTCAAGTCTGATCCATATAGAGACAGGGACAAAGCCTGGTTGTCATAGTGACTGAAAGATGGAAAGTTTCCTCTGTGTGGCCCTGATGTGGAAGGTGTGTTTTATCATCATGTTGTAGTCTGTGGAACTGTGAGTCCACTGGGACAGAGGAAGGGTTAGCCAGCACGTGGCCCGTATGTGCTAAGCCGACTCTCTACTGTCTACTAATACTGATTATAGCAGCTTCATCCTGACCTAAAACACCACCCACCCGTCCTTCAGCTACATAAACACAAAACTTCTATAAATACAACTTTTCTTATTCGGATGATCCCAACTTACATAGATTATTGGAACAACTTTTGTCTGAGAGCAACAGCATGAATAAATTTGAGGATCATAAACAAACTGAATTTCACGGAGACCAAAACAAAAGATTTTTTTTTTTTTTCTAGAAAACTGTTACAGGATTTTGATTCAGAGCCAGTGATTAGGGTTTAACATTCTTCTGCTGGAAATGTGGTGGTCCTATAATACACCACCATGGCTGTTGCTAAGTAATTGGTCTTTTCATCACTGCACTAATGTTAGGGAAAGCTTTATTAGCCGCAGTTGACATATCAAAGTTACATAGCAGTGGGAACAACACATCTCTGGAGTATGATGTCATGTGATGAAGTGATGATTGAGGAAAACAGGAATTGAGCTTTTTTAACAGGTTCCTTCCCGGTCGCACTTCACTGAAAAGTGTCAGCTGTATTAAAGGGTGTAAATTAGAAGGTAAACTGGGAATTCTGCACTATGGGATGCACCAATGGCGGCTCGATCCTTCCGGCCGCTGCAATCGTTTGCCCTTTGTAATGTCAGACAAACTCTGCACACACATTAAAATGAGATAACGAGATAAAACGCACTCCTGATTCATTAATAATTTCCCCTTCGCCTTTGCACGTCAGGCTTTTCTATTGATGATTAAAATACTGCTCCTTCAAAATAAATAGAAGTAAAATTTTGAGAATAATGGGCCATCAAACAAAACATGTTTTGAAGAACTCCAATTACTAAAAAACTTTGGAATGCTGCTGCAGCAAATGAGGATTTTTGTCCACTTCATGATTTATTGGAAATTTCTCACATTTAAAAAAATGTCCCAGTTTTTTGACCAAAGCAGAGACTTAAGCGTTAAAGAATATCGACTTGATTGCCGTCTTTGTCCATGAGTTTCTGCTGCCTTATCAGCCCGTTTCACAGCACACTTTCTGTCCTGTCCAAATGGGAAAATCACATATTACTCATAACATTAATGATAGCCTTCCAGTAAAGCATGAGTGAGCATGCATTAACCGGGTCCAGAACCTGAAGCTGCTAAATGGAAGCCAGACATAATTATTTTGAATATTTCTCTCCCTTTCCTGCTGTGAAATGCAAAATGGCCTCCATGAAAAAGGCAGAGGAAAAAGATGTCAAAAATTCATGGCAGTGCTTTGACAGTGGAGCTTTCTATCTGAAGCCAAAGTGGAATTCAGTAATCAAGAACCTCTACCTAAGGTGCAGTCTCTTATACCATATAATCAGCCATTCTTCGCATAATTCAATAAGAGACAAAAAGATTTCTGAGCTATGACTGACTGCAATCAGCCGGGATTTGAATGCAAATTGTTGCCTTTTATATTGTCAGCAAAAGCCAAATATTGGCAGGCGGATTAGCGGCTTTGCAGTGTTCTTTGAGTGATCGAAACTTTTCCTAAAACTTGAACATTCGTGTGATGTAGTCTGTGCAGTAACGCTGAACTGTTAAAACCGTTTCAGTGCAACGTGACTGGTTCAGTCACCAGATGTATTCATTTGTCCTGATGAATAGATGCACCGTCAAAGACCCTGGACACCCACAGAGCTACTTTCACTTATTCTGGCAAATCCTTTTTCACATCCACATCAACATGAAACACACAGGTCCTTCATTCTCCTGAGCTTTTATTGGCTACGTATGTCGGCGGGAATCGTTGGCCATTATGAATGTACACTGATCACTGTAATGTGCTTTGGCAACCACAAGGTTAGAG
The DNA here is from genome assembly GCF_900963305.1 of Echeneis naucrates. Classification (NCBI taxonomy): domain Eukaryota; kingdom Metazoa; phylum Chordata; class Actinopteri; order Carangiformes; family Echeneidae; genus Echeneis; species Echeneis naucrates. The sequence goes on along the minus strand of NC_042530.1, from coordinate 9,265,575 downwards.
GATAGATACAAGTGTCCACAAATGAGCTAACAGGCCCAAGTTAAACAAAATTAAGTATAATGGCGAATAGAACCCAAAATGGAACGTCCTCATATGAGGGTGAAGGGTCATGACAGGTTATGATTTCGTGAGCCAAACATGGCTGACTGGAATGCAACAAGAGCAGAGCAATCACGTTATTAATCGTATCTGTTCTTTGAAAAAGGCAAAAAATATCTACTGTGAAAAACATCTTCGACTTGACTGCTAATAAGAATAAAGAATGTGAAAGTTGTTCTCATCCAGCAGGTGCAACAGAACTAGCACAAGACTTTCATTTGAGCGTAGCGGGTGATGATATATCTGGCTCATTTTTGTACGCAGCAACGTTCAAGCTGCTATATCCAGCCCATCAGGATGATTGATTTCTCTGGTCGGCGCTGATTTCTCCAGTCAACGTGGCCAGAAGCAACCAATTTTTTAACAGCAGCCATAACTCCACTCAAATATATCAGTCCTCGTGCGGCTCCGCTCCAGTCCACTTGCCCGTGTCGGGCTCTTGCACCTTTTGCTATATACAATAATGACATGTTGCTGGCTGACTTTATTACAGTTCACCACTTATTGCAGCCAGTCCGGTGGTTTTAAACCCAGCGTCTCCACCTGCAGCACTGCGGCCAGTCAATTACAGCTAACTGCCAACACGTGTTTTCAACTGGTCTCTGATTGGATGAAAACCAGCAGGCAGTGGACACCCTCCCACCCTAAAAACGGAGGTTGTTGCTCCAGTCATGTGCCTGTTTCTTTGCATTTCTTTACAGTCCATAATCAAAACTAATAAACTGAGATGGCCGGTCCTCCCCGTGTCCTTTAAAAAAGTAATCACAAGAATGAAAAGTCGTCTACTCTTTTGGAGAAGCCTGTGCAGTATATTTCCCTCAAGAGCTGAAACACATGCTTATTATCCTTCACCCACAGACAAATACACAATACACACACACACCTTTTGACAACTGCTGAAGCCTAGCTTCTGCTGTTTATCTGCAGACTAGCTGTGGTTCCTATGATAAATCACCATCCCTGACAGATATCTTGGGGTTTGGTGCCCGCTCAAGAGCCTGGCCCTGGGAAAAAGGACAGACTGAATGAGACATTTGAATGCTGAGTGTTTGCCATAAACCTCAGAGGGCTGGAGTCACAAAGCTTCCAGAGACTTACATCTTTTGGAGAATTGCATTGTTAATGGTTATAGACTGAGGTAAGGATAGAAAATATATAGCATCCCTCTGCAAACTTGCGTCTAAAAAAAAAGATACTGTGACTTTAAGGTTTTTTATCATGTCAACTGATTCTTAATATACCAGAGCAACCACACACCAGTGCAATGCAATTATTTGTATAACTCAGAAGATTTATAAAAGCAAAGCACCTAGAAGCAGCCATCATATGAAAATGCAAAGCAATCCACTTTGAAGCAGAACAAGATAAAGCCAACGAGCTTGAGAAAAGGTCTTGGCCCTCATCATTTGTTTATCTTTTAAATCTACTTCAAAGGCTACAGTTTTTTGGATTAAGGTTATCTGACAACGCATGCAGCTCTTGAAAACACACATAAAAGTTTGGTTTTTCACAACAGTGGGAAAAGTTGCTCTACCTGACTCTGCATGCCACGAACTAGCAGCACGTCTCATGATTTGACTCACTCGCTGAACACCTGGAGCTCTGAGCTGTTTCCTCTTTCGCTAGCAAACCCTACATCCCATCCATGTTTGTCAGAGTTTGCATTGGCAGCAAGAGAGCTTCACCAGCATAATTTGGAATTAAAATAACTTTATATGGATATTGTGAGCTCCACAACAGAAAAAAGCGACAAAGTTTTGAGCGGAGAGTGGAGGAATATAACTCAAGGTGTGTTTTCAGAAGCTTTACGAGTTTGCTACAACTTAACAAGATAAGCAAACCAGGAGGGAGACGTTGGACCAAATGCTACCTGATTTTACAGCTTAGTGTGAAACGCCAAGAGGGAGCTCTGTGGTATTAGCAGTTACCTTGAGCTCGGACCTGGCCTGGACAGATAGACCTTATCTAACTCTGGGGGACTGGCTCCTGTTTTACCATGAAGCATGCAGAGCAAAGGCAGATCATTATGTATGCCTGAAGGGGTGAAGGAGATGAGATGGCGGGGGAGACTAAACGTAATGTGCCACTCAAATACTGGAAACCTGGACCACCCGGGCAGGCCATTTAATTGCCTAGTTTAAAATTCAGGGGCACTTTTGTCACAGGGGGAATAACAAACAGCTGAAGCTACAAATATTCATCTTCTGCTTCCAAACTGACAATATTGCATGAAAATTAGCCTGTGAGTTTTAATGAAGAATCACAGTTTCGGGAGTCACAAGAGAAGGAATGAGAGAAAAAAAAAAAAGCTAAGAATTTCATGTTGGGCAATTAGTGGGAGATGATCATTTGCATAATGTGAAATAATATTTTGACAATATTAAAGGTCTTCGTCATTTATCAATGTTTCAGAATCCAAACTAATCAGATAGGATGTTTTCTAGGACTTCTCCAAATCTCATTGACCATAACCATTATTTGAAAGACTTGACTGATTAGTTTTGGATGCACAGAGGTAATATCTGCATACCAAAAGGAGTGCACAGCTAATTGTAGCACCAAGGCATTTTGGCTAATACAAGCAATTTGTATGGGGAGCTCTTGGGCTAATGGCACCGCAAGTCTTCAGCCCACTGGACCTCACCTTGAAAATGTTATTACAGTCAATTTGTTTTTCACAGAGTCACAAGTCTGAACATCTGAGAAGCTTCAAGAGATCAGATTACAAAGTGTCCACGTTGCCTCAGGCTTGTTTGATACAGAGGATGCTCCACTACTCCATAAAAAACCTGTGGCAGGGGGAGCTGTGACAACAACAAATAGCTGACTAAGATTCTAACACAGCTGTGTTTCACATAGAAACCTCATATCTGTGCTAATTTACATACCCTGGTAGATCACCTGTTAAAAAATGTAAGAAAACACAAATTCATCGTCATAATCGTAATAAAAATCCTTCAAAAAATAAAATAAATAAATATATAAAAAAATGGAGAGTTAATGTGTGTCAGAGGAGACAGGAAGGCTCAACCTTGTGTGGTCCTGAGGGGGATAATTGTTCAGGCCACCGTTGGAGACCAGGTGGCTAATGAGGCCAGTCACTAATTAGCCACTGGTGTCGCTGACATTTCTACTTTGACATGCCATAGTCCTGTGTGCGTGTGTGTGTCTGTCTGTATGCGATCGAGACGGGAGTTCAAGTCTTACTAAAGTAAGTAAAGTAAGTTCAGCAGATGTGTATTCATATTGTCATTTTAACAAAGAAAAAAATTGTAAAGAATTCCTGAAGTTCACAGCATGTGTCCATCTGTGATGTGTATCTGTAGCTCTGTTAGAGTCAAACATGTATTCCCTCTCTCACCCCATTTGTCCACCATAATACCGTCACTGCCTGCAAGACGCAGCAAAGAACTTGCCTGTCCCCGCAGCCAGCACCCACTTCATTCATGTGGTGGAACTGCAATGCCACAGTCTCAACAAATGCAGTGGCATGGCCTCTTTTCCACAGCTGTGTGTTGCACTGAAAAATTGAAAGCGTTGGAGAAAAAAAAAATAAAAAAAAATAAAAAGTTTCAGCTGCCTCAAGCTTTAGGTGTACAGCCTTCCCTTGGCTGTGTTCAGGTGGCTAGGACGAGTGAGACACGCAGTCCCCCCTCCCATCGTCCCAGCCCCAACCCTAACCCCCATCAAGCTGTCGTCTATGAAGACAGCTCTTTGAGTCCTTCGGTTATTAGCCTGACAATATGACACTGGATATGTGAGGGCTGCAGGTGGTGTGTCCTGACTAATCCTGCTACATAAATATGAAGCGCTACAACGTGACGCACGGCAAGGTAACACTCAGTGCGGGAAAGTTCAGGAAGTTAACCCCAGAGACACCGATTTTATGATGATAACAACGCATTCTGCAGCAGACTGGCGGTGCAATGACTTCAGATCTTTTGCAATTTTTTTATGCTATTTTTTTTTTTTCTCCATGTTGTGGGCAGAGGAGGGGAGGGGACACTCTCTGTTGTTGCTGTTGAACAGAAAGTTGGAGAGCTGTCATTCTAATTGCAACCCATGTCTGCAGGCCAATCATTCAATGGTTGGAAAGGCTCTAAATAGCATTGACTGGGAGGAATGTGGGTCACCTTTGTGTGATTACAGAGGGTCACCCTTTAAACTAGTGCTAAGAGAGAAGAACCCAAAATTAGAGGGTGTTTGCAGAAAGTGAATTGCTTTTCTATGTCCCTTTGCTGCTCTGATTTAAAGAAGATAACACCACATTTGTAACGATTATATTCCACATGGCACACTGTATGTAGCAGGTTTTCATTGCTCTTTCATTGAGTACGTAGATATTTCTTTTCTTTTTTGCGTGGATTTGTCTTGGTGTCACCACTTCCAAGAATATGACATGATGATTATGTAAAATAATGAGCTTGGCATTTTACTTTCAGACTCTCACACTGAGGTGCTTAAAAATTTGTATTTATAGCATTCTTCTTCGAGGCTTCAATGGTATGGAAATTGCCAATCTATTACTTTTTATAGGCAGTAAAGCTGTGCCTAATACCAGGTTGCCTGGTTGCGTAAGCGTCGGCTAACACGTGAAAACTTGTGAGGCTGGCCCCCAGACTCCTTCAGCGCTGATTGACGAGAATAGATCTGTAGCACTTTTGCTGCTTGATTCTTCACACCACTCCACGCAGCGCGGAAATGAATGTGGAATGTGAAATGAATGTGGAGTAAGCGAGTCAGAATACTAAACGCACTGAAAAGGTCAGTCCATATGCAATTGCTTTGTCAAATCTGTCTTCATTCATATCTTAAATATTTAATATTCCCATGAAAAATTCAGAGGTAGCGTAGTCTACTTACAATCACGGGGTGATATCAGGAGAGATCTCATTAAGCATTTTTCATAATGAATGACATCTTTCCTGTCAGTAACAGGCTGCTTAACATGGGTACTCACACCTCCAAGAGAGATCACCTTGTCTCCAATGTGTGGAATATAAAACAAAGGCAATGAGGAAGAGGTTTTTTCTGATCATCAGGACAAAATATAAGAAACCCTGCAGCTGCAGTAGGAAGAGTAATTCCAACGATGTCTGCTTCTATCTGGGGAACGTGATAATGTATTTATTTGATGAGATTTTGGTTTGAAAAAGGTTCACTGTGCTCATCTCTCATACTCATGGGAGACTTTGTCTCAGTATCAGCCAATTTGGGAATTTCTCTTTTCTTTATTCCTAAAGATGAAAAACTTCACTTGGCCCTCTTTAGTCTCATGAGCTGGGAGACAATTTCTCCACCCGCCACTGCTGTAGTCCTGGCAGGAACAGAAAGCAAGAGTGCAGATAAAACATCACACTTTCCATCACGCACTGAAGCGCAAACTTTGCCAAGCTGGATTAACGCTCACAAGCTCCCAAGCAGGAAGGCAATTACTTGTGTTAACACTGATATCCACTGTAACACCCCTTGACGACTGATTTCTCTTTGTAGCTGCGTGTGTGTTTAAATGTGTTCGTGTGCGTGAGCAAAAACTAAAGATGACCCGTTTTCTTTCCTTCCTATCGTGGTGCGTATATCCCATTCAGACCTGCATGTTCTAAAGATGAACAATAATGAGGTGTGTGAGAGGGGGAGAGAGGGGCTACGACTTCATTTTGAATTCCATTGCATTGGAACCACGTACCATGAAACGTGCTGAAAAATGTTTCACAACGAGAAGTGCTGCAAACCAGCTGGTTCGGATGCTCTATTTTAGTTTGTACTCCTCCACAAGCCTCAGAAGCTAATTTCTATAGGTAGTTTTTTTGACTTGTGTAGTTATTGTCTTTACACTAAACCCAAAGGAACTGTGTTTTTTAAATGAACAGACATTCAGCCTCAGGGGCTTTGGGGCTTTGGGGCCCTCAGGGGCCCCGTGCCAAACCTCTCTCGCACTCTCGTCTCGTCTCGTGTTGCTTTTTGACTACAGAGCCACTCTAATGTTGCTGCTGTGTAGCACGGTCACCCCAGGTGTTGATCACACACACACATCTACACACCCAGTGGATTCACAGCGTGCACGCCTCCCTGGTCGTGCCGGGCTGACTGACAGCTGATCACTATGACTGACCTTGGCAGGTTATATTTCTGACAAAATCCGAGACAGAGAGGGAGAGGGAGGGGGAAACACTTTGAATGTGTGCTTTAGAGACACAGCTACTGAGATGAAGGCAGATAGAGAGGAAAACAGAAAGTGAGAGGGCTGACAAGAGAAACGATAAGAAGGAAGCTAAAGTGAGGGACAGACACACACAAACAGAACAAAAGCTGAAGACTGGCAAAATCCAAGAGAAGGACAACAAAGACTGCTGTGTGTTGTGTGTACGAACATGTGCAGTTAAGTGTGTGCAGGAGCTGCTGGTTCAGGAGTGTGTCTCCTCATGTCTGTGGTCGCTGGCTGATTTATCCAGTGCGGAGCTGCTGACCCACAGAGCCATTAAACACTACAAAGTCTCTTAATCAGTCTGTCTCCAGGGGAAGCAACAAGCATCTTCGACTTGATGCAGTCAAAGCCGCAGCTACAGCAACACAAACACACAGATACACGCGGCGTCTGAAAAGTTCATTTTCAAAGTGACTCTAAAGGGAAGCCTTTGAGGGCCGAGAGCTGGGGACCACAGTGGGCTGTGGGGCCACGTGCTCGGCATTTCATTTCAGACTTTACTTGGATTAATTATTAAGAGTTTTTGGAAGAGATGTGGTCAGTAGTTTTATAACTTGCCGGATCTGAACTCATTAGTACTTCACAGTTCACGTTCACGTTCTGGGTATTGTAAGATGATTTGTGAAATAACCCCTCAACACACACGCCTTTTTTTCGATTTTCATGTGTCTTGTTAACTAATATTGTGTCTCTTATTTCCTGAATTTGTCTAGTTTTCCATTTTCATTTTACTTGAATACATTTTCTTTTCTTCTTTTGTGATTTTTGTTCCTCTTTTCATGTTCCATTGTTTGCTTTGGCCTGGTGTTGAATATGAATATTAACCGATTTATTACTTGTGTATTAGAATCAATATTAATCTATATCTATATTAACATTAATTTCATACTTTGTTTTGTAAATGTTAGTTCGAGCAACAGTGTTGCAAATAAAATATGACAAACTTCTCAATATAATTTTAAAAAGTATATTCAATATGCTTTAGCCTATATTCACCAAGGCCCTCATCTCTGCTTAAGGCTTCTCCAAGCCATTACTGTCTACACCGAACAAAAATATAAAATGAAATAAAACAAACAAGCAAAAAAGAAACAAACCATATATAAAACTAAGGGTCTCCCAAAGCACCAAAAATTCCTGGCTGCCCCTGAAGACTAGAGCCCATTTCTGCTCTTCTCAGACAATCTGTGCATTATTGATCGCTCACTGCAGGAAATCTCCATGCTTTTCGTACTGCCTGTATTCATACCTGAGCTCAGTCATCCTTCTTCATCACTGACATGCCCAGTGCAAGACAGGAAGGATAGTGGACACGCTTCAGCTCAGGCTGCACCCTGAACTATCTGACCAGGAGCCGTGTAATTGAGATGTTTTTTGGAGGCATCGCCCACACGCCCAGCTACAAACAGATTCCATAGCAGGAGAAAATCATCATAAAAATTTGGTATTTTACTAGATGATCGTATGATGGATGCTCAATAGTTATTTCTATTCCCCAGCTGGAACTAGAAAATGAGAGTGCTTGAAGCTGAGGATGTGTTCGTGTGTTTCCTGTTCTGGTCCCATTATTTCCTAATGATGGATCTGTGCTAATAGTCTCTCCTGTGCTGCTCTGTGGCACTCGCAATGGGCTTCTTGTTAATTGGCCTTTTGATAGTGAAGCCCACCCACTGGTGGCCAACTGGGCTTTGATCAATGAGGTGCTCACTTTACCTTCACTCGCCCCATGCTTTATGTTTTGAGAGTTGAGTGAAGTGGGTGTTTGTTTTCCATAGCACTTTATGAAAGGCGAAGTACGCTTTGATGCACACGGCCACTCATAAGAACCACAAGATGAACAGCGCTCGTTTGTTGGGGAGTGTGTGTGCGTGTTTGTGTATGTGTGCTCTCCACGTTCAAGGCAGCTTGCAATTACCTTTGAGCCTATTTTGTTCTATGGTGGTGTGTCAGTCTTGACTGGTCAGAATATATGTACAATTGATTTTGTCTCTCCTCTTTAGTTGTAGAATATTTATATTGATGCCGCATTTCAGGCTCAATACTTTCCTACGTACATTCATCAATTAAACAAAAGGCAAATACATCACAAAAAAAAAAAAAAAAGGGAAAGTTAAAAGTTTCTCCACCAACAGTAAACCTTGGTGGACTAGCATGCATGGGCGCATCAAATTATTCTCAGACTTCTCTGCGGGCAGGATGCACTGACACTTTACAGATCTACGCAGCTGCTTTCATGGCTGTTTTATGAGGCTTGTTGTGAGGAATTTAGCAAAATGCAGGAAATCAGTACTTAACTGCAGATTAACTATATTGTTACAATTAGCTTCTTACTGTGATCTTTGGGGTCTGATGTGAATGCCGTTTTTTGCCCATGTTTAAACAGCCTTGGTAACATTTTTAGTCAGTAGATGTTGATGTGTGATCAATTTCGCTGCAGTATAATGACAGTGGGGAGACCAGACCCACACATGACGCATATTGGATGAGGTTTTGAGTGGCAAACTCTAACTAAATGATATGGCAGCGTTTTCTTTCTAAACTTTAACCTTGATTTTTGAGCAAATATCCATCCCTCATAAATGGGAGAAGTTATTAACATGAATGTGAATGTAGAAATGTGAAGCAGTTAAAATACGCCTGTAACCTCCAGGGGGCACTGAACTACCAAATTAACCTCGGGTCAACATAATTTATGAGACAGGGTGCAAGGACTCCAGCAGACATGGTCTTGTCATTTCAGTGCTGAAATCACCATAGCTGGATTTTTTTTACATTATATTTTGTACTACAATATACTATTCTGCCCCCCGTGTCCTTGCATTCTGCAGAGTTGATAATGCAAAATTCAATTGCTTTTATACACTTGAATGTTTGATATGTGATCGGGAGAAGGTCATTTGTGCTGAACATTTTCTTTTTGTTTGTTTTACCTCGTAGGCTCTTACTCTTCCTTGCTTCCACCTCTCCTTCTGTGTCTCTCTCAGTTTGCTTTTAATTCCTTCGTGTATTCCACTCCTCTCGGTGCACTGTGTATTTCCTCACCCGTGCTGTGTTTCAGTTTCTTAATGGATTGATCTAAGTGCTCTCCTGGTGTTTTGCAGCTGCTTGTTGTTCTTTATTACAGCAGAAGCTCAGCCTGAAGGTGATGCCGTTTGTTCTTCTGTCCCACAGCGGGGAAACGACTGATGCCCTTGATGAGATGGCCCAGTTGCAATCAGACTCATTAGCTAGCAGATGTGATGTGTCACAGCATATCACAGCATCAGGTGCCTGTGGATACCTTTTCGCTAAGGTGTGAATAACATATGAGATTTTGTTTACGGGCTCCTGCCTCCTCAGACATTATGCAGTCTTCCGCTATCCTGCGCTGTTCAGACTCAAGAGCCACCAACTGGCCTGAGGACGGATAACGTTGCCAGAATACCTCTAGTGTTCTTTGTCACCTTGTATTTGAGCTTACAGCTAACTATGTGCGGTCACCCTGCCCTCTGCGTGAAACACAGAGTCATTGGGTAGAACATGTCAAAGTGTGTGATAATATCTCAAAGGACAATCTAAACAACAGAGGAGGGCTGTGTCCTCTGGCCTCCCTCCAAATCCTATTTGGATGGAGAAACTGATTAGAGCATCCCAATGTGAAGGCCAAATCAGATCGTGTTTGCTGCCCCCAGTTTGATTAGGGATTATTTGTGATAGGAACCAAGTGTCCTGAGAGTAGACTGGAAACAAGGGCTGTGAAGCTCTGCACACACACCTCATCTCCTCCTTTGTCTTGCCTTTTTGCTGTCTTTGTCAGGTTTTGGGTTAAAGCTGGTGTTAGTGTTCTGTCCATGTTACTTCCCGGTTATGTTACTTCCTGGTTGTGTCCCATGTTGATTGTCTTCCCTGCCCTGATGTGGATCACCTGTGTCTTGTTTACCACTGTGTATTTAAGTCCTGTTTTCAGTCTTGTCCTTGTTGGATCATTGTTGTTGTCATTTCGCTGTGTCGTTGTCATTGTCGGGTCACCGTGTTGTTGCCTTGTCCATGCCCTGCCTAGTTGTCTTGCCCATGCCCTGTAGATTTTTTGCCCTGTCCGTTCTTGAGTAAAGTCCTTTTTTCCACCTACCTGGTTTCCGGCTCCTGCATCTGGGTCCTACCCGCAACACGCTCACCGCGTTCTGCCCCCCCAGTCCTGACAGTCTTTGGTTTGGCTATCCTGCCCTAATAGTCTCACATCAAAGGTGAAAGAACAAAACTTATTTGCATAGCCATCCATAATAATTACTTATAATAATAAGGCTGCCGTGTTTAAAATATCCTAGATTTGGCTGACCTCAGTGTCTGTACTGTGTGATGATCTCTCCGTTTCATTTATCATGCATGAAGAATGAAGGATCCATCCATCCATCTTCTACGGCTTTTCCGTTTCCAGGTTGTGGCGGGTGCTGGAGCCAATCCCAGCCGCCCTGGACAGGTCACCAGTCCATCACAGGGCCAACACACAGAGACGGACACTCACACTCAGACCTACGGACAAACATGCTTGTGTTTGGAGTACCCAGAGTACCTGGAGGAAACCCACGTAGGCATGGGGAGGACATGCAAACCACTGTCCTGCAGAATGAAGGATTTTCCGGTACGTAAACTATCCTGGGAACACGGGTTTAGATTTTGCCACTAAAACTCACTATAACTAGCTTTTGACCTGGAACACTCCTTTGAGAACAAACACAATTACCTGAGTTTCAACACTTTCTTACGCTGCTATCCGATCCTAGATTTCACCAGTTATAGCTAGTTATTTATCGAACTAGTGTTAGCAATATGAGTTGGATGAACATGCAGCCTCCAACTTTTCAAGCATTGCAGTTTACTTGTGGAAAAAGAGAGGCCTGTAAATTGGTTGAAATATATGCAGAGTGGGTATTAATTAATGACTGCTACCGTTGGCTTTGATTGACGTAGCTTTTAGAGAAATACAACAAAGGTCATATACAATTGCTCAAGATTTTTTTTATAGCCTTCACTGCTTGCTCTTCTTTCTTTTTGGATCTGAAAGGCTTAAATAGACACCATTCTTCGAACATTTACATTTGCCATATATATATATATATATTATTATTATTATTAAAGCACAGCTTGTTTTATGTCTAGTAATCCCCAGTTTAATAGCTATATGCTGTAGCCATTTGTCCATTTATAAAATTATTTGCCTGTAGACACGTAACACACAATAACACATTTTTTTTTTTTTAACAGCAGAACCTTACTGACTTGAATTGATGTAAGGCTACGTGTGTGTCCATTCAAACTTGTTAGAAACTGCAGTTGGTGCATGTGCATCTAAACAGTCATTGAATAAATTCAAACTGCTCACCTCCTTTCCCCTCAGCGGGGGTGATATTAGTATTGTATTACACTGTGTGAACTGCCTGAAGCTCAGCCATTGTAAAATGCTGGATTGCTGTCGTGCCATCTGATGTGGGTCTACCACGGCCAGGGTTGCTCCATAAATCTCCCTAGTTCAGCTGCCTCTGCTTGTCTGAGCCGCTGTTCTCCTTTTGATGGAAGCCATTGACCAGAAACATTAATAAGCAGAAGTGCTTTAGTCATGGCTCATAAAGTTACACTTCGTGGTCGTTGAAGACCGCTGGGAGGAAATCATTTCATGTGTATTTGATGTGAATTATTTCAAAGACATCACAGCGGGTAATGAAAGCCAAGGCGAGCTAACAGTTTGAGTTCTTGAGTGTTCTGAAATGCCACGTCATGATTTTAAATTTATGTTTGAGCTATAGATCTTTATCTTTCATCATTCCTTATGATTGGCAACAGCACTGCCTGTTGGCTACATGGTTGATGATTTGCCGCATCTGTATCTGCATCTTGCCATTTTTTTGCAAGCGGTGAGACGTTTGTTGTGTTAGGTGTGTGTCAGTGACTCGGTGTCTGAGCTTTTAATTGTCCCTTGATATCTTTGTATCTACACCCTAAATGGAGAGTTTTATTGTGAAAGCCTCAGCATCTACACATCTATACACGAGGATTCTTCTCCTGGTGTTGCCATTGTATGTAGAATTTGTGTTTTTATGTGAGTGTGTCCTTGCGTCCTGTGTGGATGTAAGTCTGAAGATGTACATTAATGCAGGTCTGTGTGTTTTGTCTTTCTGTCAGGGTGAGCATCCCCATCCATCTTCTTTGCTCAGTAATGGGGGCTCAGGGTGGCTTATGTGTGGCCCCCTGATCCGTCCTCATTTGGTTGGCATTTTGTGATGGGCTAGACAGTCTTCCTGTGACACGGAGAGAAACACAGACTCTCCCCCCACCGTCCCCACCACTGTTTCGCCTTTAGTCCTTTCTGTCTCTGACTTTGTCTGACATAAACAAATGCGCACACACATTTTCTTCCCTTGTCTGCATCTCAGCCTTCACACCACTTCACCAGGATGAGGCAAAATGAGGACAAATTGATATGAATCCCAAGGAATATAAAAAAAAGGAAAAATTTTAGCGTTACCCACCTGCAAGGCAACTGTAAACATAAATCCAATGATATACTGTGGCGGTGCTCGCACTGCAAGTGGGCCCATTCCTCATTATGATGCCCACAACAGTCACACAGGAAGAGCTTATAGGACAACCCAATGTCACACCAGCATCAGATGCAGAGGCTCATGCTCTTTTAGTTTGAATTTACCATCTGTTTATTTGTGACAAAAAGATTTAAGCAATTTAAGTTCAGTTTCTGAGGCAGTCGCTCCTCATGACATTGTGTCTGATGTTTCCAGAGTGGGTTTAAAAAGGCATACAAATAAAGGCAAATAGACCCAACCTGAGAGAAGTCATCTCCTTTGCCTGGTCAGGGACTAAGGAAAAATGCATACAGGCAGTGTGCTGCAATGCGCGCTGTGGCTTAAAACGGGAGCCGACAGCAAGCTGAGACGAACCTCATCTCGGTTAAAGGCAATTCCCCTTCATTGTGGTACTCTTGCCCCAAGCTGCTCAGCCCAAAACAAAGCCAGTCAATCTAATCATGAGAGAAAGTGAGAGGGGGGGGGCAGGAGGGTGAGAAACAGCTCTCTGCGTATGTGTGTGTGTGCATGAAAGACAGTGAGTGGGAGATAAGGCTTTGCAACATCAATCCTGTGAACTCTGGGGCCCCTGGTTGGCTCTCAGAGGTGTTTATGTGTGTAAAACCCAGAATGACCCTGTCTGCTGCTTTCATCATGTGAGAGAAAAACTGAGATATGCTTGTGTCTGCCTTCTCCCAGCTCACTCATACACTCCTCCTTGGCTTTGGGATTGAAACCTAAACATCCTCACATTTGCACATAGTACCCCCATATAGAGGCTCGAAAGAGGACTCCACTAAAATTTGTTGAAATTCGATATACCCTTTAAACTCCTCAGCACATGCACATAACATACTCACAGAAACACACATGGACACTTTTTCAGGTTTATCCGCCACGCATGGGAATAAAGGTCCATTGCGTAGGTGTGCGCGGTGATGTGAGCACTCAAGTCGAGTCAGCACAACATGGCCTCTCCGAGCTGCTGGATAGCCCGACTGCTGAGCGCTGCAAGTACAGTACATCTCAATTTGTTCTGGGAGGGATCAGATTCTACTGCCTGGCAAATCTTACCGAGCAGCAGGCAACGCACACAACAAATAAACAGGGAACTGTGGGAAATATAACAGAACTGCGTATGACCCATTAGAATCCATATGGCGCTCAAATATCTGTATCTACAAACTCTCTGTGGGAAGTCGGGCCAAACTGGGGGGAAAATAAATCAGTGAGATTCAGGATTATTGCAGGCTGCACATCATGAAAAACAGCTCCTCATATGCCTGTCTCTTAGAGCACATACAACATAAACATCACTGTATTATAGGTCATATCACATTTTTATATTGTGGGGTCCCATTTTAAGTCTGAAGCCTTATTAATAATCACATTCTTCTGATGAATGTTATTAATCCTTCATTCAGAGAGAAAAGAGAAAGTTCTTAAAGGTCTTGAGAAGGTTGAAGAGCATTGGTTGAGATAGGGCAACTCTATCCTAATTGCCATCATCACTCACTTTTGCTCCTAATGTATCTGAGGCTCTCCTGGAAATGAAAAAGCTCATCCCTAATAACCAATATCACGTAGCTATCACGAGCAGTGTTACTTAGCATGACAATTTCTTCCTGATATTTTATTATATCTATTTTTCGTCAAGGTGGTAAGAGGTTAAACAAATTACTGTATGTTTTCAGAGATGAAAGGCCGTGCTTGCAAGCCAGCATTCATGCTAGACTCGTTCAGGATTGATTAACATTAATTTGGAAAGATAAGATAATCAGCCTGTGACCTTGCTTTCACATGGTCAGTGCGGTGATTAATAATTTGTGCATTATTTCTGTACAGCCACAGTGGGAATGCAACTTGTGGAGATATGACGATATAATTTATATATTTGATGCTAAATGAGTGCGCGCAAGCGGCCGAACATTAGCATGACTTGCTGACAAGCTTTGGTTAGCCTAATTTCCAGTGCTCAGTGGGCTTATGTGTTATGTGAAATGAGAAATATCTGTTCAGGACAATGGAATCCAAGACGCTACCAGCAAAGCGTGCCAGACAGTCTTTGTCAGCTTCAGCACTGAAATACATGATTTGAAGTATAAACACATTGCACATGAGTGCAAAAGCAAATCTATATATCAAAATGAATCTGTCCGAGATCTAACTCACCTCACTGAGCTTCAGTGTTACGGCATTGACGTACGTTTGATGGCTGGCAGACAAATTCTTCGTATTGATCGTTGTCATTTGAGCAAACTAAATTCATGTTCTTTAGCTGGAAATAACAAGCTTGCCTGTTGCTTATGTCTAACCCAGTGTTTCAAAAAATGCTGCAAGTCTTGAGTAGGAATCTTCCGCTGTGTTCATTGCAAACTGTATGCCATGCCAGATTGAACAGCCTGACAGGCGTAGCAACAGTGACTAAGGGGGACTTAGACAATACTCAATTGTGAGCATTGAAAACTAAAAACTGTATAATGAACAAGCCTACTGAACTGAGACTGAGCCTTCGAGGCTGCAGAATTCCTTTCTTTTTTTGGAGTTTTGTTTGGTGTAGTCCTCTCTCCTACTTTCTGAGACGCCTTGCTGTAGATCAATAGCTCATCACAAGGCCCATTAGAAGAGAGGGCGAATCGAATGGTGTAGTGAAATGAAGGTTGGTTTAATCTGTAGCAGGAAAGCCTGATTCTTACCTTTTTCTTGTTAAAAAAGTAGAGGCAGATGGGTCGCAGTTTGTTTTTGTATGAGGGAATAATAGCTTACAAATTAATGCCGCTTAATGCACTAAACAGCTTTTTTTTCTCACATATATCTGCAAAGTTGTCCAAGTCAAAAAAAAAAAAGAAAGATATAACTTTGTGCAAGAAGGCTCCCTTTGATTCAACACGGGACTTGACTCCTATCGCTGTAATATTAATGTTTCATTTTGTTGGATGAAGCCAGTAATCAGTCTTCTAAAGAGCGAATGAGTGTTTTAGTGATGTTTTACTCTGACTCTGTTTTACTTTTACAAAACACTGTGATTGCTTTTCCTGACTCAGTAATGATCCTGGAACAAAACAGGTGCCCAGTTATTAGACTTCCCCATTCACCATTGTTTTATAGTTAAAGGTAATCAATTTTCTTATGAGCATGAATCCCTTAAGTGTTTCACTGTCTATGTTGAGCGCTTTCATTAATCAAACAGACTAAATATACCTGGCGGGGATGTTTGGTCCCCTGCTAGAAATATACCAGTAAAAAAAAAACTTCATAATGTGTAAAAATGAAAGATGTTCCAGCATCAAGAAAAGCAATAAAAAGAGCTGATCTCTCTGTTTTTTCTCCATCTTGCTTGGATTCGTCCTCATCACGACTCTTCTCAGTCTGTCGACTCCTCTCCTCCTCAAACTTTCTTTTCTCTCTCTCA
This sequence comes from Echeneis naucrates, assembly GCF_900963305.1. NCBI lineage: Eukaryota > Metazoa > Chordata > Actinopteri > Carangiformes > Echeneidae > Echeneis > Echeneis naucrates. The sequence continues at coordinate 9,249,305 of NC_042530.1, read as the reverse complement.
TCTCCTTCCTTTCTGTGGTTCATGAAGGGCTTCATTTGTCATCCAGCAGGTGATGAGAGCAGTATTTTTCTCCCTGACCTCTACGCTGTCACTAATGAACTATTAGCTATGCTGCTTCATGCTCCCACAACCAACTGTGAGAACCGGTTCCAACAGTATTTGGAAACACTTTGTCTAAGCAAAGCAAATCCTCCACATGGGAAATTGCAATAAAGTGTAAATCTTGTCTGAAAGGCTTTCATCCAGACAGTAAAACACATTAAGGAGAATGAGTTGCATTTCTGTAACTGACAACTAATCTGGTACTATATCAGTGGTCTAAATTTAATAAACGGCAGCCATCTGGGGAGCCAAAGAAGAAAAAAAAAAACAAAACAACAACAAACACAAAAGGGACCTATATGTAGTTAATGTTGATACTGCCTTATTTAGCTTTGATACAGGCACAGCAGCATCTCAATTTACCTATAAAGAGTTTGAGATTCATGAAATTAGAGCCACATGAGTCTGAAAACATCCATCATCAGTCCACATCTTAAGTTACCTTTCCTGTCACCATCAATCTCTACCTGTTGCGTCAGAAACTTCGATATTAAACCTCGAAAACCTTTCTGAGCCAGACGTCCCTGCCTAATGTGTGTCACGTCTTTTGTTCCAGTCAACCTTCATCACTTTAGTAATTCGTCCTGTGTTTGACTGGCTACGGCAAAAAGCAAACCAGCAGGAAAGCAGATGTTGAAATGGAATGAGAAATGAATAGCAGCACCATGGGGAAATTAAAAAACATCGTTTTTTTAGTGTTGTGGCCGTTTCACTCAACATTTTGAAAACTCACATATTTAATATGATCCGCGGTTAAAGCAACAAGACTCTGAGTCAAACAATTCAGATCATCGATATCAGGAGACGTCCAGCCACCAAATAAACCTGAACAGAAGTCATGTATGCAGTAGAAACCTCTTATATGTGAGCCATTCACAGGGCTGCAGGGTTTTTCAGGTAAAAGGAAATATGTTTGTGTCCCGAATGATGTCATGAAATCAGATCTGTCCAACTTATGAGAACCTGAAAACGCCAGCAGGGTGCTGAGAGGGATCAACAAAGCCAGAATGAGAGTAGAAATATTGAATTTGGTATTCATGAAACTGCTTGGAAAGAAAGTTTTCGCTTTTCGCAATGGCACGATTTTATCAACAATATTTCAGAAAAATATATGTTTTGTTGCATTGTCATAAATGTATTCTGCTCAAGGCCATTATGAATATTTTCATTTGACTTGTTATGGTTCTGTTTGAAATAGGTTGATAATGTTGGGTACGTTGACTGGCTCTGTTGAATGCATATTTTTCTTTATTCATTTATTTATTTTGTTGAATGCATATTAACCCCTGGTGCTTTATAATTCTTGTGCTATCAGCAGAACTATGAGGTGTTGGACAGAGTGAGAAAGACCTTGACAATCAATGCAGAAAAGGTTACTGAGAACAGGAACAAGTCGGGCACAAGAGCTATCCCAAAGCACTGCAATTTATTCCACATCATATTAGGCTTCACATTAAATAATTATAAAATAGCCTCCTCATTTTTCGGACTTACTATGCTTAGCTACTGTGACCAATGGGTATAACAATTTCTATATTATAAAACAATATTTTACTAATTGCATGAACGCCTGAAATAAATTTACAACAAAATTAAAGCCCTAATTTCACTTTCATTCAAGAAGAACAAATTACATTAAAAATGGTCAAATTCTGCTAAGTTCCAAATTGAATAAATAATAGATTTAAAATGGGTTGTTTCTTATTCTTTTACAACATCACAAGCTTTACTTGACTTCTACTTTTTCATGGCAATGAAGCGAGATGATCCAGAACACCTGAGGCTGTGATGCTGCTGTGGTGCCATACTTTGGCTGTCAGCGCTCTGCTCACTGCTGAACGAGGTGCCTGAAAGCTCTGCTGTACCTGCTGCAATCACTTCCTGCTACTGCTGCTGTTCATATATATTTAACAAAGGTCTAGGTTAATAAGTCTGCACCAGCAAAAAAAAAAAAAAAAAAGTCTGGTGAACAACACAGAAATGCAGTCAAGGGGATCATTGAAGCACCCAGTCTATTGTTCCTGTTAACTAAAGCAAAGAGACAGCAACACAGGTTGCTTTGTTTGGATGAAATCAATCTTTAACTGAGATGAAAAGCACTGTCGTTGGCACACTTGATCAAAGATGTGCTCAGCACTTTGAATTGCATTGTTTTTAATGACGCCATATGAATAGCCGTCCCATTTTGTTTAGTGAGATTATAAATCTATTGTGAGCCAGAAATATGGATTTAAATTCTATTATGCACTGCATTTAGTAACTCAAAGAAAGGAAGGGATGATATGTTAAAATAAATATTACTACTCTGATGTAATTGGATGCTCAATTGCTCGGTTATTTTTCACATCAATAGTAAAAAAAACAAAAACAAAACACCACATTAAATACTACAATAGTACTATGCCAATTCAAATTTGAAGTTTCAAGTTGTACTTGGAGTCTAATGCCAATGTTAATAGGCTCACAATGACGATGTTAACATGCTAACACTGAGGGGATCACTGGAGAGACTACTACTGATCTTGAAGAGGACATAAGTCTTTCTGGCAAATAATATTCCACTAAAAACCTGCTTCAACTCCAAAGTGGTGCTTGAAAAGAAGTTATATGCTCCATTCAACACCTACTGAGATATTTCAGTCCGGACCAAAATAGTGAACCAGCTGAATGAACATTGTTGGCATTCCTGAAGCCATATTCCTACTGTGGCTAAAAATGGGACTGCTCTAAACTGCACAGGAGGGTGTATATTTGTAGCAATGGGAGAGTATTGCTATGAACTACACTGTAAGGCAAACTTAATCAACGTTACAAATACATATATCTTGTCTTGTCTTTCAGTTCTGTTGTACCACCATTTTACAAACGATCGCCCTCATTACAGATGGCTTTTTCAGGTGTTCAGTGGTCGGGAACGGGAAATAGATCATTGTCCTCAATCAATCAATCTGGTTTCACTTATATAGCACCTTTCATACAACAGAAAGCAATTCAAAGTGTTTTACAAAAGCATGATTTCAGAGACATATTCAGAAAATGAACAGACAAATCCATAGCTGTATATATACTTCTACAATCTTCTTAATCCCCTTCTGCCTTGGTTCATTTGACATCAGTGGCTGCCCTTTAAACTGCACCATGAGCGACACTTTCTACCAATTCACAGAGCCCTCTGCGGAAAAACAGTAGAGGGGCCGTCAATAGCCCTTGTGTGTGACTCTGGTGCTGACAGAGCCCTTCTGTTCTCAAAGGTCTTCCTCTGCACAGACACTAAGGAAGCTAAGCAGTGCCAGAGCAGCTGGGCTTGCTGAGGAGAATCGGGGCTTGTGGGGAAACTGGCAAGGAAAGACGTAGGAGACATAGTGGATAATTGGACCGCAGCAATATCCGCCATCTTGGCTCGTTACCTAAATAACAGCTTTGATTGAGGTGAATAGGCGTACAAAGGGTTGTGGTGGAGCTGATAAGCTTCAGTGTGTATTGGCTGATGTTGCACGGCTCTTGGCATCGATGAGGACTCTTTCTGCAGCTGAGACCTGGATCAGCAGGACGGGCACCTGGGATTCCAGATGTCTTGGGGTAGGATCTATGGTGGCATCTCTCAACTGGCATTAGTGCCTGTGGTGACATTCATCCTTCAGTCTGGCATATCAGGTCTGGCAGTGTCGCGCCAGCTTCCTACCTACCCACACATATATGCCTGAGTGAGGACTGGAAGCGGTTCTTCCCTCTGAAGAAGAAAAAACAGAGTTTTTGCAGGAAGCAGAAAAAATTGGACTGGACTAGCATACTATGTGAAAACTTACAAATTTACACTGACAGTACATGATAATGTAAGGAGTACAGGATTCATTGTTGAAAATAGAAATACCGCAATTTCCCTTCAAAGATATCTGATAATCAAAGTATTTTGCTTTTAGTCACAGTTAAGAAGATTAGATCTGCTGTGAATCTTTGACATCTGTTGGCGTTGAATACGCTACAGTAATGTTAGGCTGGACTGAGGATGTATTAAAAAATCTAAATAGACAAGCACTGAAAAAACAAGACTGTCAAATCCGTTATGTGGCTGAACCAGAGAATCGAACTTAAGACGCACATGAATATGGCAACGAGTACTTTCCATGGAAACCATTTAAAGCTGACTGTTTAGCATATTACTCATGTCACAGTGTTGTATTTGCATTTGCCTCGTTTCAGCTTGTTTCAGCCCTTTATCCTTTCTATCTCTTCCTATGTGCTTACATACAGAATACAGTATGTGCTGTCTATGTATGAACACGGCATGTTTCTCTATTCCAGTTGGCAAATGACAGAGCAGATAAGAAAGGTAGACTGCTGTGAAAGCCATGCATTAACCAAGGATTTCCAACAGCTGCACAATGATTGTTGCTATATTCATTTGTAAAGTCCTAAAGTTAGAAGCAGCAGAATGGCTTGCTTTTATATTGCGTCTCTCTGACAGCTCAAAGCCCCCCATCCTGCTGCGCTGCCTCTTTGCTACAGTATTCACAGAGATGCACATCTATGGATGTTTCCATATTTGTTTCCTGGTGCTTTTGCAAAATGTTGCTCAAGGGGTCTGAACATGGAAACTGTTGTGGATCCTCAACAAATGCCCCCTGATGATGTCATAGAAAATGCTTGTGCTAAATGATTTTTGAAGAGCAAGAGGCATGACCAATGAAGCAATAAGTAATGGAGGAATTTCATCACTCACTCACTCACATCCATTCAGTGTTTTGAGTCCAGGAAGATGTACTAAGGGGATGCTATAGCACATGAAAAAGTAATGACAGCATAGTGGTTAGTGGTGTTGTCTCACAACAAGAAGATCGAGGGCACGATTCTTGGGCCTGGGGCCTTTCTTCATGTTTGGGTTAGCTGGTGACTCTAAATTATGTGTGAGTGTGAGTGCGACCTGTCCAGGGTGGCCCTCGCCAAATGTGAGCAGGAATTAGCTACAGCATTCCCCCGCGATTTGGAAATGGGTAAGCGGCAGAAGATGAGTGAGTGACAAATAAAACAAAAAGGTTCGACCTTGCCGTCAAATGGAAACAGATACAGTCATTGGAGGGTAAGCTTCTACGCCTCCTCAGCGTTGTACAGATAAAGCTGTATGATCTGTAAGTACCATCAACCCCGCTGACCCCACCCTCCATTCAAGGCATTAGTAATCACTATTATTTTTGTCCTGGAAAAAACATTTTGTGACAGCTCATATATTGTTGAATAGTCTTCTGTCTTCCCCGGGGCTGTTTCTTCCATCATCTCTCCAAACTCATACAAACATAACACAACACAAGACATTCCTCAGTTGCTTAGGTTGTACTGTGTTGACTGCATGACATCTAATCACAAACGTATAGAGTTCTTCTCCACAGTTAATAATTTTTGCTGTTTTTGTCACCATCAGCAGGTGCTGAATGACACCAGGAGCTGCAGTGCTCACTTGTAATCTGGGGACATAATTTTGAGGCATTTGTATACAAGTCGTGGTGATTTTGCTGTGCTGACAGGATGGTGGGTCTGGTCAGGGAAGTGCTGAAACGTCAGTATAAATCAGAGTGATCCATGCGAATAAGAGAAAATGTGGCATTGAGAGGAAAAAGAAGTGTTTAAAGGGAAGTTTACGCTCTGTTACCTGCCTGACAGGAACAATTTCACTCACTCACCTTGTTTGCCACCCAGAGGCCTCTGTGTAGTTAATTAAACCAGCTCCTGAATAGTTCATGAGAAAAATGGGTACACAGTCACATTTAGAGACGACTATTTGCATCACAGTAAATGCATCTTGTATTCGAATTCAAGCATAATATGGACATCAAGAAAAGTGAATTCAGAAAATGCTCATGGTTGCAGAGCTCATACTGGAGACCAATATTTTAATCCTTTCAGAGAAAATAGGAACATTGCATTGATAAATGACCAGTCTGAAATGATAGGAAGAGTAAGCCAGTTTACAAATTTCTGGGGGGCATTTTGATGTATATATTTGGTGCGTGAATTGCAATTGACAGGAAATATGGGGACTGTGATAAGAAATACCACACAAGCAGCCTGGCCAGACAGCAACTGTGACATACTGCTGAGGGCATTGTATGAAATAAGACAAAAACCTCCTGTTCTCCTTCACTCTGATTTTGTATTCCACAACCCAAACAGAGTCACAGCCAATGTCTCTTGGCCAATGAATTTGTTGTATCGCCAGTTTTTTCTCTTGAGCTTAAAGTGAGGGCCCTAACAAAGTCCAGAGCTGAGGACTGAGAATTTTGAAAGGATCTGGTCACTGGTGAGCACATTAAAGTTTGTGCAAAGCAGTCTAATGACATTCATACAGATGCAGATACAGGTATAATGTTTTGTCAGTGTGACGGAGTTAATGTATTAGTGATCTCCCTTGCCATTACTATTTGTATATTTGCTTTTAATTCATTATTTTTCACCTGATTATGAGATACAATCTCTTATTTACATGTGGGCACTTGAACGCCACATGACGAGCCCCACGCTTCAGACGACAGTCAGCCGGAGACTCACGGTGAGTTGGTCTGCACTGAGCCCCGTTAATATGACTTATTCTGACGGTTAAAATGTCTTTTTTCATACATCTCCAGACAACAACAACTGCTGGTGCCGTTTGTTTGTTTGTTATGATGGTGTCTGTGATGTACAAGGGGTTAAAGGCTTTGTTACGGTCCGGTAACTTTGCTAGCTTAATGCTAGCTTGTGGCTAATAACAGTGTAAAGGTTTCACGGGCCGTGGTTTTGTGAATTTTATTTCTTTTGGTGTCTGTATGATGAGCTTTGACTGTGAGCTGACAACATGACGTGTTTCCGTGTTTTGCCAGTTTAATGAAACAGTGACTGTCCTGGTTATGTGAACCAGCCGTACTTTCTACACATTGGCAGCTCAGATAGACTCCCTTAAAGAGCATATTGCAAGTTAGATTGAATCAATGTTTAGAAAAAGAATGTAGTTTTTTTTTCTTCAAAATAAATTTGTGAATACATTAATTAGGCTTCTGGGGTTGTTTTTGTGAGAAAATTTTACTTCTACATATGAAAAAGCTAAAGCGGAAGTGACGTAGCAGAGGGCGAGCAGGATCCCAATCTCAGTTCTGACACAGAAGTAACTTTAAATGTCAACCATTACACATATACAGAGCTTAAAGTACTCCGGCGAGCATCACTGGACTGCGATTTAAAAAAAAGAAAAAAGATCAACATAAAAAAAAAAAAAAAAAGAAAAACAAAGCTGTCGGTGCGGGACATTTTCAGTTTTGAGCAGTCAATGGAGTTCGCCTATCAATGGAATAAAAGTAACGCAGCTTTCCCTCTCAACCAAACTAACTTCACCAGCCAATCAGAAGTAGGGTGGGTGGTCAGGGAGGACTTGGTTGAGATCCGGCAGCAGGTGATGCTGCATTCTGAACTACTTTGGGAAAAAATTTGCTCTACGTTGTCAAACTCGGAAATTACTGCTTCTAAAAGAAACATAAATTACTGCTGTACGAATTTTTGCATCCAGAAAACGGTGGCAATATGAAAAACTTTTTTTTTTTCCCCTCCACCAAGTTGCCTGTCGCGTGAATGCTATGATATCAGAAGTCGGAAATTTCTGAGTTGGAATATAGAATTCTCGGTTCCAATTTTTCGTGACGCAACATCCAAGCCGGCCGTTTCGGTTTTTTTTTCCTACTAAGTCACTGTTGCAGATGATGGAGAGTCAGTTTGTGAAGCCGGGAAAGATGTCTTAACAACAGAAAAGGGACTTAAAATAAATGGATAGAAGAGAGGGGCAGAGACAACAAGCCTTTTAGTTACTTACAGAGCGAGAGAGTAAATGGTCAGAGGAGAGAGCTGTGGTGTTAGCTTATGTAACGTTGTGTACACGTCATAATATTGCTCAGATTACAATCATATGTCAGGCAATAACAAAATTGTTAATGGTCATCTGTTACAGGCAGGAGTATTGATATTTGCAAATAATTAAAATGAATGATCTTGATGAAGTGTCCGTCAAGACTACGAGGTGTAGCGATGTACACCTCTATTTCGTACTCTTTATTACTTTATTTTGCGCCGGCGGCAAAACTGGAGCCTGCTTCGGCCAATTGAGCTGAGGAGGCTGTGTGCACCAAAGGGTCTTGCTTCGGCATCCCATGTTGAACTCCATTGGTTGATAAGCCTCCTGTCTAAAGGGCCGTTTGTCTTAGCTGATGCAGCCGTGAAGTCCCGCCTCTTCAGCTGCACAAAGCGCACCCAGGCACGGAGGATAGCGCCGTTTTTTCCTGTTAGGAAACCTGTGGACTCGATGTGCTGACAGGCTGGTGTTTGTGCAACCTCCACAAACGCAACAATCTGCCATGAAAATGAATGCAATACAACACTCCTGAAAACACACTGACTCTGACTGATAACTACTACGCTTTAAAACCAACAGATTCAATTTAATTTTATAAAGCTACAAAGTTCAAACAAAGATGCGTTTCGTATTAAAATAAACCAAAAAGATTTTGACTCCCTACCTTTGGAGTGATCATAAAGTCCAACTCTTTGACTTGATTTGTCAATATTTCTCCGGTCTACACGAATCAAAGGGATTTTAGGCAGCTTTAGAGACAAAAAAAACTAAAAAAACGGAGGGAAAAAAGCTACATACTGTTCTGCTATGTGTTTCTTGAGGATTTTTCAGGACATTTGGTCAAGTTAATACTAGGAAACACAAACATTGATGAATTAATGAATAATAGTAACAGTAATGTTAGTACTTACACCCTAATCCCTTATCCTGCCTCTATTAAATAACCTAGCAGTTATTTTCTGAACTCCCTGAAGTGCTCAATAATGAATTTAATTCCATTCTGGACATGCTTTTAGTCCACATCTGCTTGTCTGCTCTGCTGACAGTCTCTGGGCTGTTCTTAATCCGCAATTAAAAACAGAAACATCTCTGGGAACATTTCCAGCTGGGATCACTCCACCAAAAACTACTGTGTACTGTGCCTCGAAAATGGTAAAGTGGGGCCGGTCATGCCATTACATTCTAAGCGCTGTTTGGTGTTTTTATAAATCTGTCACCAGAGGCACTACAATAATCTTAAATCTCATTATTTTACTTTTCCAAATGTGTCTCTGTGAGGGTGTACTTCATTACAGCAGTAATTTGACCTAAATGCTAACATGTTCAGAATGCTAACTTGCAGTTTAACATTGCGTTGAGCACGGATTGCGGTAGCGTGCTTATTAGCCTTTAAGATGATGAAAATTAGTTTTGGCATTTTGGTCACAAACCAAATTCATCATACAGGGATCCTGAATGTCGCTTTATCCAATAGTTGTAAAGGTATTTCTGGATGCATCAAAGTGGTGGTGAGGTCAAGACTGCCATTACTGTTCCAATGTTCAACATGGTGATTATTTGAGCCAGCTGGCCCTCTGTGTGACATCTCATGATGCTTTGACTTCTTCATATACAGTACTAGTGAGCACTAATATTGTTCTCTGACAAATTAAATGACCTTTATTAATTCCTAAATGCCACTTTTGGAAAGTGATTGATTGTCCTTGGTCCTGCTGCCAAAGAAGAATGTTGCATGTGTCTATGAACCCCATAGCTCAGGATACGGGCAGAGCTTAAGAGAGCATGTGCACGATTCTGTTGACTGCAGATGTGTAAATGTGGTCAGGAAATATGTGTACATCCAGCCATTGTCAGTTTATGTTTTGTGTGGGGAGTGTGGAAAATGGCTGTTTTATATATCTTTCACATTGTCTGAAGGTGAATTATAAGGACTGATATTGACAGAAAAGCACACATTTTCAGCAGTTCACACTATTTCTACCTTTAACACATTGTTATCTACACACCTAGACACACTTGCACTGTTTTAAGCCCTTGTCTGTACTAAGAAAACTGTGTGTGTCTGTTGCATCTTTGTTTTCTCAGAATGAAGTCAAGGCAAGGAGAGATTGATTCCGACTCAGACATTGCCAGGCTGTACATTGAGTTGGATCAACAGCTTCCACTCACCACCCCCATTTCAACCGACCAAGCAGTGGATGATTAATAACACCGCCCCATTACCCTCTGCACACAGATGGGACGTCAGGTTGAAGGTTGATGGAGAACAGCACGGTGTGTAGTGTTACATCCCATCATACAGATTAGAGTTTGGCCATCAGACAGCGGCCCCTTCACCTTTACCTCGCTGCAATTTCATGCCATTTGTATCCTTCATGTATCCTTCCCTGCTGCTGATGTCATTTGTCACTTAAATGCCCTGCTGAAGACTTCTTTAAAAATGGGTGGAGGCAGTGTTTCACTTTGGTTCTGAGTGATTTATGAAGTGTGGGTATGTGCTTACAGTACTGCGGGCTTAGAGGGTTGTTGCTTGAGGAATACCTAAGTCTCCAAAGTTGTCAGAACAAACTACACTGGACAGAAGTGTTTCACTCTTATAACAAAATGTGTTATATCAATGTCTAATTTAATTCACGTTTAAAGCTTTAGAGGGGCCAGAGAGAAAATAAAAAATTAGATTATAAATTAATGCGTAAAACTCAGACAAGCCATTTGTGTACGAAGCAGTTTTTAATTTATGCACAATAACACAAGCAGACACGTAAAAAGAGTTAGTTGCAACTGAACCATTGAATAACCTAATATCTGGTTATACAGTCTCAACAGAAATATCTGAAGTTGATGAATGGATTTCATCTCAGTTTTTGGGTTGCAATCCAGTTGGGGTTCAGGAAAATAGTGTTTGCTATGCTCCATCTGTACTGTACAGCAAATGCCGTTAACATTCTGCTTTCACAAATACATATTTAACTCAGAAGCCAAAGAAAGAACGAACACTATCAAAATTCAAAAGCAGTATTTTTTTTTTACAAAAAATATAAAAAGTACGGTGACAAAGAACTTGATGCAGGCTGATATGAATAATCCAGATTACTTGCTAGAATTCACATAAATTCATCTTTTTCTTTCAAAAGAAAATGTTTCATCCTTTAAACACTGTTGACATTAAATAAAAGTATTTAGAAAAACTACAGACACAAGCTTTGAACTTAACTTCCTGTACAAAAAACCACATAATTTTAAACACAAAAATGAAGGAAAAAAGCAAAACAACAAAATATGTTCTTGATCACTGCTCGGTGCAAGACCTGGCAAGAGGCTGTAATTGGGGAAAAAACAAAACAGTAAGCAAAGGCAAAACAAAGCTAAAATAAAATATATAAAACATAAGGAAAAACATAAACTTGACCACAGACTTCAAATATCTACATTCTGATTCAAGGACTTGGGGTTGATACTGATCCATCAGGAGGCTGCTGCAGCAGTAAATGGTACAATCACCCAGCATCATGGCAGCCATTATTTTTACGATCTCCAAAGCCAGTTCTGAACCTAAGACCAGCAAAGATGCTGTTTGCAAAGTCCAAAACCCTGGAATGCGATCAATCATGCAAAACAAAACAGAATGACAGAGAAAACACGTCAGATGAATTCATGCAAAGCGGTTCTGTGGTTATTTCCCTCATTACAAATACAGGTCTGTTTAAGAGGTGTCACAGGAAAATTAAAAGAGATCACATTTCCCACAGTCCTTTTTGTGTGATTTTCCCTTTTTTGTCCATGTTGGGAAATACAATTGTCTGTTTTTCTATTAGGGGCTTTGCCCCCTGCTCAAAAAAATTAAAATTAAAATAAAATCAAGCTTTCCGAGTGTACTCCAAGGCACCTGAGAGAAAGTGGGCATTTCCCTCTGTTGGCAACACTGTGTGTCTGATTTCATTACATACCAGCTGCCATAGAGTCTCAGAGTGGGACTGTCCCACACATGGTGACACGACTCTCAATACAAAGCACAAAGAAAAGGATACAGTCAAAACTGATGATAGGGTTTGTGTTCACACAACAGTATGGCGTGTGAACTGCTAAATCAAAGGTTAATAATCATCGTAGGTATTGAGGTCGGCGAAGTATGCATTGGTATAGGTCTTCCCGGCAAGCTGAGGGTTGAAGTACTTATTTCTTTCCTCGAGAATCAGATTGTTTTTGTTGAAAGCCTGTGGAGAAAAAGCAGAATAAGAGGAGAAAGGAGAAAAGGATAGAAGTCAGTATGAACTTGTTTGTGACTCATGGATCAAGTGATTATTCAGCCAAGATAGCAAGGTAAAAGCAAATCCATCTAGCCCAAAAAAAAAAAGATAAAATAGAGCAACACAAATCAATGGGAGGCCACTCAGTGAATGAAACATACATTTCACAGAGCAAGGTCAAAGCATTTGAAAACAGGCTGGAAAAGGATAAGCTACCACAAGGCTAAATTATTTTGATGCAAGTCTGTATGTCCACTTCTGTCATCTCTAATATCCAGCATCAGCGGTTTTTATGGCTGTTGGATTGTTGGTCCTCTAGGACAATCTAAGCCATAAAAATCTATCACGAGAGAGTCATTTCTCTGTTAAACAATATGAAATTGCCATGAGGGCATCTTCTCTGTCCCTGCGTGACATGGTACACATGGAAAGAGCTTCTAATGTGGTGCTCAATACAACATCAGCAATTTGGGAAATGGATGTGTTCATATCGAGTCTGCTGTATAGAGAGTGTATGTGAAGATTCCCTTAGGGGAGCGTAATTGAACACTTGATGATGCTACGTTTGCTGTTGATGGATGTTTCCGACTGACTCTGATAAGGAACAAAGTGTGCAGGATGAGAAAAACTCATATTTGCTTCTTTCCCATTATGTGATTTGCACACAAAGCGAATGTAATCAACACTCCTGCAGCCGTGGAGATGGTAATGTGTCACTGCAGGTGGCCCTGTGGCTGCTTTTAAACAGCTGTGCTACTATACTTGTTTCCCTCATCTGTTTGGTTTCCTTGCCTTAAACCTGCTTTTAATTGGCTGAATAAGGATTACATTTGAATTGTTGGAGTTGTAAACAAAATTTGCTTAAACAATGACGTGGCATTAGTGATTTAGAGGTAACAGAGAAGCATCATAAACGAGAATCACAATGAATTTTCTTTCTCAACCCATCAAATCAAGTAACAATACAGGGCAAAACACGAACAAAAGAAAAACATAAAAATGCAAATGGAGGCACTTGTTGGAGAAAAATAAGGGAGGCATACACTGCCGTCTGACAAACCAGGGGGAGTGGGGTGGGAGGGTGTGTTTGTGATGGAGGGATGAAGGCATCTGAGCAGAGAAAGAAACTAGAGTACTGTACTCCAACCTGCCACACACAGGAAGTGCCACAGGAAGTGGAAGGGCGGGGCACGGTGGGGAAGAGCAAGTAGAAGTGGTTGGGGTCAAAGAGTTGTTGGGGGGGGTCAAGTGGCAGGATGTTGTAGAGGTCAGAGGTCAGGGGTTAGTAGAATATCTCCAAGCCACGCATAGACACCCCCATGTTAGCAGAGAGAGGCTGGTGCATGGCAGGGTCGTCCAAGGGCAAGAGTACCGACACATCTGGCTGCAAGGAGGAGAGGAATGGGCAAGAGTCATCCTCAAAGAAACCCCACGGCCACATTCTGTCTTATAGGAAGCCTTGAAATGTAACAAATTCTACATCAGACTCCAGCTAAATGGTGACTCTGGATTAAAATTGCCAAATAAGTGGCTGGAAACACTCCAGTTGGCCAAGAAATGAGCATGAAGGGATATATATTGTGCATAACAATAGTGACTGATGTGCCATCAAAATCAGGATATCAGCCAAAAAGTCTAAACTATGGCATCAGGTGTTCATCGTTCTTCCTACAAACACTCAATAGAGGAATATTATTCTAAACATTTAGTGGCTGGAAATCCACTGCAACATGTGAACCATTTAGGCTCGGTGAGTGAGCAGAGTGTGCTTCTGAAAAATAAGACAGCTCATCTATCATGCAGGTCCTTTTCTATCTTCACCTGGACTCACTATGTTAATATCCACCGCTATCTGCAACTGAACTAAGTGAATTATATTCGATGCTCATGACTCCAATTGCATGATAGATGACACTCCTCACACAATTTTTCTGCAATGAAATTGCATTTGGAGACATTTGTTTAGATCCAAGGCTTCTATTCTCTCTCTGTGGCAGTTTCACAGTACGCTCATCAGTAAAGTAGTTCTGCAATCGGGCTCACTTATAATTTCAGAGATATCAAAATCAAGTCAACTCTAATACCAAATTTGAAGCATGTATACTCACAGAGTTGAATTATACAAACTACATAAGATTGCAGTGTTGAAAAACAGATTCATGACTGTCTCATACACTGTTTAGTATTTCCTGACCGTGGAAAACGATAATGAATGCAATCAGAGCTAAGGGCGCACTAAAAAGTTCCTCATCCCTTCCTGTCTTTAATTGGATTTAGAAAAAGTTCAGAATTCAGCAGTTTCCTGAAACAGCATTACATTTACCAGTCTGGCTGATTAGTCCTCATTTAGAGCCTTTCCTCTTTTAATCTTATTAAAAAAATAAAAATAAAATACTGTGTGAAAATATCAAAAAGTAATAAGTACTTACTGTCCCACGTATAATGCTGTCACAGCTAATACAGCTGTGTGCTAGAAACCACAGGGTGTTTCTTTGTGTCGTCACTTAGTGAAGGTGCAGGGCATTTTGCCTCCAACAGTTTTAGCCTCAACTGATCCAAAAGATCAAGAGGTTCTTCAAGGATCAGTGAAACATCCCATGAAACCTAATCGAAAGAAATGGCTAACTACAGCCCCCCCCCCCCCCCAAAAAGGGGGAAAAAAAAAGGGATTTTTATATATATATATATATATATATATATATAAAAAAAAAAACAAACCCGCCCAGTGGAAGTTGCACTTTCACTGAGAGAAAACCTGCAGTTGTTTGCTGGAATTAGAAGTTGTCTAGTCTGCTATAAAAAATTAGGACCAAAGACACAGATTACGACTGAACACTCCACAGCTTTTCCATAAAGTAAGAAACATAGGTGCCACAGCTTGGAAGTGCCTGCTAGTATTAGACTGTCTTACACATGTAATTTGTAAAAAAGAAACAATACATTTTGCCATGGTGCAGCATTAAAGTAGCTCTGCCTGAAACACCCTTTAATGCAGAGCCCTGGGAATTCTTGGAAAAAGGCCAGCTGGAGTGTTGAGTAGCAGTGGACAAGCACTAATCACCGGCTCAGTCTGGCACTAAAGGCCTGCTGTATCAGTGGATAAGAGGCTGTTTGTACCATGAGAGGAGCTGGATCGGTGTCATTGGCTCTGGTGCATCCAACACTTTGCTCTTAGGGTGCAATAATGAAACAAAGAGCCATCTAAGCAGGGAAAATTTGCAGATGCAGAGCCTCTCTACTGAGTTAGCATTAGTATGTTATGAGAAAGCAGTGTATGACAACTGACGCAGAACAAAGTTACACACTGACACACAGGGAGAGGATGTATGCACAACTGCCTATCTGTTACACAATTGGAGCGTGTCACTGCATGACAGGAGGGGGTTTGACAGCAGGAGTCATGCAGTAAGAAGTGCATTTAATCACAACTGACACGAGAGGAAGAGGCAGTCCATTGCTCAATGACTCAAAGTGGGCATGTGACATCAATTGATAAAGTCCAATAGCAAGGAAATGTAACAAACTGCTGCTTTGCCTCTACACAGCCAAATATCTGGCGCACAACCCGAAGTGAACCCAGAGAAAATCTATACACAGACCTTAATGGCTTCCACTGAGTCATATTTGTCCAGCTTGTTGATGTGGTTGGTGATGCTGGTGTTGAGCGGTGCGGCTGAGATCGGGTGGATGACGGTGGCGTCATGTGACTGCTGCTGATAGCGCTGACAGTACGAGTATACCAGCAGGGTAACCAAACAGCCGAGGATGGAGCTGCTGAGCCCCACAGCAATCATGTGGAAGAGGTTGAAGTCTGGAAGGAGAGGGAGAGGCTGCGGGTTATTCTCTTTCAATTCACACAAGTGGAAAAAAGTATTTCAAGATGCAATGCACTTGATAATAAAAAAGAACCATCTGGGCTGTTAAGGGAAAATAAAGTATATGATTGTTTTCTTTTCTCATTCTTATTTTAATGGTACATTGTCTCTGGCATTATGTGTGCTACCACACATCTGAATATGTAATTTTTTTGTGGTAATGTGAAAACACATGCCCAACTTGCATCTGGTTCAAATATGCATTTTTTTTTTTTATTTAGATGCTGTTCAAATGGCATAAAAACACATTAATGATCCAGTTCATTCAACCCCCCCATATTCAAATTTGCGCTGAAGCTCCAGTAGTATCATTCACAGGCATGACATCCAGGTAGAAATTCATACCAAGAAATTAATAATTAATTAGCTCAACTGAGATGTTTGCATTCCTCTGCTCTATAATATTGCTGTCATAGTCTAACTGCATTTGTTCATGTTTTATTCATGTCTAAAAGCAAACAATCAAATTGAAAATAAAGACATAATCCAAAGGGCTATAAAGACGGTCTGCTAACTATGAACTATTCTGTATCAAGAGTGCCGTTCTTTTCAGATTTAGCTTCGACATCATAAATAGAGAGAGTGATAGTTTGGTTGTTATTGCTGTGAGCAGTGTGCAGAGCCTTTTGCAGTCGGCATACGGCCTCCAACAAACTAAATAGTAACAGTAAGCCCACTCTGCAGGCTGTGTTAGAGCCAAGTCTTTATGGCACAAAAGGTGTCTGAAACCTTCCTTCTCTTATAGTTTATTGCTTTGAGTGCAGGTGCATCAGTCCCAGTGACTTGAAGTAAATGAGTATCTGTATTTTTTCTTATATGAGGATTGCTGCTGTTGGACAGAGGAGACATTAAAAATGATTTTATTGATTCACTCAAACTCAGCTGTATCTGTTCAAATGACTGTGTCGGTCATGCACCAAGTTACCTAAGACTTAGATTTTACTATAGAAAAGAGGACACAAATTGAAGGATGTACACTATCTGCTGCAATGCTGGTTATTAAAATGATAAAACAAGTGGGAGATGTTGCATTCCACAAGGCTGGTATTTTAAAGACACACATACACACATACATATATATTTATAAATTACCTCCACAGCGCCTTTCCTCCTGACTGGAGCGTGCAATCGAGACTTCTGACAAAGGAGAAAAAATAGCAAAAGGCAGTCGAATTAGGGCCAAAAATCACACACTTTCCTGTTAGTGTGACAAATTGTATCCTTGAAGGTGAGTGTACAGAGCGCTGTATTCAGTATGAACCAGATTATTGTCAAAGCTCCATGAGCTAATCATATCTGTGGCACCTGGAGTGGTTTATGCAAAGTATCAGCTCTTATTATAGAAAATGAAGTACAAGACATTGCTAATGAACCTTAATGGACTACCTTTCTCATTAAAGGGGATGGATGATAAGGTATAAAGGCAAATGGGTAATTCTACAAAGACCTGTGCAGGGTTTTCATGAGCATTATAACCCAGCTAATGAAGACAGAAAGGTTACAAATTTAGCTTTCAATTAAATGTTTATTCTATTTCATAACTAAAGGTTCCCGTTTTAAGAACTCTATCCATGAATATACAGTTTCTGTCTTTAGACATCTTTTGCATCAGCAGTAAAACAATGTGCACTAAATAAGCATTGTTTGTTAAAAACTTTTAATGATCTCTAGGTCGCGCAGATCAATGCTCCTGAGTGTCTCACATTACTGGCTATCAATAGGGAGATGCCTGTCCAAGTAAATATCAATACTGCCGATGTGTATGCGTGTGTGAATGCGTGCATGTGTGTTTTAGTTTTAGACGAGTTTCTCAACTTTCAGTGAGTCAAAGAGTGAATTGAAACAACAGTTTAAATGAATATTTAAAAAAAAGCACGGAACTGAGGTAGAGAGACATGAAAATAAGGCCTGTGTGTAGCACATGTAGTCATATGGGCTCATTTTCTAAAATGTCCCCAGATGGCTGCATACACGCGAAACACAAAAGACTCCTTTACAAGGTTCTCGTTTAAAACCTATTGTGACACATTAGACAGGCAGCTTAAGATGGATTCATGTCATCTTAATTAGTTAGACAGCTCTTCCGGCAGCAGCTCAGCTGGCAAAACTGAAAGTTATTGGCAAGGCAATGAGAAGCTGCTGACATTTAAGAATTTTGTTGGATTGGCATCAAATTTTGTTGATGAACAACTGTTCATTAGTAGCTGCTTTTAATCTAACGACAAAATTTTGATATTAGAGGAAAAGTCATAAATGAAGCATAGGTGCCGGAATGGAAAGAAAACAAAATATTGAATGATCACAGAGAAAACAGCCTTTCTAAACATTTATTTCTAAAAGCTATTTCTTCCCTAAACATTTGAAGAAAGTAAAACTGCTGGTGCAAGTGCTTTTTACATGACCTGACACACTCCGCCTCATAATGAAACTAATATAGAGGCAGGATTGTTGAAATGAGTAGAGAGACTGCCCTTAAGAGTGGCACTTGGGTTCACGCCCCCATGTAATCACCTACTGCACTCATGAGTCTTTGAGCTAGACGCTAATACCAACCATCCCCAAAAGTGCTGCCCTGTCGTTGAACCTAGCCTGTGGCCTGAGACCGTCCTTCCAAAGAATCCATAGTGCATTTCACTATCACAGGACTCCTGGAAATGAGCCAGTTTACATCTGGGTATACAGTGGTAGGTGGCAGAAACTCTGTAACGTACGTTTTTGACAATGTGCATTAAGTCATGCATGAGTAGCAAAGACATTACCAAGGTAAGGATCGTTTGTGTGCTCATGTAAATGTGTGTCTGATTACCTGGTATGAAATTGGAGTCAGGAGAACATGGCCTTGTTTCGGTGTTGTTGCCTAAGCACTGGTTTCCGGTGGGAAACATGACATCACAGTGACGCACACGCAGCTGGGCTCCGTTCGGGTCGCAGTGGGACCACTCTGACCAGCTGGACCAGCTCTCTGGAAACGACAATGACAGTGTGTCGTACAACCTGTCCAGTGTGCGTTTAGTGGATGAGTTTGTCAGTGCATATTAGTCATGCATGAGTGTCCTCGGAAGGGGCTGAGAGAGACTAAAGAAAATAAGCAATGTGTGATGGATTGGTGGCCGAGTGGGGGCCTTAAGCTGCTTATCACTGAGGTGTTTGTGTGTGTGTGTACCTGGACAGGACTGTGTGTTGCACAGTGCCTCCTCGGTGTGCAGGCCCAGGCAGATGTCCCCTCCATAAGCAGGCGGGGGGTTGCTGCAGGTTCGTGTCCTCATATAGTGGCCCCCTCCACATGTCACAGAGCACTTGGACCATGAAGACCAGCATGACCAGCTGCCGTCCACTTAACCCAGAATATCAAAGATAAGTTACCAAAAAAATTCAACTAAACGAAAAAGGTAAACATTTTTCTCCTTTTTTTTTCCATGGAGTGTCGCAGGGAACAGTAAATTTCACAGTTCTTTGGTTTTCTTGGAGAGTATGTTTTGCCTTTCATGTTTTCAAGAATGAACTGTCCAAGCTATTTCCAAATACAATTTCCTCCGAACATCAAGTGATTGGGAACATTCCAAGCCATTTGAAACAGTGATGTGTGGTGTAAAAATATGAGGCAATTTGAATACATGTGCATGTGTGTGTGAAGTTATGGGATGTGTGCTTCATCCAGCTTTTATAGCAACCCCCCCCAATGACCGTGAAGTTAATCGTCTCTCCTCTGATTAATAAAGATAAATGAAGCATCACAACTCTCTGTTGTTCTTCCCTTCATGTTGTGCCAACTGGCAAATGTGTGGCTGTTAAGGACACAAGGGAATTCATAGCAGCATTACCACATAGGGAAAACACAGAAATACATAAATACTGCAGCTGAATGAGACAGCGCAGACAGAGAGGGATGAGGACAATAAAACAGGGTCAATCTCTGGCCATGAGTCACAACAGAGGAAAATCGCCTCCACCAGTTCTCAGGATAAAACCTCACTGCATTGAGGCAGAGAGAAACACCACTTGTCAATTGCTTTTAAAGACCTGAGAACGACTGGGAGCGTTGTGCAGGTAATTGAAGCTGCCGAAGCTTTTTGTCATTTCGGTGTAATTTCTTTATCACCAAGTGACATTTAAATCAATACCTGGCCCTCAATGACAGATCGTCTCATCTCAGGCGCAGACGCAAGAAACGCAGATTCATTTGTTTCCAAACCAGATAGATGGCATACACGAGACAGTTTTCCTCCTGCTCCTTCACAGTACGCCAACACGTTTAAAAAAAAAAAAAAAAAGCACTGGATAAGCCATAGGGGGATTACAATTGGTCTACTGGCACAGTCTGCATCCCTAAAAATAATATCTCAATTTCAGAAGGGTGCTAATTGAGTATGCATTAGTATTCATTGCTACTCAGCCCGGGCTATGTCAGTCCCTTTGGGGAACAGGAGAGCAGAGTTGTTCATCAGCATACTGTAGCTATGGTATTATAACAGTCAACATCACAGAATGGCCGCACAGCGTGCATTCACATAGTGATGTGGCCACGAAAATGAAAGTGCATTCACTTAACATCTTACACGGGGGAAGCACTTTGGGCAAGCATGCAGACACAGTCTGCCCAGAGAAAGCAAATGTGATATTCATAGATTTCTTCAGTCTTCATCCCCACTCACAGCTGTTCTGTTAACAACTCAGACTGTTAGCAACCACGCTCAACAGGAGGGCGTGCACTTTCACTGAGAGAATTAACAGGCTGAAAAAATAAGTATTGATGGCTGTTCGCTCTCGTGTCTCGTCCGCTTACTTAGAGCACATGCACGGCAGCGTTTATGAAGACAGATCGCAGGTGCTGAAGACGATGTGCGGCTTTTGCGATAACTTAAGCCCTTTTTCTGGTGGACTTGATTAGTAATCATCTGAGAAAACGCCCTGCGTGTCTGCTTTGTGCCTGTGCCGGACACCAGGTGTGTTTTTTGCCATACTAAGCACTGGATTTCCATTTAGATAGCTTACATCCCTCGTCAGATAAAGTATTCTTTTAATTAGTAAGCTTCGTCTTGCCATCTTCCACCACAGAAGTGTTGAAAATGCATTGTCTCAGGGCTTTTCACAACAGAATAAGGCCTCCCATCGCTGAGAGCATAATTACCCACCAATGTAATTACACACTGGAGTGCCACAGGGATTTCAGGGATCTCTTTGATTCCTGGTGTAAATTGGGGTCTTCATCGCACCTCTTATCTACATCAGATTTTTTTGCCGTTCCTGAATATTTGGTTAGGTATTTTTTCACTGTAATTCTTAATCCATTAATCAGGGGAAAACATAGCTTGAGCATGGGTGGAGTAGTCTGCATTTATCTGTGTGGGTGAAAAAAGGCAGTTGGATAATTGACTCCTGGCCTTGTAAGTAATCTTATCTCAGTCTTGTTCTCAGCATGTGTGTCTTTACAACTCAAATGGCTTTCAGCATGTTGAATTAATGTGCGTTTCTTACCTGGACAAGGGGTGATATTACACTCCTGGTACTCCTGTGTTGGTCCCAGGCAGGCTTGACCTCCATACTTGGGCTCTGGATTACTGCAGGTCCTCTTACGGCTGCGGATTCCCCGGCTGCAGTCTCGGCTGCATTGAGACCAGGAACTCCAGGACGACCAGCCGCCATTCACCGTGTGGCCTGAGACCCTCCCGAGACGAAGTACCTCACCTGAAAAAAAAACAGACAGTTAGTCTGTTGTCAAAGCGACAAGACAGTTTTACACTATCTCAGCACTAAGGACTACATTTCTGCAAACACTGCTGTGGTTGTCCTCTCTTCCTGACATCACTTCACTTTTGCTGGTAACAGCTCTTGTTGGTGATGAATATCTGTTTTTCTCACAGCTCACAAACTCAATTTGTGCTGAAAGATCGGTGACCAGCTCTTGATTTGTGTTTAAATCATTAAGAACTAACTACGGAAATAGATAGACTGGCACACAGAGAGACAGCCAGACAGAAAGATGATAAGGTAGGTAGATGGTCAATTCCTCACACACCTCTTGCCAATTTCGAAAGATGGATTTAGTGAGAGCCGAGTGTGTCATGTCAGTACGCAAACATGTTCGCTTATCAAATAAAAGCTGACTAATGTGTGTACTCTAATCTGGAATGAGTCGAATAAAGGAGTCCTAATGAAATATGAAACTGTAATTTCTATTAAACTCTAATTACTGCATGCATTAATCAGCAGCATGGAAAGATGCCTTGTGGTGAGAGATAGTGAGCAAAATGGCTTCTGGCCTTTCTGAATGAAAGGACAGAACTTAACGGTTTAAATGGACTAATAATCACCTCAAATTGTCAAAAAGTCATTGCCCAATCACTTCTCTGATGATTTGCTCATTCAGTAACTGGGCTATTGTCTATTTTTCAGATGACAATAGAAATCTGTACATTTTGTGCCAGTGCTGTTTAATCTTTGCCTCTGACAGAATCGCAGTGACCTTCCTTCTTAGTCTGCAGTCTCAATCTCAGGTTTTCTTTTTTCCTTCTTACTATCATCTATTTCATCTCCTCCTCTTCCTCTCTTCTCTCTCTCTGGTGTCTTGTCTCACTCCCTCTTCATCGTCTGATGAGGCCTCATTAGTCAGCATGCTCTATTCACTGACAGTTATCATGGCACCACTGCTTAGTATTCTCACAGAGAGGACAGTGTGTTTACATAGCACATATCCTCGACCTGCTTATAACTGCCGTCGACCTTGGCGGCGCACAGGGCACCGTGGCATCAAGCCGGTGTGAACACTGACAGGTCTGTCGAGGCCCCTGCTCTTTATCGATTCTGAGCAGATAGTGGCGAGGACAGCCCCGCCTGCCGCCGTGTCCCGTTCTCGTTATCAAGCTGTATGTAGTCCAGGAGACTGTGCTGCTGCTCTGAAGGCAAAGGAGTCCCTCATAATGATGCTTGTCATACATGCAAACACACGCACATACTTAAAATGTCAACGCACACCTCACCTGACAGCGTCGACACTTGATTACGCTCACTCCCAAAATGCGCACACAGCCCTCAGCCCAGCCTTAAACTGCTCTGACACTCTAGGTATTGTTAATGCTGCATCACAGGGGCTGCCCTCCCGTCACCAAAACAAACAGCGCGATGCCCTCCTCTCAAATAGGAAGCAACTGGATATATCGATCTGCACAAGAGCCACACAGAGTTGGAGAGAATTAATCCTCGCTTTCTTGACAAGCTGGGCTGAGCCAAAAACTAAGAAGGTCACAGTGTGACATCTAATAGTCCCCACTGCAAAGAAACTAGGACAAAAAAAAAAAAAGTTCCCTCCTCCTTTCTCTTGCTCAATATCCCCCCTGCTCAAAGACAACACACTGCAAACTTGTGTGTGTGTGTTTGTTTGTACTTTACAGATGTAGGCATATGGAAAAGGGGGACTCGACGAGGCCACACACAGATGCAGTGCTGTACTATCTAATGTACCTTGTATCAGTGAGAAAAGAGGAAATAGGAAAGGGAGAGAGAGGCAGAGGAGGAGATGAGATGGCATCTTCAAACCAGAGCGATAACGCCGCTGTAAGTCCTACAGAAGCGAGAGGCAGAGAGGTGGAAAAATCACTGACTGCCCCAGTAAAGAGATGCACTAACGTGTGAACAAGGTTTTATCAACAAGAGTCACGCTGGACCGCTGTTGGCCTGTCCTAGATTCTCAACTGCACATTCACTCTCCATCACTCTTTCTTCCTCCTATTTCTCTTTAACTTGCCTCCCTGTGGAGGAACCAATTTCTTTGAATGTGTGTGTGTTTGCACATAGAGTTTGTATTTGTTAAAAAAAAATGTGCATCTGATTTTGCATACTTATGTCATGCCTTATGAAACACAAAATAAGTGGCTCTGGTTTCTAAAAGCAGCATGATATTCCCCAAGCTGTCTGAGTTCTATCAAGTGATATCCGACCCAGAAACTGTCCAGGAAGGATGCTCTGTGGAGGGACGCACTGAAGTAAGGGTGCAATTAAAACCCCATTTCTGAATGATCGGTGCGTGCGAATGGACAGAAAAACAGACACACGTATAGCCAGTATGAAAACTTTGCAGGAGTTCCCGAACGTTATGAGATGATCTTGAATTTACCTGAAGTGTGCTTTGCTGCAATAGAAATGTTTTATGCATTGAACTGAAGGTTAAACTAGCTTGTTGAGCTTGTTTTTCCATTTGCATTTCTACACAGGATCAAAATCGCAATGACTGTCAACTACTGACGTCTAAAATTTCATTCCTTTGCCAAAGAACATCCTTTCAAAGGAAGAAACCAAACTTTCACCTTACTTTTTATCTTTGAGTTGGATTTTTGATTATTTGACTGGGCATCGCATGATATGACTGGCGAATCGCCCTTGAATGCACCTCCAACCGAGGGAGTGAGTGTGAAAATGCTCTCTGCTGTTCCAAAGTACAACAACACAGGTTTGACAAGAAAATTAGAGCAACGGCATTTACTGTGATGGATTGCCTCCCTTATGCAGGTTTTGAGCTTCACAAGTTGATTTTTATGCTGCAGTGAAAATTACATGAAACCAGCAGCTTGTTGAAAGGTGAAAATTGGACAAAACTTGGCATGGCATTATTTAGAAAATCATATGAAACAATGTAAATTACCTGTAACAATCCAAGTAATTTAAACCAACAGAACTGTTTCATATATTTCTATTTATTTATGCCAAACTACGAATTGGCTGCCATCGGACTTTACTTCCGACTTTACTTTGTTCAACCTATATAGTTCTTGGAAGAAAGGAACATCAAGAGAGGAAATTCAAGACCACTTCTTTTCCATTTATCCTTCATGCCAATACATTCACAGGCAACACAAAAGAACCTGGTACCACTGGTTGTAGTAGTGTGCTTCAAGGGCTTGTTTGTCTTACGCTTTCGAAAGAATGACCCAACTGAACATTCTGAAATTGCCAAGGAACAGTGCAAACAGGATTGATTTCTTTTTAAACTTGAAACTTGCTTCCATCAAAGAAACTGCCTTTTCCATCTCCTTGGTAATTGGTAACACAGCTCTCAAATCCAAGGCACCTTGTTTGTCTGATTAGTCCCCCCCCCCCCTCAAAAAAACAAAAAAAAAAAACCAAAAAACCCCCCGCAAAGCAGAAAGTGAACCAATATCAAAAAAAGACAGGCAAAGATAAGTCTGATTGTGCGCACACATGCATCGCTGCTTCATCTTAATCGTAAAACCCCAAATAACAAACACCATCCAGTCTATGTTTTCAAGAGCTTAGTGCTATGATTTCATGTGGGTGAGGTGTGGCTTTGTCCCAGCGGATAGGCATGTTTTACGAGCTTAACAGTTCAAGGGTGCCCTAGAAATTTTGTGTCAAAGACAATTGCCGTAACATTTCTGAACTCTCTCTGTCTGACAGTAATCTTAAAGAGGGCAGAGGTTATGCACTTAACAGAGGGGTTCGAGGCAGAGAGAGACATATAGGGAGAGACCTTGTAATCACCAACCTGGTAACAGCTACAATTCTATAAGAGCCAGTAATAACTATCATCAGTTCAGCTGCTGAGCATTTAAAGATTGAGGGGACCAGGTAAGAGCGAGTGACTGGAAAAAGAGCCAGACAGACAGGCAGGCAGGAGAAAAGGTAAGAGTGAATGAACAAAGTGTATTTGAGTTATTCCAACACAGATTATATTTTGTAGTGTAGTTACTCATTGTGATTATTTAGCACATTATCATTTAATGAAATAAAACCACATCTCTCAGGTACCCATCGGTAATGAAGAACAATTAAATAGCTGCAAGATCTTTTCTCTGTAATCATTAGAAACAAGCACACCAGAGACCAGACCAGTTAAATAAGCCATGTGTTAATTCAACTAGTTTGACTTCTTTCTCGATCACCACCGAGCCCTCAGAAAAAGCCTTGCTGGCTGGAGGGGAAGAGAACAAAGCAGGCAGAGAAAGACAATAAGGATACTCGGACGGCTGTCATCCGTCAGATGGATCCCTCAGCACTGTCCTGTGTCTACTCAATGTGTGCTCATGACGTCCGTGCGTGAGAAACTAATCCCGAGCCCACAAGGAGGCCCTGGCCTTGATACTAGATCAGCTGAAGTGAAACACATCAGGCTGTTGACACATTACCGTTTCACCCTTGGGAAAAAAAATGAAAATGAAAAAACACCGAAGTGATAACTTCTAAAAACTCAGTATTACGATGGTTGTATCATGGAACTGGTCTAGCTGAGATTTCTTGTGGCGCTACAGAAAGATATTGATTGAATCGGACAAACTTATCTGTCTCACTGACATGTAGCTATGCAGAAGATATTATTGAGCTGGTCTAGCGGTGCACCGGCCCGGCTTATGGCAGCTGACTGAGTGACTAATAAGAGAGTTGAACTAATGATCGACAGCAGATCGCAGCCTGCGAGGAGGGTGAGCTCCATCGTTACTCTACAGCAGACTGGTTAGTGATTGACGGGTCCTGAAAACCATCACCTCAAATGATGATTTTTGACTCTTAGCAATAATGTGGTAGTGTTTGGGCAGGCTTCAAGACTTAACTAACTCACCTGACTCCCTCTTCTCCCATTTTTCATAGAACATGCACTCAAGTAACAGTACCTGTACTTCACGTCACAATTTGGAAACTTTGTACTCACTAAAGATAAATATTAATATTTTTATTTATTTGTCATCTTTGGACACCATTGTCTTAATTTATTATAGCTTAATTTATCAGAGAAATTATGATGCATTGCTATATATTACATGGCAATGCTGCATAACACTGATGTGAAAATTTAAATTTTGACAGAGAATTATTGTATCTAAGGGGAATCAATACGATTTTGACTCTTGAGAATGGCTAAACCTTTGTCTATAGTTAAAGGCACAGTTCAGTGTACAGAATATATATAAGCACCCATTGTCTTGCGTACAGCATCTTGTAATATAAATGGTGCAAATTTAATATGAAGACATATTAGACATGGTCCATGTCTATGGGATTTTTTCTCAAAGGAAGTTCAGAAATATATGGTTGCGCGGGTAATTTTGCAAATAAAGGTTTGGCTTTTGATTCAAGAATGTGAAATATGATAAAAAGGAAAATGATTTCAACTGCTACAAGACTAATCACTGGGTGTACATGACAAGATAGATCTTTCAATTACTACAATTCTCAATTAATAAGCCATGATCATTGAAACAAAGCAAGTATGTGTGCTATATAAAAGCTCATTGTAAATGCTAGGTTAAAGATATATTCAGAATTTATTCCTCATAATAAAAACAGATAGAGATCTTCATATGAGAGAAACTGAAACTAAAGAAAGAAGAAGCTGGGGAGAGGTCGGGGAAGACATAAGCGTACTGTATCTCAAAAATGTATTTACTCTCCCTCTAACCCTCCATATCTGTGCAGGTCCAGGTGTGTGTCAATAACACGTGCTTGGTGAATACAATCCAAATTGTCAAATGTCAGAAACGTCTGATAGCTTTGAGGCTCAAAGCTTTGAACATGATGACATTCTGTCTGAGGAGTGCAGACATGAAGATTATCTCAGGCAAAGCGGAAGGATGAGCTCCTTATTAAGTGTCCAGGAACATCAGAGGGAGTTCATATGTTGGTTTCAAATCAGTGAGAGACAGCAACGCTTTTCTCCCCTTCAAATGTCTACTCCTGACAGCAAAAGATGTTTGCAGCATGTTTTTTTAATTTGCTAAAACAATCTCAAGACAACAACAACAACAAATCTCAACCTCACTGACTTTATATCTCCTTGAGAGAGGACAATGCAAACACATACGGTAACGCATTTCTCTAACAATGAGGACGACTGTTTTAGGCTTTAGAATTGTTAAAACAATTAGCCAACATTATGTTTACAATCCCCTGTAAAGCTCAGTAACTGAGTTGACTGGTTTGCCATCTTGCTGGGAAGTTAATGGATGGTGGAGATCTCTATGCATCAAGAGGATAGACTGATGTAATCTAAGCACAACTTTTAGGGTGTGTAGAAGTGGTTAGTCTATAAAAGTGGGGAAAAAAAGAGATGGATCTCTCTGTAACTAACAACTGGGCAGTGTTAGCTTTGTCTACATTCAGTTGATGATGGGACTTCTCCGCAGAGGCCATGTGGTCAATGGAGCTACACTAATGTAAGCTACGGTTGGTTAGTTAACACCTCCAGGCCGTCTGGAAACACTTTCACTTTGTATTGTCTTTGTCTGGTTTGTGTTTCCTGTTAAATACAGAAGATGAAATCTGGATGCGGTGAATTCTGTTTTAAGGTCCATTTGATGGATTCAGTGTGAGATGAGGAACATCACTTTTTAGCCTTGAATATAAAATGAGCAGCTGATCACATTTTTCATGTCACATATGTCTTATGGCTCATATTTCAACCTATTTAATAGTTAATTACAAATGAAAGTCCCATGCACACTCATAAATTGGACATATATACCCCACCAACAAAAAAAGATTCACATCAACCCAAGCCCGTGTGTCACCCGGCCCAATGTTCTCCGGATGGATGGCAGGTTTGATAATGCTGGAAATGCAGGAGCGGATCACTGGAGTCAGTTCTCTTTGCTGACAGTTTTGACTTAAGACTCCTCAGAGAAGTGAATCAAACACAACTCTGGAGTTGAACAATCAACTTGGGACAAGTGGTGAGTGGCTCTGAGGCCTTTTCAATCAAAAACTACACAAAGTGAAAATATTTTTTTTCCCCAAGGATGAAGAGAACGTTTCATGTTATAGAGAGATGTTTCTTCATTCAAAAGCTTGAATGGAGAGAAAATATTTTATTTTCATATCAAATCAGTCAGTTTTATTCACATAGCTGTGCTTTGAGGAAATGTAGACCAGAAACATAGCCTACAGTGATGTTGATTACTTATCCAGTTGAATTGCCAATATAAGTGAAATATAAAGTGCAAGAGCATCATGACAAATTACTGCTGCTGATAATCTTTAGGACATAGTGAAGTCTGTCTCTATTAACAGCCAAATTCTAACCTCCAGAAACGGCCTCCAGCACTGCTGCTACATAATTTTCACATCAATAATCTTAGTTAACAGTGTTACCATTTTCTTTTTCCTTTTAGCACATTTGAGAGAACAACACTGTCTAAGTACTGGTTGCCGAATGGGTTTGAAGCTTGTGCAGTGCTGTTGACATACAACATCATCTGCCTGCTTTAATTTATAGGCTGCTCGTCCTACAGCACTGAATGACATATTGGCAAAAGTGACTGCAGAAACTGTCCTTGGCTTTTCAATTGGTTTAATTCACACTGAGGGTAATCTGGTGGCAGGCTTCTGGTGTCAACCACTAATGAAACACATTGTGTCTGTGACTAATCAGAAAAAAGACAGTCCTATTAAAGCTGAAGTCTTTGTTCACTAATGTCTCGGATGTGTGGCTGCCACTCTCATAGGGCTTTGAGTCTACAGTCAGTGTTTCTCTGAGCCTGCCAGACCTCATTTAAAACCCTCCAGGAACATTGAAATGTTGGTTTCAAAGCGTGAAGAGAACAACTTGTACCAGCGAATACACAAAAGGAAAGACAGAGATTGATAATCAGAAATGGAGAAGACATGACGGCTCAAGAGAGGAGAAACTCACTGATAGCGTACGTTAACAGCAGCATTGGTGAGTGGTGCAGTGGCCGACCACCCAGAGACACAGAGGAACTCAAAGCAATGTGAGGCTGCCGCAGCTTAGGCAGTGGCTAACTCCAACATGCTACAAAAAAATTTGCTTTCCCCTCAGACGCAATGAACTATAAACAAACCTTAACTGATTCATCTGTATGTGAAGCCCGTTTGCGGTGTTGTGGTGCCACCCATCTGTCTCTGCTCCTTCCACTTGACAACATAAACAACTTGTCAATTAGCAGTGCGTTTGAAGAGACGCTTACAGCATTTAACTCAGCAGGGGTGTGGCTGACTGAGACTTTGCAGTGCCCAACTGTGGCAAAAGGGAATAACTGGGATGACGGATACAGTGTGTGTAATTGTGCTGCTTTGCGAGACTGTGATTGAAATTTGTGTGTAAGCATCTCTGTGTTTGTGTGCCAGTGTGTGTATGTGTGTGGATCAGCTAAAATTAGTTGCTGCTGATCGGATTTATAAATTGAAAGTTTATAACACGTCCGATGCTTTGATCCACTGTCAAGGAGAATTGGGACATAAACATGAGAGCTGACTTAGATAGAGCTCCTACAAGTTTTGCAACATGAAGAGAAGAAAGCTAGAAAAAAAACAAAACATCTAATGAACAACAGACCCGCAGAAAGAAGGAGCGGCTTGTGGTGTGAGGGCCAGTAACTGGCCTGCAGAGATGCAGTAAACCAATTGGAATGAGGGAAAAAAAAAGAAACATCAAAGCTGGAGAGACCATCTGCATCATATACTCTGCCCTCACCGTCAGTGGAGCAGCCAGTTGATCCGTCGCTGGAGCAGTAGCGCATCTCGATCCTCTGTCTGCCCACCTCCAGCAGGCTGGGGTCGGGAATGCGAGCTTTGCAAGTGTAACGGAAACGCTGCTCGTAGTGGCCGCCGTTGTCCGAGATGTTGACGGGTGTCCAGGGGGTCCAGGGTGTGGTTTTCTTCAGGTCAGGACAGGGCAAGGTGTTACATGACTGGTACTCCTGCAAGCACAGGGACAGACGCAATTCCCTCCATTACTGTAGAGCTTCTGGTCCATTTCGTTGCAGCTACGTTTGCAGACAAGTGAACCAGCCATGTCCAGGAAGAGATAATCACATATCATTTAACCAACAATTAAACCACCTCAGACAGAAATTTCTGGAGTGTTTCCTGAGCATAATAATTGACGGACAATAGCTTTGGAAATACTCATCAGTGACTAATATGAATTAAAACACTTTGTTTTACGAGAGTAAAATCAGTCCCACTCAGCCCCCCCTCTCCACAAAAAAAACAAAAAAAACTAAACAAGACAATATCCTAACAAAAAATCTGAGCCCCGTTTGCTTGTCCCCATTGTAACCTGTCATTTTGCCCGCACACACGAGAAAGGATGCTTTTCCATCATAAACATGGCAAGATGCAAACAAGTGGGGCAGAAAAGGTCATTGGTCAAGTTGAATTTATTACAGAGGGGAAAAGATGGAGGAAGGAGGTGAGATAAAGGGGGAGTGATGCCAGGAAGAAGTTAATAGAAAGAGAGGTGGGGGAGGAGGAAATGATGGCAACTCTTTTTCTCATATGCGTCTGGCTTTGAGAGCTGGCAATAAAAATGAAAAATACACCTTTTAAGCACTAACAATTTGATATGGGAGTCTCATTCAGAAGTGTAATAACTATGTAATTTTCATCCACTTCCAAGAGCCAATCTGGACTAATGGTCAAAAATATTAATCTTCTTCTGTGGACCTATATTTGTTGATATGACTCCAGATGATAATAGGTGTGTAATAGGCATTTTGGCAACCCTCTTGTCCCCAGCTAAAGAAATAAAGAGGTGGAGGTAATGATTCGTCTGGAGAAAATGACACCAGAGAGGAGAAGGTGAGACCACTGCCATTTTCCTCACCACTTGTTTATTTATGCTGAATAGGCCTTGAGTGACTGCCAGACCTTGACAAAATAAGATAAGAGTTCCTTTCTGCACATCTGTCAGCCTGCCACATGGGATAGTTTGGTAGGTCAGCTGAGAAGAGCACTCTACATTATACAGTATGCAGGTCTATATTTCCCCATCTTGCTGACTCTTTCATGCTCTCTATGTGTCACTTTGCATTCATCTATCTTTGTATTTATCTCACCTTCTTTTCCACACACTGTTTATAACTGTTTTAGTGTAAGCTCTCAGGTTTGTTTCTGTTTCCCTCTGAATCACTGTTTTATCTCTCTCTGTCTCTCCCTGTACACCTTCCTTTCTATCTCCTCCTCTCTCTCACTGCCTTTGTCTCTCTTCCCCGGGG
Source organism: Echeneis naucrates (assembly GCF_900963305.1). Lineage (NCBI taxonomy): Eukaryota > Metazoa > Chordata > Actinopteri > Carangiformes > Echeneidae > Echeneis > Echeneis naucrates. The sequence goes on along the minus strand of NC_042530.1, from coordinate 9,217,255 downwards.
AACCAAGGTTAAAAACACAGGGAGGATTTAGATTCTGTTCGGGCCACCGTGATGAATGAGGGTGTCACCACCAGCGCACTTTCTGACTCCCTCCACCTAGCTCTATAATCATCTCCAGGCATTAATATTTAACAGCAATGCACATCACAGACCTGCCCACAATCTATGATTATTAGCTGGTAACAAAACAGAAGACAACAACAACAAAAAAAAAAAAGAAGTTCACCTTAGCATCTTGCCACCGCCTACAGCAACAGAAAAGCAACACATGGAATTAACTGGGGGGAAAAAGGCAAACGATCTGTGGGCGTTGTATTGTGTGAGTTGTTGACGGTTGGAAAACAACGGAAATATTTAATGAGGCTTGTCTGGTAAACATTTCTCTTGGTACTCTCTGAGGATTAGTATTGATGCAGAGGGGTAAGGAGATAATTGCTGGGTTTAAAGCTAAACCTCATTCAAGGTCTTCGAAGGCATCCGTGTCAGTTAAAGTCTATGCAGCGTGGTGCACAAGGTAAGTATAAGAGAGATGTCCCACTAACTCAGGTAACAGTTCTGTGGTTTATTTGGATTGTAGGGTTCAGGTTAAAATCACTGGAGACTGTATAAAAATTGCAGTAACAGTAAAATTTGATGATCAATCACAAAATTGGTATTGTGTGGAGTTTTCCTTGTTTTAATTATTGTGGTACACAGGAGGGCACACCACTTTGAGTGAAAGGTGGAAAAGTGAATGCTTGTCACAAACCACACTTTGGTAACGTCACCTTTGAAGATACGCACAAAGAGACTAAACGTGTAGAACAGCAATGGGACGTGATAACGTGAACAAATGGTGGAGGTCCCAGTATCAGCCATGGACTGCACTATCTATGGTTAGGATGTGGAAAAAATGGTTTACGATCCCTACTGTTCACAAATTTGCATTCCAAATAATCTTGAAGGACGGTTGACCATTGCCCTGACATACCCGTGCCTGCAAACCACAGAATTAACTATTCAAATCAAATTCAGTGAACCAGAGCAGTGAATAGGTGATCTTAGACATACAGAACGTGTTGGTTATGTAAATGTGACACTCTGAACAAACAGAAGGAGCTATATGTGAACTCAACTTCGACCCACTGTTCAAACATTTAAGCAAAAAAAAAAAAAGAAAAATCCCTACAAAATGAACAGTTAAAATCTTTAATCCAATTCTGTACACTGTTATAATGAGCTAATTATATGAGCATACAAACAAACCCCCCAACATTTCCTAAGCTTTCCACTCAGCGTCCCTCTCGTGTTGTTCGATTTCACAGAAATCAACCAAAAGTGAAAATATGGTGGAAAGCAGTCGACTGTAACAAGTGGCATGTGGAACACAAAACTGGATTCAATTCAACTCGTATCCATGCTCCCCCTCGCTAGAATGGTGATATGCATTATGGGTAAATGGAGAGTAGTGATTTTATGCTGTGCAACACCTTCAACAAGCAGCTGCTCTGAGACTGGCAACACTGTAATGTGTTTCTGGCTGGAGCTCAGGAGAGCTGGGTGGGAGGACGCTTGATAGCATTGTGACTGTCTCACACAAACAACCTACCTGGGCCGGTCACTATTCAACCGGTGGTTCGGCAGTTCGTGAAAAAGCGTGCATGCATGCTTCGACATGAAATTGGGGGAAAGTTTGACTTCAGTCTGGTACTTTCGCACTGAATGGTGTGTGTGCGTGTGCGAAATGTGTCCATGTTTATAACTTACAAAATGGATGGCTGAGTTATGGATTCAAGCAGCTCCCATCTCATTCCGTCTCAGAACTTTTCTTACTTTTTAACTGTAACACACTGAGGGGATTCAAGTTGGGAAGCAACAACGTAAAAAAAAAAAAAAAAAAAAAAAAGCAATAAAGAAGAGAAAGCAGAGAGAGACTGTGTGTTTCAGCATAGTGTCTGAGTATTTAAGTACAAAACCTAGACCTCTCTCCTCCTTTTTGACTGAAATATCCACAGATGTGGAGCAGAGGGTGAATCATATTGTGTGTCCCTAATTCTGTGTATGTAGAGTGCACACACTGTGTGTGTGTTGGTACACGAGACATTCTGTAGTGCCTGGCCAGCTGTGGGATGTGAATAATGAGTCACGCCTCTCCAGCTTCCTACCATCATTACACCTATTACACCTCTCATTGAACTGAGTGAGCTGTGTGTGAGAGACGGTATGTTAAAGGAAAGCATGTGTGGTGATCTAAATGTGTGCGACTCTTCACGTACACACTAGTATTCTGACATTTAAGGGGTTGGTCAAGATGTAAGATTAGAGTGATTAATTCCCTCCAATACTCACATCTTTATCAATAATATTTGAAACTGTGGAGATGGAGGCCAACTTTTCCTCAAGTCTCCATGACACATCAGTTCAATTAGCAGCGCTGACCAAAACACAATCTATCAAACGCCATTTCCTGCTTCACTCCGTCTCCCCACCAGCCTGACTTCATCATGAAGCCTGTTGTTGGCAAGGAGCAGAGCGCCTGGCTACACACCAGTGCACACGTGGATGGACAAAGGCACGCACAATAACTAACGCTGAACAGCACAAAAATACACAAATGCGTTCACACATCAGCCTGTCGACACAAACACCAGGTACTTAACCTTCATTTCGCAGGTCAGCGGCGCAACCAAACTCCTTTAAGGTAAATAGAACAGCTCTCAATGTGATGAAGCACCACATTCATCGACACTTTTACAAGACACATAGCTGAGTCTTATTTAACTGTGAGAAGCAGTCAAGGTGTGACATTCAGGAGAGAAGAATCGCCCTCTTTGATGCCTGGTTATGGAGGTATTTGATGTACTATTAAAAGTAGGAAATACCACGGTGAAAATATCTTGAAGACCGCCCGTCTCTGCGGAAGATCTTATTTAATCTGCCGCGAAAGACACTGGCACATGGCGCAAAGTGAGAACTACTTGCTAACTTGATTTCTGGCTATGTTTGTTGCTTTGGCAACAGAAATCTTGATCTCAATGAGATTACCAGATTAAATAACGACTATAGATAAGAAACCTCAAGATTGCCCCATATATAACAGAAATGTTGATGTAACAGTACCTGCTAATGAATACTGACTCATTGCTTCAGTGTTTGGGGAAACAACGTCTTCCAATGAATCCATGGCCGTCTGAGTGCGTCACCACAGATGGGAAGATCGCTGGAAGTATGGTGTCCAGTACAGAGCTGCACACTGCTGCTAGGCCACTACAGCTTTGCTTGTTTATTTCCAGCTGAGATTTTGCAGATTGTTCTGAGGGATCTGGGCCAGGGCTCAGACTGATAAAGTTACCATTATGTGGCTTTTCAGATCAGCACCTCAGGATTTGAGGCAATGACACACAGGGCAGCATTATAGCTTTGATGGAAATAAAGCCCCCTTGGTCAGTCAGTTCATCTTAACATGCATGTGGCACCATTTTGTTTTCAGGTGAACAGAGTTGCATGAGACACTCGTGTTTAAATTTAAGTGTCCTTGACCTCAATCTCTCCAAGCTAAACTTGAGCTTTCCTGTACCTTGCTCTGCAGTGAGCTCCTTGTGGTGGGAGTTTAAGTACAGAATTTAGCTTCAGGGATCAACAGAGAATGACAAAAAAACTTCTGAGATATACATTTTACAGCACGTTGAACTTTTACATTCCTGCAAGAGGATTCAACGGATCATCAGCAATATAAGACCAAGGCTAACTTCAATTTAAAGTTAGCTATACTTGTGAATGCTCTGCTTGACATCTCCTTAAAACATCCAGCAGATGTTGGCTCATTGCTGTCGTTTAATGTCTGGCAAATACCTGCAGCTGACAACAGGAGGCTTAAGCATAAACGCACACATAAGTACACACAACAACATCTATGACATACACATTTTAGGTCTCCGCCTGAGCTAAAAACATAGCTTTGATGACAGAAGCTGCTACGTGTGTGTGCTCTCCTTCTGCTTAATTAAACTTGGAGCTGTGCGGGGGAAGAGAAAGCAGACAGATGGCACATGAAAAAATAAATCCATCACACATTTCACTTTTTGGTGGGAGGGGGGACGCAGATTAGATTAAATGAACATATTCCAAGCATCCTTTATCTTCAAATGTAAAAATTCACTTGTCACTATTTAAAGGCAGTTGTCATTTGTAAATTTAAAGTTCACAGTTTCAAACACTTAAGCTGCACATCTTTTTGAGCTTTAAGTGCACCAAGGCAATTGTTTTACATTAATAACTCTGCAATTAAGGACCTTACCAGAGTTATAAATGAAGCTCGAAAAAATCTTCTTTAATCTTCTGTAATATGCAGCTACAATACAAGTTATGCAAACTATCCAAGTAAAGACTTCGAAAGAGAAAGAGAAGAAAGAGAGGGCATCTGTGAAATCTGCATGTAATTACAACTCCGGTGGCTGTGGTGGCCTCAATTAAGTCCATGTCAAAAATTTAGAAGACAAAGAACTGATGAGAAAACAAAACAAAGCAGATGGGGACAAAAAGTTAAAGTCCAAGAACACCACTTAAAAGAAGGGTGTCGAGAAGAAGAAGAAAGAGACGGTGTGGGTGCAACTGACAGAGTACCGAGCTTACACAAGGCGCTCTTCTGACCTTTTCCACCTCCTTGGCTGTAATCACGACCAAACTGTCCCTTTCACTGGGCAGCAATATTAACTACCTCCACTATCTCCAGCTCACTCAGCCCGAGACGGCCTGAGAGCTGAGGATTAAAAAAAAAATAGAAGAAATACTGACAGTGCAAGAGAGACTCTCTCTTTATGGAAACAGCAGTGAAGGCTCTGAGATTCCCTCGTGCTCATCATCATGCTGCTTTTGTGATCCGAGTTCCTGCAGGAATGCCACTAACTTCCCGGGATGCTTCAATGACGATAATGGCTGCTGCACAGTGACAGAAATGAGACAGGTACTATCTGATGGGAATGAGTGCATGTGTGTAAGAGAGAAAATGATTAGAAATACAGGTAGCAGTAGGTTATATGGTGTGACTGTTGAATTGCTACTTAATATGAGGTCAGTCTCCTCATTTCGGTATTCTGTTGACACTGATGTGTCATGGGCAATAATCAGATACTATATATGCTCTGGAGGTTGGAAGGCCTTGCGTGGGATGTTTCATATTCCCGTGCAGTATATTATTTAGCTTTTTATTGGGGTCATTACACAAGCTGTAGGCTGTGCTTTTTCAGCTAAATGTAAATTCGTTCATTCGTTCATTGTGCAATCTTTTGAAAATAAGAGACACATTCACACCGATACTGTGAAAATGCATGCACAAATAAATGCACACACAGCATTGTAGTGATGTGTCTAAATCATTTAGCTTTGTTTTCTTATCTCTAACAAAATCACAAAAATAAATAAATAACCAATACAAAAACAAACAAACACTTCAAGGAGCCTACACACCCACAAGACCCTGACCCATATTCTTTAATCCATCCTCAAGAGGGACGCAATAAATTACAATTAATCACATTCACTTTTGCTGAGAGTGTGAGTTAAGGTTTCTTTGTGTGTGTGTGTACGTGTTTGTGAAAATAGCACCAGAAATAACATGGTTGTCAGGTCACTTTGTCGACAAGAAGAGCACTCGTATTTCAACTCTTCCTTGCATCATCCGTGCTTTGTAAAAATTTCTTTGACAGAAAATAAGCCTGTTCATATCTGGGGTGATTACTGTCTTGGTGATAAATCTGATGAATTCTGCCACAGTATAAATATAGCAAAGGATTGAGGCATGATAGATGTTCCAATTTGGTCACCACTGACAGTTCATCGCATCAAATGGCTTAGTCTGCCTTTCCAAACAATGAAAAGACTGAGAGAAAGATGGATAGGAGGAGACGGTGCTCGCGAGAGCATTGGTTTTGTGTGACATACCTGACCACACCCAGGACAATCGTTGCCGTTCTCACAGGTTCTGTGTCGTGACTGGATGCCTCCGCCACAGGGCACAGTGCAGCGCTCCCATGCCGACCAGGCCGACCAGTACACATGAGGCGGGCAGGGCAGGTGTTCGTTACAGTACCTGGCGAGGGAGAGCAGTGACCAGAGGGGATAAGTGTACAACTTTATTTAATCAGACAGTCTTATTGTGACCAAAAAAAAAAAACCCAAGCAAACATGAGACGGCACAAATAGGAGATGCCAACAACTTGGACAGAGATTTTGTGAAAATAATGAATGTTTTAGTTCTGCTTTCGTTGAACCTTAATAAATGGGGAAATAAACCAAATTGAATTTGGGCTGTTTACTCTTCAGACATTAGGCAGTTATTAATCTTCGGCCTGAGGGATTGGGAGAAAGCAAATAAAGGAATTTTTCGAAGCGCCGCACCTTTCTTTAAAACTGCATTAACTGATCTTTTGTTCAATGTCTCGGGCAGTCAAACAAGCTGTTAATACAACAATAACATATGAACAACATCTAAATGGTGGTAAACAGTTGTGTATTTAAATGTCCAGCAGACACAGAAGCATAGCAGGTGGATGAAATTTTCTTTGAAGCCACCTAGCCCAGTATGTTGGGTTTTAGCCAGCTGCTTCAACTATCCGCTGTATGTGGTAAGTAGCCTGTATATACTGGATTTTAGCTGTAAAAAGGTGAAGTTTGTGAAGCTGAGGAAAGTACAGTTAGCTTGTATTTATTTCTAGATTTTGTGACACCTACTGCATGTAGCAATGTGATTTATTGTTCATGAAAAAGCATAATTAGTGTAGTTTTACTTTATTACTAGGTCGTGTACTACGGGTACACGGGGTGAATAAGAAAAGCAACGTGAAGTAGTGTGGTTTGATAATAGAACTTTATTCTACTTGGTGCATTTCAATCACACATGACAGTATCTTTTGAATTGTCTAGGGAAAATGGCATGGCAACTTTAAATGACAGAACACTAAAATTATATGTGAAAGGCTCTGGAGACGTCACAAAACCTTTGAAACCCTGCCACTGAGCAGAAATAGCTACAAAGGGTTTACACCACAAGACAAGGATGTCTGCAAAACCATGTAAAGTTCACTCAAAACAAACTTTTACAAAGCCAACACATCGCTTTGATGTGGCCGTGGAGTGCAGAGACCATGTTGCACTGTGAGCCCGAACATCGAGCTGATCGTGCCACGGGAAACAGGTCTTTGGTATGTGTGTGTGCCCGGTGTAATGGCCAGTGTTGAATAAAAGAACATGTAAGGAAATTCCATCTCAAATTGTAATGAGCATGCATATGCATTTTGCATAATTAATTGACACGGCCTATTAAAAAAGCCACAAAGATACATGCATCATCTCTAATTACATTGTTTTACAAGACAGGATTACTGCGATGTCTGAAATACTGAATTACTCAGTCCTCATTATACAATAACGACAGACGATTGCCAGCCTTATTAGAGCCATATAATTTATTTTATAACTTTTATGCATGCTATAAGATTGCTTTTATTGCTATTTTGTTGTGTTTTGGCATATGAATGCCTTTCAAGGAAAAACGAGTCTTCTTGTGCTAATACAGCTTTAACTTTACACCCTTCCTCCAGAGGCTCAGGCTGGATATTGCCATTGTGCTATTCTCCAAATACTTGGCTATTGTTCATAGAATAATTAAAAGCTACATTCTGCATACCCTGGATGCAAAAATCCCTTTGAGGAGTGAGCTCTTTTCCACTTTTGCTAATCTGCATGCTTGTAGAGGGATGATACAGTGGGGAGGCAAAGTTGGGAGATAAGAGGAAGAGTGTGGATTAGAATCAAGTCAATGCCTAAAAGAAGGAGAAAGATCTACAAACACGCACTCAGACATGCACAATGGGTTGTGTGAAGACATAAAATACCCGTGTGGCTTCAAAGCATAATAAAGAGCTACTGTGATCAATATGAAGCAGATTTAGAGCTTCAATGTCTTTACTGTACACACTGTAATCATATCAGACAAGTCTGGCACTGGTGGCTTTGCTCCATCTTATCTTAGACTTCCTTCTCACTGTAACACACAGAGCTGATCAGACTAAACCACTGCTAATTACCCACTATAGGCTGAGTAAGCAGTGTGGAGCATGTCAGCTTGCTGGGGGGAAATACCAACAGAAGGTTCATAAAAGCAGGCATTAACCAGCTAGATTTAAGCTCATAGCACTGCTGTGCACGGCTGGTTTCAGAGCATTTGCTTTATCTTTAAAAGCCCTGCCTGCTGCAAACAATCAGGGCCAAACTTATGGGAAGCCTGTTGGCAACAAAGGAAGCAGGCAAGAGGTGAGAAAGGCGGTTTAGTTTAGCCCGAGAAACTTTGAAGCTTTTGTAAAAATGTATGTCCGTATATGCGGACCAACCAAATGCAGTATAAACCTATGCATTGATCTGAATACAGAACCTGGCAACTGATGAAGCAGCTGATAAACATCCAGTCATTTTCATGCTGCACAGACAAAAGCTTTGCCCATTTTATATACAGGCAGGTAAATAACAGATTTGTAGGAGTGTTTTGGACACCGTTACACCAGCTGAGCATCACCAACGTTTTTAATTGACGATGCACATTTCCAACAGGCCTGGTTGTGTTCGTTCTGTGCACACACCAGTGCTTATCTTTTTCTTCCTCAGTAAGACTCAAACTGACACAGCATGTCATCCGATGAGACATTTTTTCCACCCATATCTCCGTTTTTCTGTTCATCTGCCTGACTTTCTTTCTTGCTCCCTCACACACACTCACTCCTCGTTCCACCCTTCTCGAGCCCTCACAGCTGGCTCATAGCTGGCCTAAGGTGTTTTAAATAGCTGAACAGAGCAAGTACCGAGAGCAGGAAGGGGAGATAAAACAAAGGAGATTAAAGTTAGGAGTGAGAAAAAGAGGGGGTGGTAAAAGCTTCCTCTGGTCTCCGATGGGCTTCAGTATCAGCCAGCACTTTTTTGTTGGAGTTCATGAGTAACTAGTCCGTGCTGGTTACTGTATGTATTTCTCTCTGACTTTGTGGTGGAACAGCTTCTTCTTCAAGGACTTTCAGTAAGAAGAAAGTAAGTGGGAGGTTAGTGAAAGCAAAGAGGAAATGAAACACTGTGAAGAGAGAAGGGGAAAAAAGAAAGTAATATAAGGTTCATCCTTGAAAGCCATATCCAATTACTTGTCCATTGCAATGCTGTTTCTGTTGGCATGGTAACACTTGGTTTAAAAAAAAAAAAAAAAAAATCTTTCCTCCCATGCACCTTGCAAGGTATTTATCTGCACCTTTTCTGCCTGCACTACTGGTTAATGGCAGTAAATGGAGAGAAAACACCAGCATGGATCAGTTAATTAAGAAACGCCACTCTTTATGTAACTGCCTTTGTCAATTTTCCAACGAATTCTGTGAAAACATTTTTTCATTCTTTTTCTGATTCGGCCCTCACAAAACTTCCACATAACCAAAATAAACGGACAGAAGAATAACATTTTAATGTCAGTCTCTTGACCTTTTCAACATGGACTGCTTCGTATGTCTGTTCGTTATTCTTCACAGACCTTCTCCATGAGAAACTTTTTTTTTCTTTCAGACCTTGAAGGTTGCTTAGAAACCGCATCTTAAAAACGTCTTTAATATCCGATTATTCTATGCCAAAGCCTGCACAGCTTCAAAACTAAGACTAATCACCCCAGCACAGGTCTACTCCACTCATTGTTTAATTGGCTGACACAAAGTTAGACAACAGTGGTGTGTCTCACATTTATCGGACATGTTTTGCATGGGATGTAAATGCTTTAATTAGTCCAGGCCAATACACGTATAAATGTGGAAGATGTGTGCGTGTGTGTGTGTGTGTGTGTGTGTGTGTGTGTGTACCTCTCTTCACGGTTCTGGCCCACACACACTCGTCCTCCATGGCGAGGGGTTGGGTTGCTGCAGGAGCGCTGACGGACCTGGAAGCCAATGCCGCAGCTTGTGCTGCAGGGAGACCAGGCAGTCCAGGGGGTCCATGCGCCGTTTCTTTGAAAATGCAACATCATGTCAGCCATTGATGGGGAAGTTCTCAACCTCACAACAAGCATTTAACTATGAACTATTCATTTTCGCCACATGAGGTTGGGGTTCTGCCAGATTCTTAGCGCTTTGTTGTTCAGGAATAAAAGAGCAGGCTGAGAACAAATTCGTCACTGTGGTCAGACAAAGGACAGTTCAGACCTCTAGACACACCTTTGTGTCTTCAGTGGTGGTAAAGACAAAATATATTTAAACTAGTACAAAGAAGGAGCGTGTCCTTCTGCTAGAGGTTAAGTCTGCATAAATTAGTATTGTCTATGAACGTCATTATCACACTGTGATGAGGTAATGCCATATGACTTGTTCTGATGAATTCATTGCAGTTAATTATAAGACTCTCATATGTGATTTGCTGCCTTTCATTCTTTGAATTGGTCTTTGATAATTGCTGTTCCACATGTATCATTACTTTCAGACATTTATTAGTCTAATGATTCATTGATTATTAAAAATAATTACTCTTTCAAAAAGCTTATTCTTCATGAGTCACCCACATGCCCTGTTAACCAAACAGAAGATTGATGCATGGCAGCAGCATCTCATTTTTAATTTGAACTGCGTGCTAAAATCAGTAATATATCATCTGATAGGTGTGAAAAAACACCCCATCAACACTTGTTTGCCCCAAATAGTTTACAGTGAATATGCAACCTCCAACAATTTGCTATGTAGGGATTTCTCCAGACGGAGTGTGAAACTGGGGGGAATTAACGAACAGATCCTCATACGACTCCCTCTGAGTCCCCATCTCACCTTCTAGATGTACAGATGTGTGTTCAGTGACCATGTATGATAAAAGGCAGAAGAAAGATGCGCTGGTGTCTCACTGAGGAAGGTTTACCTTGAGCAGTTAGCAACCTCCACACTGATACCGTAGCATTGCTGACCGCCGCACTGGGGTGTGGGGTTATTGCATGCTCGTGTTCGACACAGACAGGAACCTGCACTTCCCCCGTCGTTATGACTGCACGTGGACCAGCCTGACCATGCACCAAAGCCTCCATCGACTGTCACGTTACGGACCTGTGAGGAACAACAAAATAAAACAGTTGAGAATAATAGCTTTTCTCTGAAACTGGTCATTGCATTTGACTGATGCTTTCAGGAATGTGTTGCTCTGGGAACTGCATCCCATGGCTACGGTGGATGGAAACAGAAATCAATTTCCTTCAAATAGGTGCAGAAATAACTGATTTACATCATCTAGAGCACATCCAAAATTGGGAAGTCATAGGGACAAAAATAAGCCGTAATCATGCGGAAGACACATCAAAATTGTGTGGGAATATGATGAGATTTCCTCACAGCAAAGAGTGATTCAGAGGGGCAAATGAAAGCTGCAAATGGACACTTTCAAACAACAAAAATATGAGGAAATAAAAGTGGCCAGATAAGTAGATATTCGAGGCAAAACAGAACAAAACAGGAGGGTTCTGATGATACAGAAACTCTAAATTATGAGCGATGCCTCTAGTGCCTGAGCTAACTGCAAAAGCATGGTTGTGAGATTCAGAGTTGCTCGTGATATATGAGCCATGTCACAGCTATATTTCAGGGTGATTTAAAAATGCAACACTTTAACACAAGAGCATGATCATCAGCTGCTCTGACAGAAGCAGAAAAAACTTATCTGGTTATTGAACTCTACAATGTGCCTAAATGGGGGACGTTTAGTTTAAGCAGACAGCATTTGCGTCATTGTGCTGCCTAGAAAGTAAACAACTTGAAAGAGACATCTTGTGTCACATTTCTTTCCTTGATCAATTAGATGTAAGATTATTATTTATATGACTCGTGAATATAAAGTCATCCATTTAAAAAGAAATGTTGAAATAAAATAAATGATTAAAGGAGCATTTCTTTCATAGGATGGAAAGAAAATGAAACGAGAGACAGCATGGTTCCAGCTGGACCTCTTGCACAAGTACTGTAGAACAGACATTGAGCCAGTTGAGATTTTTGTAAATTGTTAATGGGCAAATAGGGAGTGAAACTAAAAATGCGATTAAAGATAACTTCTTCACTTTCAGTTTTCATGTCTTAGCATGAAATTAACACAGCCAGAATCTGTTCCCGGTCTGGTCTAGCTTCAGAATCCATATTAGATGGCCATCTCTGTTAGCATACAAAGTCGTGACTACCAGAGTTAATTCATGCTCTCTCTAAATGGTTGGACCTGAGCAGACTAGGGTTAAGTGAATAAATACATTTTCCATCATTGGTGTGAGCAGTGGTATGTGGCCACCTGAAAATGCATCAAAACTACATGATGAGCGGTTATACTGCTGCTGGAAACATGGAGAATTTCTTGTCAAACACGTGACTCAACAACTTGGTGATTAGCTTTAGAGGTTCTGTTGGGTGGGACTTTTTTTAACCTTTAAATAGTGTCAAGCTGATTCTACCGTCCTCCAGTCTTTATGCTAAACTCAACTAATCTAAACATTTCCAGGTTCCAGCTTAATTTTACCTGCAGCCAAAAAGTGACCTGTTGAAATGAGTGTGTATTTGGTGTGTGCCTGACTGTTCACATATACATCCATGAGTGTTTGTGTATATGTATGTCTGAGTGCTTATGTGGATGCGCTGTTGTCCAACTTTCTGCTCTGCTGACAGATGCTACTGGGTAGTCAGTGCCAAATATTCTTTTGGACACAAAACCACATAAAAGGGAAGGGAGGCACACAGTGCTCTCCACTGTGACCGGCTTGAAAATCAAGTTAAAAAAAAGTTTAAAAAGTGAAAAAAAAAAAAAAAGAGCAAGCTGAGCCACACTGAAATTGATAGGCTTACCACCCCCTAATATGGCTCCCAAATTCAGAGCACATTAAAATAAATGGAGGAGCTGTTTTACTAATGAATAAGCAGTCAGAGGTGAATGATTGAGGCAGTGCTCTTGATTATTCCAAGGCTCCGTGTTGCTCCCTTAAAGTCAGATTGTTCTATCGCAAGATGCTTTTCTCTGGTGAGGATATGTTTCCAAGGCTGGTTTTAGCAGCAGCTGCTTGTAAGTTGTAAGAGTGTACAGAGAGAATACAGAACAGGCTCGCAGAGGAAAAGGGCACAGATGAATGTGAGCTCATATTCTGAGCATAGCAAGCATGGAGGCGGAGTAAGGATACTTATTTTTTGTACAAACTTTAAAGCATGAAAAGTAAGATGGCAGTAGAGTACAATGAGATATGCACAGGTTGAGGTTGAGACAGAAAATCAGTGCTGCTCACAGGGCATTTGGTGATGCTCTGCTCCCATTGGCTCATTCGGACACTCTCTTCCAGGGTGGTGCATTTCTTCAGCAACAGATCCCAGCCACAGTATGGGTCCCTGGCTCCCACACAGGCTCTGAAAGGGAGAATGGATATTTGCTTTTAATTGGCTTTCATTAACCCGCAGCGTGAATAAACAGAGCTCAGGATTGCAGCAAGGCATCAATTCACACATCAGATTGATGCAAAGGAGAAGAAGAAGGGAGAATATTCAATGAGAAGCTACTGAACTGAAAAGAGGAGAAAAATATCATAAATATTAATATTAACGTTGCTTACTTATGAATGTGGAGCACTGGGATGTTGTACAATATTTACATTGCATCAGCAACGTAAAATTATGCATTAATACAGTGTACTGACTGTTTTCAGGTGATCTTCAGCCAGCAGGTTTGCATTTGCACACACACACACATTCATTTTGGCCTCATATCCCAACAAATATTCACTGAGAGTATACAATAGCAAAGATAGCCAGATTTGTGTCTTTTTTTATTGCTGCTTGAGGTGGTTTATTGTGTACAATAAAAAAAAAAAAAAAAAAAGCATTTTCATGCAAACATGAGTCTGTGGTGCGCAACATATCTCTGGATCACAGGCATCAATGCAGTCTGATGTGCCCTTTGGAAAATGTTGCCAAATTGTCAGTGGGGATTCATGACAATGCATTGCATGCAGAAATACACACAAGTGCACTTATGCATAGACAAGTTAATATGCATCCATCCACATGAAAGTGTAGAAAGGTGTGTGCCTGCACGCACTGGACTGCTGACGTAGCGTCTGCGGGGCTAACCGAAAACAGAGAGCTGTGGTCTGTCTGCAGTGTAAAGTATATCAAGGGTGACGACAGTGGTGCAAAATGGAACAGAGAAGAGACAAGCTAAAGCTTGTCTCAAGGAGGGCCTTAAGGGGCCTTGCGGGTTGTATACCACCTTTGAGTGAGCTGCACAGCTAAAGACAGACGACCTTCTAATATTTCAAACAGGTAGACCTCAAAGAAATACCATCTATGCACCCAATAATTTCCCCTTAAGCTGCCAAGCCCTGTGCATCCTCCGTTGGTATTTATGATTTCAAGAAGAAAATGTGGAAGAGGTGAGGCACTATTATCGCCACAACACATCACAGAGCCACAGACGTAAGATGAAACCTTGACTCCAATAACTGCTCATTGTGCGTGAGATAAGGAATGTAGGTGTGATTACGTTCGTGCATGCAATGATGGGAAAATAGGTTTACTTTACCCTCTGTCTCGTGTTTTTTTTTTTTTAACCAATATTTACATCTTGACTGCGTGAAATTCAGTATATCTGATAAACCTACTTGGAGCTTCAACAGATGTGTGTGTGAAGGATGAAATTAACTTTTTTGAAAATGTATTTTGTATGGGTCAATGACAACAAAAGGAAGAGAGTCAGGCCACAGACACAAGGCGGCCGTGAGCACCTCCAGTGGCTCAGACAAAAGCTGATTTACAGGGCGTTAAATCTTAGCAAAGGCCCTGGGCAAACAACATAGGCCTGGCCCTTAAAGATAAAGAGCATCTTATGAAAGAAGAAGCTTTAAAATTTTGTCCACATTTACTTTTGACATCTTCCACTGAGATTAATGGTGTTTGTGAGAACATGTACTCACTCTCTGCTCTTGTGGTAGCTGCATCTCTTGAGCGGGATCTTGATGACCTGGTCCCTTACACCCACGTAAAGCTCACTGCGGCTGTGCAGGATCAGCAAGCTTCGGATCGGCTGCCTCTTCCTCGGTGGAAACAGCTCGATCTCCTCCAATAGGCAGCTCCCCATAGACTGATTGAGAGGGGAGAGCACTTTCCTGATAGTACCGTAATCTAGAAGTGGAAGAAGGGGAGGAGGGAGGGTGTTTATTTAAAATGCAAAGTGCCATACCAAAGAGAAATCTAGGTAGGTAGAGTGAGAATAGGGGTGATGTTAATGAGGAGAAAATGAACTCAACGTGAACCAAACTACAATTCCTCCCTTGCAAAGGAGACTGTCAACAAGACCGTAAGGCCATCAACAGCGCTGCAGTGCTGTAGATGCAACCAGGGAAATGGTATCGTGCCTCAATACGTGATTGTAGTCTTACTTTTCTTTAGGGCAATATTCCCAGGGAAGAAACCACTTTGTAGTTCTGGGAGAGCATATTGTGCAAAGTGCATGTCATTGTGAATATGTCCTGACCTTTACTTTATGTAAGGTAAGCCCCGAGAGATGAAACAGAATTTGTTTAGGGAGAACTAAAACAAACATCATCTATTATACATAAAATCCCCTGAGTGAAGAAAAAGTAATTAGGTGCACAGTGATGCTGAAAGAGGAAAGGTGAATTGCTAATAGATAGCTTCAGGTTAGGGAATAGGGAATACATAAGTTGCGTATTGCCCCAAGATATATTTGGCAGTAACCCGTTATTTACAGAGGGCTTCCCGTCAGATATGATCTAGTTACTAATAATGGGTTGCTACTGATATTTTGAACTATGGAGGGTTGATGTCAGTAAAGCGTCTCTGTGCTCAGTGAATATACTGATCTGGGACCTGCTAAGGTCATAAGCCACTAATGAATCAGGCTCCTGCTAACTTCAAAGGCCTCTTACTTGTTATGTCATGTGTTCTTGGCTGGTTTGCTCAGTTTACTCATAGACTGAGGATGTGTGTGAATTGTGCCTCACTGTGAGGCCGGAATATCTGGAAAGCTGTGTGCTAACTGTGGCTCGCATTAAGCCAGCTGTTGATGCCCCCTAAATACATCCAAATTGTAGTCTGGACCATTTAGTAATAATAGATATTTACCTGAAGCAAGTTTCAGAGCAGCCACAAAGCCTGACCCATGGCCATCATGAACCAACATAAACACATTTTTTTTTTTTTTTTTCTCTTTTATTCTTTATGCTCAGAGGTAAGAACTGCAAAAACTCAGCAGCTGATACTGTCGTATCAAATATTGATGGAATCACTCAGTAGTAGACAAAGAAAATGCTCGATGTTTAGTTGATATAGCTACTATATTTGCTCTTTCTGTAACATTTTAAAAGAGAGAGGCTGGGACAAAAAAAAGTGACACCTCATCTCTTAAGAATGTGCTTGTTTAATGAACCTGGATGATTAAAAGGATTTTGCTTTTAACTGAATTGTGGTCATGCTGACTGAAGGAAAAAATAAGGGCAAAAATTACTAATGAGGCTGGATGACAATTTAGAAGAAATTTAGAAGCCATACTATACACTTTGACTTCATTCAGGGCCCAATTTCGGAGCTATTGGGTTCTCCAAGATGACCCCAATCAGCAGTGTGCATTTAAGTGTTAATAATAGGATATGATTAGGTGCAGTATGTATGCTACCCAATGGCCTTGGCAGCATTTCAGATGTTTTCATTAGTGTCTGGTTAGTGTCTGGGGAACTTGCAGTGTGGGCAGCTCCAGTCTGACGCTACATTGATCACAGCACCAGGCAAACAATGAGAGGGGAGTTTTTGAGGGAGATGCCAAGCACAGAGGCAGTGAACTGGAACAGGTTCTGTGTGTGTGCTTGTACTGCATGTGATACATCCTAAAATAACACTGATGTTACAACAGGACCATCGTGTTGACATTTCCCAGTGGGCCTTGGATGCATTAACACAGTGAAGTGGGCCACTACATTCAAATTCGGTTCATCTGCTCCTAAATCCATACAGTGTTATATTATAATACAGGACAGGCACTGATGTGTGTTTGACATCTTGTTGATACTGTGTTCAGTGCTTTGGAAAGTCTACAATCATACATTGTCACGCCAGTATGATCAAACAATCTACTGATAAGCAGGCAGTGCTCTGCAGTGTAAACAGGGAAAATGTGCACGATGTGTGTGTGTCTATCGTTAATTATTGTTCTGCCATCTTCTGACACATGAATATTGGCTATTACATGAGGTTTATGATGTATTTGTGAGCGCGGCATAAAACCCATATATGTGATGTGTGAGTGTGTTCTGTCTGTGCGTGTGGAGAACAACGGAAGGCAAAGGGTGATTATACCTGTGGCAGCAGACTAGGCTTTGATGTGTCCTCATTTCTATTGTTTTCATTAATCTTCTTGCAATTTTGTTTTTTGCTTACAAAGAGTGCACTTCAAAGGTTAAAAGAAAAATTTCTTAATGCAATCAATATTCATTAATGCATAAGCAACAATTTTAATCTGAACTGACTGGCACACACACACACACAGTGCTAGAAACCCACCAGTAGCCAGGAATATGATGTGAAACAGCGTGTCTTTCCCCTGCACCACATCCACTGCAACATGGGTGAAGCGAACATTGTCCTCCATGAAGTAGGGAACAGGAACCACAGGTTGGACCACCTCGTGCATCAGCAAAAACTTCTGAGCGTCCTGGAGGTTTCTTTCGGTCAGGTTCACATAGGAGCCAGAGTCAATTGTGCCACACTGTGGAGGAGGGGAAGTCAGAAAGGAACAGGTTTGACTGAGTACATGAACAGAAGCCAGGCTCTCGGGGATTGAGAGCTACATTACATACAGATTTGTAGCTTGAGTCACAGCTAGAGATGAGGGACTGAATGAAAAAATGCACGAAGCTTTAAAGTCAGTCAGTCTTCATTACAATGCTTCACTATCCTCGCACCTTAAAGCTTCGCAGTCAACGCACAACAGATGAAAGGAGAATGAATGAATGTTTGACTGAGCAAGTAGTTACCTATTTTATACGATCCTTCCTCATATGCATATAAATTGCTGGTGAGTTTTATTACTGCCTCCCAGTATTAACGCGCCTTGATTGTTCTTCCCCCTTTTTTGACTTCAAATTTTGGCAAATTTCTCAAAATAGGTTTAATCTTAAGTGCTCTCATCACTGCTCTTAATGATAATTCTGACAAAATGCTCTCTTAAATGCAACTAAACCATTTAACCAAAGAAGTCTTCAGTTACGTGTCAAAATGACTAGCAGAACTCAAGACAGCATTGCAGCTTTAATAACAGAAGCACTAACATAAATCAGAAGATTTCATCATCACATATTAATTTGTCTTTTTCAGTTATTGTTGACTCCAAACTCTCGTTCTGTGTCCCAACAGAGATTTGCTAATGCAGTAGAATCAGTATCACTGCACTTTGTCATGATGTGAAATATCTGGTATGCAAAACATTTCCCCTGGTTCATTTATGAAATAAGAACGGAGAATAGTTCATAATTTGGGGCTCTTAAAGGTTGCAAAGCTTTTTCTTTTTAATAGGGAAATATGTTAATTCACCTTAGCTAATATTATTTCAACTGAAATTGTTTTTGATTTTTTTTTTTTTTTTAGAAAAAACACAATAAAATGTCTTTGACATTTGGAAATATTATTTTCCAAGCAGAAAGATAATCAAATCAACACTGCAAACTGTATATTACGCTGCCATCAGAAGCACACTGTATTACCATAAGCTTCCCTACACTGAAGTGAACACCTTTTTTTTAGGTATTGTCCAGTGAAAACTGTGTGTCTCAAAAGTTTATAAGCTGATGTCTGACTTTAACAGGAAAGTCTTCTTTTGTGGGTTGAAACGCAGAGTGGGACAAGGTGAAGCTTAAATCTGTTCCATTTGAGGCAGAGCTGAATCAATCAAGCTAACCATGAATGTCTTTTTCAGAAAAAGGTCCCAGGCTGGGTTCAGGATTGTGGATTGAGGCCCCATCCACAAAGAATAGGCGTACTCTAAGACACCGAACAGAGAAAACAAAAATAAGCTACGCTCAACAATTATACAAACCCAAATGACTGGTATGTTTTGTTTTGTACATTGTAACTCAGATGGACTGCATGAATTCACTCCAGGCTAATCACATACGGCCTCCTGGAAATGTAGAAAAAAAACTCAGCCGACAGTAGCAACAGCTCTGAGACTTTATTGTTTTATGATTTTATGAATGTCACAATTCTTACTTTTCTCTGCATGTATGTGAAGCACATTGAATTGCCTTTCCGTATGAAATGCACTCTATTAATGAACTTGCCTTGCCTTGCCTTTATACAGATCAACCCTTGGCATTCCCTGGGTTGACAGATGAGAAACATGGAGGGTTTCCCCCTGAACAGGCAATGGATCAGTGCCCTCGCCACATCAGGAAATTAGAAATTAAAGCCCCGAAGGACAGGGAACTGCGACGCTGTGTGTATATGTGATTGTGTAGCCTAAATGTACCTCTTGCTTATGGCAAAAATGCGTTATGTGGGTGTGCTGTGGGCTACATAATAACACATGTCTCAGGTTTCTTTCTGTGGCTTGTCCTTCCATTTCTTATGTGTGTATGAATTGTAAAGTGTCTGCATGATCATATTTCTGCCACAAAGACAGAGTTAACGCTGACCACTGATGGTCTGTGACATTGGCGAATGGACAAGGAGACGGATGTGGTGATTTCCATGGTACAGCCGAGCACACTGAGCCCTGCCAGGATATTAAGTGCCACTGAGAGGTATATTTTAGTGAAATTGGCTTTCCTTCAAAATATGTCTCAAATGTGTCTTAGTAAGCATCCCAATAAGAACTGATTATAATGTCTCCTCAGTTTTGAATCCAACAGAATCATTTATAATATTGAAACAAAGGCACAGAAAGCTGATACCTTTGTTTGTCTCTTCTGAAATGTATTAAATAACAAAAGTTTCCATCAGCATTCAGCCCCAGAGTCTAACTTATCATATTTTTCTTCACAATGTGTGCGCTTTTACAGTAAGCAATTACAGCGGGACAGAAAACCTATACTACACAGAGACGGTATTAGCTCCTAATACACAACGAACATGACTCATAGTGTGAACAAACCCAGCTGGATCAATCTGTGCGGTTAAAATAAATGTGGGGATTTTCTCTGCAGACAGACAAGAGAATTAAGCACTCATCCAATGACCAGCATGTGTGTTTGTGTGTGTTGAGAGATGATGTCATAGTCATAATTATCCCTATTTGGCAGAAACCCTCTATTTTTGTGTGTCAGCAGCTTTTATTGGTGCTGGTGTCCTGTAGGTATATGTTCGTGCATGTACACAATTGTAGGTGTGCGCGCACAAAGGGATGGAAACAGACAAAACCATAAATCCTGAGCTTGTAAATCTAGTCCTCCAACATTGACAAATGCTTGATGAAGATGTCACAGAAACCTAGATAGAGTGTGGGGCAGTGTGGCGGCGAGGGGCAGCTTTGGAGTAAGGGTCTAAAAGGAGAGACTGGGATAGACAGGAGTAACTTATCCTAGTTTATCCTTGAGGAACAAAGACTTATAAAAGCCGTTGGTGTAAAGAAACCCTTTTTGTGATGCACCTACAGTATGCTGAACAGGATAAATCTGCGGTCGGCGCTGACCGGATAGAGACAATATTTTTTTCTTGAAGCGAATTTTATTCGACTAGCTGCTGACATATAGATATGGGAATGCATAACAGCAGTGAGACGTGTTAAAAATTCATGGGTGTGTGTGTGTGTGTGTGTCTGTTACAGCCAGCACTTTTTTTTTTGCAAGAGCATTGCATCCCCCTTTTCTGCATGAGCATCTCATTATAGATAATGTGTGTGTAAGTTCTTGATAGCAAGCATCTGCTGGTTTGACTGAAACATGATCGAGAGGCCGTAAAGGGAAAGGCGTGCGGAAAGCAGGGCGTATGTCACACATTGACAGCCAGACCTCAGAGGGAATTCAGTCCCTCGTGGAGAGCTGCGTGGGTTTGCTCCCTGCTATCTGCTAAGTGTATGCAACTGAGAGACACTTCTCCTGCCAAGAAAACATCCCTCTCTGTCATCAGTATCGAGCAGCTCCTCAAATTGGGATAAAGTTCCCCAGTGCTGCTTAGTTTGACTCCTGAGTTTAGGACAGATGGGGGCACATTCCAGTCTGGTCTCTTGTCTAGCCTCTAGTCTGTGGAGAGGGGGTCCGGTGTCTGGTCTGATCTGGTCTCGTCTCTACTCTCTGCATTGGTCCGGTCTCTGGGGAGGTCCGGTCTCTGGAGGGGGGGTCCGGTGTCTCATCTAATCTGGTCTACTCTGGTCTAGTCTCTGTTGGGGTACAGTCTCTGATCTGGTCTAATCTGGTCTAGTCTGGTCTAGTCTCTGTTGGGGTACAGTCTCTGATCTGGTCTAATCTGGTCTAGTCTGGTCTAGTCTCTGTTGGGGTATGGTCTCTGGTCTAGTCTCTAGTATCTGGAGGGGGGGCTCGGTGCCTCGTCTCCTCTAATTTCTTGGTTGGGTGGTTCATAACTTTGGGGCGGAGTGCAATATATAAGCAAGTATTAGCTGCACTGAATCCTTTGGGCTTTAGTGGTCTTCTCACCTTCCCTTTACCAACATGTTGAAAGTTTTTATTTTTCTTCTCGATTGATTGGAGCTGCTTTAGGCTCAGAAAGTGAATGAAATCTCTTGGGCGATCATCAGTGACTCTGTGATGCCTCTTTAGCACTAAATATCATCATCAGACATCAATTTGCTGTCATTTTGTGCATGTTAGTATATTGATCTTGGCCTTTAGCTCAAATCTCAAAGAGTTTCTATTGTGGCTATAGATTTTTCTCCCATATTACAAGAGTATTAGTCTGTATAGTGTAGTTACCTGAAAGTCTGGGTTGGGGTTGGGGTAGGGCAGCCAGGCAGACCGGGAGTTCTCCTGATATTTGAAGGGTCCATTGAAAACCTGTGATATGGCACTGAGATTGAAGGCACACACTGCAGATGCAGCAATGCTGTTTCTGAATGTGAGGGAAAAAGGAAAGCGAGAATAAGGGAATGAAGGGGGTGATAAATGGGAGGTGGAGGAGCAGAGGGAATGAAGAAATACATTTAGGAAAGGACACCATAGCACTAGCAGGAAACTAGTCAGATTTTGTAGGTATTTGTTAGCTGACCTCTGTACATGTGTATTATACTCTCCCAACAATACAAGTCAAGCATTAGACAAGTGTAGATGTTGCCATAAGTGATTGTCATTATGAGATTATAAATCGGGGGAAGAAGACACCATTAAAGAGCTCAGCTCCTCTGATTAACTGTACAGATCTCAAGACCTGAAATACAGCTTTGACTTTTTAAGCTGTCAGTTTCAACAAGTACTGGTTCCCTCCCTCTGAAGAGAAAGTAAAGAATGGCAGTATTAACTCAACTCAAACTGTGAGACTGCAGCAATGTGAATTATAATCTAACGCGGCTGTTCATTAAACTCTTTGCCTGGAGGGGGAAATGTTTCCAATACCCTTCAAAAGACTTCTTTTTCAGCAACGTGAAGGCACTGACCATAAAGAATAGATTACTCAGCTTTTAATAATGGTGTTAGCCTGTGTGTGTGTTTGTGAGTATGAAGAAGAAAGATGGAGGCACAAAAAAGGAAAGAAGTGCGATGTTTGCAAAATAGAAAATAATAGTTTTCATCCACGGATGCACCCCATCTCTTACATATATTGTCTGCATAAATGCAAAAAATAAAATTAACAATATGACTATGATGCGTTTGATATCAACTAGCTATTAGCTGGTTCACCATTCACAGATGAAAGGAACAATGAGGTTATTGAGGAAATGAACTGACAAACACAACAAGGAGGACGCAGGTCAGGTTCCCAGGCCTGGAGCCATTCTGTGCACAGTTCACATGTTCTCCTTGAAGGATTGAATGAATGTTTGTGCTGATTCATGTCAAACCACGTTGTAAATGTCGTTTTAAAAGGTGCTGCATGAAGAAGTTACTATTTTTACTCTTACATTATTTAAATGTGACAAAGGTAGTTATTTTTTAACGGTGTACATGCGATGTTACTCACACGTTGGTAGTAAAGATGCCGTAGAGCAGCTCCAGCTCCGGCAGGTAAAATGTCCCCTGCAGCTCGTTGTAGTTGAAGGGGATTTCTCCCGGCCGGGAGCAGTTCAGCCTCGCCTTCATGAACGTGGTCCACGTGTCTTCCAGGAGGAAGCGACCGCCAATGTCATTCTTACAGACACGCCCAGCACGGGAAAACACAGTACGGCCACAGTCATGCTCCACCGCGTTTTCTCTGAAGAAGAAGTAGGTGAAGTTGCCAATATCGTAGGAGGAGACGAAATTTGGTTCTGTTGAAGGAGAGGGGTCAAAGGAGAAAGCAGATGAGTGAGAGAAAGGATAACAGAGATAGAGAGAGAGAAAAAAAAAAATCACCCACGGAGAAAGTTAAAGAAGAAGAAATAGACAAAGAAAAGTATTTAGGATTGTGGGAGTAAGAGAGACACAGTGAGCAAATGGGTATGTTCTATGACTGATTGACTTGTGTGTGTGTGTGTGTGTGTGTGTGTGTGTGTGTCAGTGTGCGACCCGCACAACAGCAGGTGATTAGGATTAATAACTACAGGCCATGTTATTAATGGTGTTGTGTTGCAATAAGAAAACAAATTTTTCACGCCCCAAACCTAAAGGTTAGGATGAGAAATGGCCACCTCCACAACACTGTCGACTGCGGCTTTCATCTTCATGTGTGACAATACTGAATCCAAACTGATCACTTTATTCTCACTGACATTGATTTAATTCACCTTTAAATGAAAGTGTTTCTCCACCCTCTTCATTTCAACCCCTGCCTTGCCTTCACCATCACAGGGCAGTGCAGGGGGACACAGAGGGGGGGAAAAAAAATCAATTTGCCATAAAATTAGTGATTAAACTTTCTCCCAGAAGGCTGCTGCAAAGCAATGTATGCGGCGGCTTTTAATTTATTTTTTCAATTTATCTTAAATGTGAATCAGATAAAAATCGGTTGCTGACAAGATACTGATTGACCTGCTTCCCTTTGGGCTGCTTCCTTAAGTAGACTAGTTCTTCAACCAGTACTGAGAGGGTCAGTTGAGTCAGTTGAGTTTTACTGAGCAAAGTATTGAATCCCCACCAGCTGTAGTATTAATGAGTAACAACTTTTAGGTGATTTACATTAAGCCATACGTAACCTCTGCTGCTCTCCCAAACTGCCTACCGTTGAGCCACTTGGAGTTGTACTGAGCAGTGCGCAGTGGTGGAAGGCCACCCAGGCTGCGGTAAATGGCCGGATCTCGCCCAGAAAAGTCCATAGCCGTGGCGGCATAAAGCTCCCCGCTTGAAGTGATGAGGGCGGTGGAGTTGTGGAGGGGGTTGTAGGGACACCGCGCCATCCCGCTGATCTGATCGTGGATCTCTGTCAGATTAGTCAGCTGTAACATAGAGAACCAAGAGGAACGTTTATATTGGAAATTTGAGAAAAAGCATTTACAGCAAACAAATGTATGTAAAAGGAGAGCGTCCCAAGTCAAGGAACTAAAACAACAAGATGCAATATCCAAGACAATGATATGCACTTTCTCCTTGTTTCTAAATAATGGATGTAAAAATCCTAAATGAAAATGTAGGACAGAGTATCAAAGGGCAACATTAAGATTCAAATCAGCAAAGTCTGGTAATGTTTTGTTTGTTCTTGCCAATATGCAAATGGTGCGGACTCAAAATAATACTTGGTCTCATCATGTTTTGTTTGGTTTACACTGTGAAACACAGTCTTATATATATATATATATATAAACAGAACTTTCAGAAGCAGAAAAACATAATCAGAGAACGCATTTTTAATCAAAGGCAGCATTACATACATAAATAGAGCAGCTGCTTCAAGTCGGATGTTAAAGAACCCTCCTGTTAAAAAAGCTATAAAATTCCTGAAACCCTAAAACTGTCTCCTCAAATCATGTTCCTCTTGACTGCAGTGTTTCCTCAGTTTGGTTTCTGATGTCGACACAGAACAACCAACTGTCAGCCTGGTTATAACATTATTATACCACATCTTTAGGAGACCTCTGGATTTGGGAGGCTTAGTGTAAGATGCAGTCTTCCTTTGCATTCTGCCTTTGAATGTGAGGCCAAATCCAACTCTCTGGTTTTTAAGAATACTACAGCATGACCCTGGCTTGGTCCTGACACACTGCGCTGCTTCCTACTTCTAAAGAAATACAGGCCAGAGCGCAGTGTCTCAGCCTTGAATATCAAAAAGGAGTGAGGTACATTTTAAACTCTAAAATGTAATTATATTTCATGGTGTAAAAGTAAACAGGGGATATGTGGATTAGATCATGACTTGTGCTTCCACCCAAGTTCATCTCTTCTGAGGGGCACATGCATGATGTCAAGTAAAAGGATTACACTAATCTCGACTTTGGAAATCTTTGAAAGGCAATTAAAATGATTTAATTTGAAATCAGCTATCAAACAGCCAGGTTGGAGAAGGCCTGAAGTGACAGCAAAGACATTTTCCCTGTCAGATTCAGAGCCTGGTTTCGCCTCAGTCTTTGGACATTTTCTAATTTCCACCAACTGAATATTCTGCAAACACCTCTTCCATACATGAGGCTAGACTCTTTTGAGGGTATGTGTCGGGGGAAAGAGGATGCTTCTTTTGCCAATTTCCTGGAGCTGGTCGATTTGTTTTGAGGGTTGTGTTATTTCCTGACACCTCAGTCTCACCCAAACCAAAACAAAACAGAGCAGCCCTGTCCGAGTTCTGCCGGCCTGAGATGAAAGCCTGCTATTGATGGGGCTTGTAAAGTGGACCGGAATAGCCATTTTAGGGTCAGTTAGGTCATTTAGAAATACAGGAGGATAGGCGATAAATAGATAGACTGCAGGGCATCTGTTGCATTTTAAGGAGGCAGTGTGAAAGTCGTCTCTATAGTGGACCAAGCAGCTGTGTGAGTGAGTAGGCTGCTGAATGACTGTGAATGCTTCTGATAGAGACTTTTTGGAAAAAGACAGCTCATAGTTCAGACAGACTGCAGCCAGTTGGGAATTTTGTATGGTGATACTGTTGCAGCTATTTAGAAAATATTCAGCTTCTCGGCCTGATGTATGATTTGAGCTCTATTCTGTCATGGTTTTGAGTTCTGCTGTCAGGTTTTGAGTTCTGCTGTCAGGTTTTGAGTTTTGTCATTTGTCGGGTTTTAGTTTTCTCATTACTGTCTGGTTTTGAGTTCTGTCTGGGTTCTAGTTTGCTCTGTTTGTGGTGATCCCTTCCTGTTTTATTTTGAAGTCTTGATTCTGTTGTGCTGCTGTTTGGTTTTACTTCCTGGTTGTCCCCTCCTGTGATTGCCTTCCCTGCCTTAATGTGGTCACCTGTGTCTTGTTTACTTCACTCTGTATTTAAGTCCTGCTTTCTGTTTAGTCCGTGTCAGATCCTTGTCTCTTTATCGCATGTCATTGTCGTCTTCTTGTCCCCGAGTTGTTTTTGGTAATGAAATGCACTGTTGCAAAAACAAAACAACAGTCAGGTTTCTATCATTCTAAAAATGCAGAGAGCAACATGCTTTGTTTTGTTGGCACAACAAAAATCACACTGTCATCACTTTTTTTTAGTACAGATGAAATACAAAAGTGTCTGAAATGTGATAATCGCACTGTGATTTGTTTATTTATTTTGCATATCATGCAGCTACAATCAAGGGGGATTAACTTTTTTCACGTCAGGT
This sequence comes from Echeneis naucrates, assembly GCF_900963305.1. Lineage (NCBI taxonomy): Eukaryota > Metazoa > Chordata > Actinopteri > Carangiformes > Echeneidae > Echeneis > Echeneis naucrates. The sequence continues at coordinate 9,190,447 of NC_042530.1, read as the reverse complement.
AAATCTGTAAGCTTTTTCGACATATTCTGAGATTTTTCATTTTTCTGATTTTTTTCCCATGCTTAATGAATACATTTACTTTTCCAAAAGCTCCGATTTAGAGAAGACAACTCTACGGGCAGGCTATTCATTGGACTAATTTAACTAATTGGAATAGGAATTACTAATGGACTTCACTCTGAAAGGTACAGGGTTTGTATAGTTTACTGTGACAGGAAAAGAATGGGGATGCACATTGATCCATGAGTTGATCTATGACTTCAGTACTTCTGAATGTCGCTTTCCACATAGTTACTAAAATAGCTACTTAAAAAGTAAAAAAAAAATAAATAAAATACAACCCAAATATATTTTGTTTTATGTTTTCAGACCACAACATCTGTGAATGATTTATTGTTACAACTACGGTCTCCTCCCCTAAAAACTTTCCTCATTACAATGATCTCTATCATTATCATAATTACAGTCTCCCTCAGTAACAAATGGCTCAGAGTTAGGGAAATTAATTGTTGTTTAATCTATAACCTCTGAGCACTTATGAAACTAACAGAGAATTCTGGTCCCTCACTGTTCATCCATCTCAGCTGATAGTAAATCTGTCAGAGTGCTGTTGTTGTGACCAACCAGTGTTTCACATTAACAGACATTTAGTGGGTAAATATGACAGTGCCTGATGAAATACTGCTATAATAATGTCAAGACATTTCAGCTATATGAATTTCCACTGAGGCAGTCACAATTGGCTTTTGACCTTTGGATTTAGTGCTTTTTTTTTTTTTTTTTTTGACAAAAACAAATTTCATCACATTAGTTAACTTCTGCTTCTTCCTTTAAAATCCCACAACACGAAGCAGTCTTCCCAGGTAATATTCTGACATCTTAAATGGCTTAAACTTCACTTCAGTGGGCACTAGTCACCAAAAATAGAGTTTAAAAACTTTTTTTTTTTACTGAAATTTTCTCACTGTGTTTTGTGTGAAAGGGTGGCAGCAAATTGCTAAGTGGTGGTTGATTTCTCACCCAAAAAAAGAGAAAAAAAAAAGTCAAGAGCCTGCAGAAACAACACCAGAGACACGACTAAATATATCTTTCAAATATGGGATTCAGAACTGCATAGAGATGAGAGAGAGAGATGAGTGAAGTTACAAGACAACTTGGTTCAATACAAGTAAAACTGAGGATAAATAATTGCAATGACTCAGAAAGATGGGCAACGTTGCACAGATGAGACAAAGAATTTGTTGTAAGCCAACGGTAACAATGATTATCAGGAGTAATGAGTTTAAGTCAATGTTTGATTGCAGCGTTTAACAAGATTGAAGTAACATGACTTCTTAAATGTCTAAACTTAATAAGATCCCTCTTATAATTAGTCTAATCAAGACTCAATCACACCTTGATTAAATGTGTTGATGAATCTTGACCACTGTCACTTCAATGGCAATTTTCACAGGATTTTCCATTCAACTCTTTAAAACGACACCATAACTTAAGTCGGACTGTGGTGATGATAAAGAGGAAGAGAAGAAAGAGTAGCCTTAAGATGCATTAAAAATAAAAAATAATAATACATTTGTATCTTCTAGGTGTTCACTTTTTAAACCCAAAATCAATGCAGTTTATCTTAAACCTCTGTATCTATAAGAAAGCAGGTTAGATCGCAACTGGCAGGTTGTAGCTTTCAGAACGTCCTGCAGACTTAACTTCGATCAAGACAATCAGGTAGGGAAGTTACATGATCATTTATAATAGCTGGCTGCAATATGAACAAGGAGAGTGGACCTAGTCAAACAAAAGATGAGAGGACACAGCAGAGGAAGAAGAAGGCTGTTTTTCTTACTGTGCGGTTGGTGCAGATGGGGGTGAAGGCATTGGTCCCACAAGTAAACAGCCTGTTCCCATTCACCAGCAGCACCCTGATGTAGTTCTGGCATTCCTCCTGCGGAAATACCCAGGCAAACAGACATATTACAGTTAGCAGCTAAGAGTACCACCATTATCCATCTATTGACAAGCAATGGCTTTAGGCAGATAGGCAGAATTAGACTTATGCCAATAAATGGGACAAACATGCGCAACCATGGGAGGGCTACTCTAAAACGTGGTCAAGCCTGACAGAGTCAAATCAAGGCTAATGCCCATACAGCTTAGCCATGTCACATCTTAATTCAACAGAGACCAGATTTGGAAAGGGATCTAAATGAAGCAGAGAACAGATAAATGCAGCAGGCGTGGGAGAGGACCCATAAGGATTAGTTCAGAAAATTGCCTTGGCTTCGTTGACTGGTCAAAAAGTGAAATTAAAGTGTAGTCTCATTCAATCATGTTTCTTTTTCACGTGCTCTCTGCATTAATCAATTCAAACTACTTCTCTCTATATTATGGAGAAGTACACCCTCACCACTGCTTTCTTGGTTTGCTGCTCTGTTGAGGTTTTGCCTTGGTTTTCGAGCAAACCACTCAGCATCTGGTTGAAAGCGCCTGACAAATAAAGTGGGGCTGACGATGCCAATGATTGTTTGAATGATTGAGGGCTGTTGAACATCGTGAACTCTGGACATCGCCGTCAAGCTTTTATGCAGGTTTGCTGGGGATTTCCATTTACAAACCTCATAGTAAATGTAACAATGGCAGTCATTATTCATGTCAGAGAGCAGCATTTGTTTTTGTCCTAGGACAAAGTAATAAAATTCCTGTCCCCGTCATCTGAAAGGGGCCATGGCTGGGTTGAGGAGGGGCCCTCGTAGAAATTTAAAACCTTGTAAATCTGCTGTTGTCTGAGCCACTTGTGGTGCCCAGGGCGACCCCCTTCTAGCACACCTACCTCCTCCCTCCTCTCCCTCTCAGGAGGCTGATTTAGGAGTAGAGGGCACTGTGGGAGAGATGGAGGGAGGAAAGAAGGGAAGGTCTTTTATTTCCCCCTATCAAGATGGAGCTTTACTCATAAAACAACTTGTTTCCTGGTGCTGAGCACAGTCTAATCATGTGTGTATGTGTTTGTGTTTATTCCTATTCAAGAAAGAAGACGGGAGTGTGTGTGCTTACATTTGTCATGCCTGCCTATATATCTGTGCTGTTTGTACAGCTCAATATGTGCTCCGTGCTGCGTGGTGGGTGCAGGAGTGGGGGGTCTGCTGTGGAGGGGTCTGCATAATTGACTTTTTTGCATTTTGTTGGTCCAGTAAATAACTGCATGTTTAATATTTGCCCAGCCTCACAAGCTTGACATTATTATGAAAACTTCCTAACAAATGCTCCACGTCCATACTGTAATACAGAGGCTGTTATACACGGCTCGCCACATTATAAAACAAAACAGAGGCAGTAATCAAGCCCTGTCAAGTCAATTTTACTCGACTTGCTTCTCTTGGTTTGAATCAATCAAATGCACCAGAGAGGAGCAGACGCCTACATTAGGAAAAAAAAAAATAATAATACAATGACTTAAATTCACTCAAAGTAAGATATCTGGGTAATAGCTTAAGCGATGGTATATTGCTGTGCGCTGAGCTAGGTAATAAACCATCAAAAGCCCTGTCAGCTGAACGAAAATGAAGTCTTTTAATGCTATTCTTAGTGAACAGGAGGTGATCCTCGGAAGGGAAGAGTGAACAAAACAATTCGACTCCACCAGGCTGCAGCGACTCTCAAGGACTGAGGTAGCGTTGGTCTGTAATTCATAACAGCTATCCAGCCTGTGTATGCCTATTATTGGTCTCTAACCACCTTTCACAGGAGGATAAATAAGCAGTGGTGTGCACACACACACACACACACATACACACACACACACACGGCTGGGCAGTTCACCTAGAAGTCAAGTTCAGCTCTAAACCAGTTGTTCGGTAGAAAGACCATGCCAGCTAACCACAGACAAAAACATACACTTGACTTCAAAAAGAAACTGCAAAAACAATGGGAACTCCATTTATGCAAAGTCTATAAATATGCGTTAAGGTGGGGTTGGGAACCTTTTTACTTCATGCTAAGTTGATTTAAATCCTGTTTAAGGCCAGTTCTCTATACAAAGTGGGGACTGCTACTGAGTATAGGCTGAAAAAAGGCTGCAAGATCAGCCTTCATTTTTAATCATATTTTTTATTTTAATCATAACGCTACACATTTTAAATTCAGTGAGCTTTCTAGAGTTGATTTAAAACAGTAAGAGTGGAGAAAGATCTGTGATTTCTGTTTCTTGAGATCAAAATTTTTTTTTTTTTTTAGCCATAACTTTTATTCAGCACCGAAGCGCTTGGTGGGAAAGTCCATCATCGCGAGTCTTCAGCGTCTCTGGTGAACATTTATTCATGAGTTGACCACAGAAACAAGAACATGCATCAGCTGTTTTACCACCCGAGCTTCTGGTGAAGATTATAGTTGTTTATATTACTGTTATACTGTCATTACTGACATTACATATTTAGCCACTGTAGTGGCAGAGCTCGAGGAATTTAATGATGGCAATGCCACTGCCAGGCCAACAGGCAGTCTGACATGGCTGTACGCTCTGATATTACAAACTGAGCGTGAACTCTGAAATATGTTGGCATTTACCGGACAAGCTTCAGGTCACACACAACTGAAAGATCAAATTACTGGAACATTGTTTTTACTGACTTCATTAAAACCATCAGTTTCAGTTCTCAGTTGTTCTGCTGCAAAGTGACAATCAAGTAACTTTTGAAAGTTTTTACAGCGGGCAAGGCGTTTTTTTTTTTCTTTTTTAAAACCCAAAACTTGTTTATCTCAACAATGACAAGCGTCTGTTAAAGCCACATAACCATGTAACATTTCAAAATCTCAAGCATTTACTGAAACTCACCTCAGATTTTCCACGGCTGAAGCAGGCTCCCTTGGTGAACTCATCGCAGTGCCACTCAGCCTCCTGCGGAGAGCGAGTGAGAGAAGAAGCATGAGGTTCCCAATAAACCACCAACATTTGGTGTCATGTCAGTATGAACCACTTTTAAAACCACTCGCTGAACCCAGCGTCTGCCTTTCAGCTGTGGCCCACCTTTCTGAAGTCAATGTGATGTCAGTGTGATATAGTGACTTTCTCTGAGTGACCACGGCAGTATATATACTGCAGCAGACAACAAAACACAGCCAGAAAACCATAAATCCGAAGAGCTTGATACCATTCGAAAGAAGCATTCTTCTCTGAGCATTGACTAGTCTGATTTGGGGGGGAGGAACGCATTAAGGCAGAAGTGAAAGTTAAACGAAGTCGACATTCCACCTTCACTGTCATCTTAATTTTACACATACAGTACACACTTTAATAGCATGGAAGTCTATAAGACATAATACAGACACAAAATCCAATTAAGGTGCCTACCAAGCACAGATTTCCCCAAGAACAGAGGCAGATGCGCAAAGGCAAACGCCAATTTGATTTATGTCTGTGTCTGTGGGAAAAAAAGAGGGATCCGAAGACATAACAGGCAAGTCCCTGGAGTAGGATGTCAATGTAATTTACATGTAAGGGAGAAACAGGGGGGCACCTTTTACATTTTTACAACAGGAGGGAGAGGGAGATAAAACCCTGTCTCGTTTCCTCCTCGGGTGAAGACACCAGAACGCTCCAGTTTCTACCATTTAATTTCAGTGTGATCTCTAGGGATGGCAGAAAGTGGGCGGGGCTTCCTTACTGATACAAGTTCCCATATTTATGAAATGAGAGTTGGCCTCTTGACAGCACTGGGCTACTAGGACAATCTCGCCGGTGACAAGCAGAATTAGCTGTCACTCCAACCATCTCTGAATGCCTTGCAGAGAGAGGAATATTTAACAATAATTTGTGCAATAATATGCTTGACACCAAGTGAAAAAAAAAAAGTCTGAGACTAAAACAATCAAGCTTCTTTTCTTCTCACAGATATACAACCTTTCCAGCAGTAATAACCTGGCTAGTGGCCAGAGGCGCACAACTGTTCTCTCAGGGAATACAGTCAATATAACTAACTGAATGAGAATATTAGAGTTAGTATCAGTATTGTTTTATCCCAAGATGAAAGGAGGAAAAAAAAAAAGCTGAACCGCTGCCCCCAGCACTTCTGAGGACTTCTTTCATTTCCTTTTTGAGGAAACTTTCTGGGAGTTTCCTCTATGTCAAGCCCTTAGCTGTACGCCTTAGTGCCCTTTGTAGCGCGTATGTACACATTCAGACATAAATGCACACTTTGGCAGTAACAAGATGGAGTGTAGAGAGCAGAGAAGAGCTGAGGGTCTCTGCTACTATTCAGGGGTATTAATGGGAGCCGGATTCTCTGTCTCTCTTCCTTATGTGTGTGTCAGATCACATTCCAGGCCAAAGCAGGCTATTCTGGGGCCATGAAGCCACCACAGACACAAACCGCACACATCAGCGGAGAGCAGCAAAGCCTGCACATACAGCATACAGCTGGTCCCAGCGGAATTGAATTGAGGCAACAAAAAGTGCTTTTACTGATCGCATGAGGGTGGAAAACCTGTTACTGGCCTAAGACCTTCCTGACTCGTGTTCAGCGTGAAAATCATTTACGACACACTGTAAAATTACACCTTCAGATCAGATTAACGGGAGTGATGTGGCTGCTTCTATTAATAGGCATCATTATTTTATTTGTTATCAGTTTAAAGCAGATTATTCTTTATTCTAGTTACATCTAGAAGACAACTTTATTGCCAGTAAGTAAAGGGAGGTTCTGGCATCAATGACCACTAAAGTACTATCTGCCTGGTCTGTCTCAAATGGCCCAGAGTAAAGCACAGAATCAAAGCCATGCAAAGGCAAGCACCAGCATCATTAGGACACATTAAAAGCTCATTAAGATACCATTGTTCAGTCACTGTGCTCCATGAATCTGTCCTGGACTGAAATACGCCTGGAATGTCCTTCTGTGAAATAATCGTTCTTGGCTTTATTACAGGTGACTGGATAACAAAATATATAATACAAAATACATAGCAAAAACAAAGAAGGTGGCGATCCCATTTGGTGTGCTAAGCATGGTGGGGTCTATCTCGAATTGGCCCCAAAGGAAAAAAATATCAAACGTGTCACTGAATTTGTGGAAAAACACTGACTATAAAGACTGAAAACAATATTACTTATTATTATTGTCTCTCTTGTCATCGTCATTATCTCTGTCAGTGATGGCACTGTACTAAATGCTATGATTTAGAAACACAGTAGCTACTTTCCAACATTTAATACTTTTTTAAAAGATGTATTTTCTCCGTTCAGGTATTGTATGTAGTGTCAATTTAAACCTATTTACATTTCCACAACATTGGAGAACTTCGATTTGAAGGCCATCGGATTAATATTTAGGTGCCAGAAGCAGCAGAAAAACTGATATAAAGTGAATCTTGTTGACCTTTACTTTAATAAATGTGTCAGTTAAATATGATATTTTATATATAAAGAATGTAAAATCTGATTAATAAGCTATCAACCTCTGAACGGGGCTATTTTACATCGTTCAGGAGATTAATCTTGTGTCAGATCAGTCTATAAAAATCTTTCTCTGTGATTGCCATATTTTATAAACTAGGCTGATGACAACATTTAGCCAGACAACTGAAATGAGTATAAGTAACTGAGAAAGAGGGGAGCTGCTTATATTTCATAGTTGAAACAAGTCAGATGATCAGACAAATGAACAAGATGAATGCTTAGATGACAGAAACTATTTGTTTTAGTGGTAGGAAAAATAGCATATCCAAGATGACATCAATACCAGATCACTGCTAAAGGATGACTGTTATTTACGACACATAGTGGTGGATAGTAATTTAATCATCTGGTCTCTGTTCACTGACCTAGAGTTTTGCCTGGTTGATTGCCTAATTTGTCCCCTGGTCCATCAAACTTTTGAGTGATGTTGTTGATTATGGTGGTATTAAAGCAGCAATCTATTTCAATAAATGGCACCACATGGTGACAAAAGCTTTGTTGTTTTGGAACGTTGTTGGGATTAATGGGACAAGAAGGTACAACCACAGTGCAGTTTTCAAGGTAATCATCTCCTTTCATCGTGCCTGCAGACTCAGAAAATCCCATCATGGCTGCTCATAGAGGAAATGGAAGGAAAAGGCTATTTACTTCATGACTTTTTTTTTTTATTATTCAAACAACAGCAATTTGTTGTTCAGAGTTCTTTAAGCTGTGTTGTCCAACCATATATGCTTTTGCTCCAGAAGAACCAAGTCAACGCAAACTAAAATCTTTGTTATCGCCACAAAATTTTGAAAAAACACAAGAAACTTGTGCGACAAAAAATGGACCAGACTCAGTGATCACCTTCCTAGCAACAAACTTTCACCCTGCTCTATGTTCCCTACAGATAATATCCAACTAGGCCAGTGAGCGGTGATAGCTATCATATCTTTGGGGTCATCAGGTGGGAACCTCCTTTCACCGGTGTTTCGTCTAGTTAGGCCCACAACACCTCCAGAAGGCTAGACCGTGAACACTGGCGTCCCAGAGTCACCCCCCTAATGCCAGCCATCACCACTCCTCACACAAAGACAACTATCTCAAACAGCAGCACTGTCAACTACGCTGACCTCTTCACCAACTGCACCAGTGAAAGCGGGGTGGGGATACAGACCCTGGTTCAGGTAGGGGGCAAGTATAGAGGGTGCAGGAGGTGGAGGCAATACAAGCTGCACTAGTAGATTCAGCAACTAAACTCACCTAAACAGTCCTATACTCAAACAAAACCAACACTATAAAAATATGAAACCCAAGTTATAACAAGTCTGATTAGTCCTCTTTGCATGACAAACAGCGATAAAGATGCAGAAATTCAGAGAGGCAGCAGGAATTTGGCACAGCTCATAACAGTTATTTGTTGCATCAAAGAAGCCGGAGGAAAAAAATTCTGGCACTAGTTGTGTTCTCTCTTGTCCGCCCTCTCTGCCGTCCCCATAATGGGTGAAATCCTTAGAGATGAACCATTGTGCTCGAGCCTCTTGTCAACCCTCACACTGAGGGGCTATTGTCACCACGAGGTGGATGTAGGAGAAATTCAGTGGGAGCCAGCAGACAGGGGAGGAAGATAGCGACAGAAAAAAAAAAAAAAAAACAGAAAAGGGAAAATTAGGGACAAACAGAAAAAAAGCAACAACAAGGCAAAAAACAAGTCCACATTAGGAGTCAGCCAGAACAAGCGAGACAGTGTGGGCTGAGTGAAGTAGTTCATAAGACGGAGGATGGTGTGAGGAGCTGAATTCTAAAACAGCAGTGTTACCAGACATGATATTGAATATATTTTGTATAAAGATGGCTCAGAGAGCACATTCACTGCTGACAGCTGTCTAGCTTTGTAAAACAACTAGTTGTGTTTCTCATTACGAGCAGAGGGTGTCTTCAAAGTGAGAGCTGGACAAATGCTGCCAGGGTGGGCTAATCTGTCCACTGACTGGCTGATATTACCTTTTTATGTGCTGCCACAATATTTTCCATTTAGACTGATGGATGCTGATGTAAAATGCTGAAAGATTTACACATAGAATTGGCCTTGATGTCATGCCTGAGAAAGTGCAGGTCATTATAACACCATAAATCAATGGTGGATTGAACCTCTTGGTTTTGTTTCATACTTAAATTCACAAACCAGTTGACTAAACATGCCATCAAAGTCCAGATAACACTGAGCACGCTGGTATCTATATCTTCCCACTGATGCTTTTTATTCCATGCATTTAAATGGCTAAGTTAGTGCATTCTTGTAATTGAATTAGCGACGTTTGCACAGCTAAGGAGGACAGCTTCTGTTCGCTACTGATTAGCAGCTCTAATTGTCTCTCTGTCGAAATTTTATTTCAAGAGGCAGGCTCATGAAAAACAAGAAGACCGGGGAGAGAGCTTTTGTTTTCGTTGGGAGTCCACAGCTTTACTTAGTCCGAACAAAAAAAAAAAGAAAAAAGAAAAATTGAGACAAACTATACATCTCAAAAGCATACAGTCAGTTGCCAGAAGGGGCTGTTATGGTGTTTTCACGTGCCACTGCTGGAGGAGACAGAGAGAGAGGGGCTGGTGCTGTATGAATGGCGAACAATGCCGCTGATCCTCTTCATCCTAGTGCTTATTTACTAATGCTGGGCCACAGTGTTTCTGTCGAAATTTGGCCTCATTGGCTGCCTCCTGTTTTGACTTAGCCTGGAAACAGCAGGCTAATATTCAATCTTCAAAGGGGGTGAGTTTTTTTTGTTTTGTTTTGTTTTATTCCTGAGTGTAAATTTTTGTGAATTCCACTGGCTTCTTTTCTGCTGCCAAATTAAATACTTAGGGCTTTAAAAACAGCATGAATGAGAATAACATGTTGTTAGAGCAGGTGTGCAAGATGGAGCAAAAAAAAAATGGGTAGTTGTTGTCACTATATTATGGTATTAAACATCATCAAAGGACATTATTTGGGGAAGCTCGCGGGCAGAGAGAAACACAACTCTGAGGTCCATAGCACAGCTTTGACCATTTGTCAACGCTGGCAACATAATGGGAACCTGAATACAATGCAAATGCAGAGGGGCTCAATTCATCAGTGTTTGTCTCCTCGCCACAGTGGGCAATGGAAGGTGGATAATGACGATGCCAGCGTTGATTTGCCTGCCAAAGGTTGGCAGCAGCTGAGGGCAGGGGGCTGAATGAAGGACAGAAAGGGCACAGGGACAATGCTGAACAGATGTGAGATATAAAGAGGGTGTCATCTGTAGATGGAGGAAGGATACCGTGCTCTGTAGATTTGGTTTTTACATCTAAATCTTTGCCTACGGGATCTCTACATGTCCCACTGGCTGTGGATACTACAGAGGGTTGTTTTTTTTTTTTTATTTCTTCCCACTTGTGTAATTGCATAAGATTGTAAGTAGATCAAGGGAAGGAGGAGACGTATCAGCCTTTTGTTCTTGACAGTGTGTTCCAGATCACTGAGGATGAGAGTAGAGGTTGACAAGGAGAGGAAGGGCTCTTGTCTCTGTTGAAACACTGTTGGAGGGGGAAAAAAAAGTACCAGATATTAACTCCAATCAAGGACACAGGGAAGGCTGACTCACGAGTCAAGGTCTGACTCTTAACACTTCACCACACAATTACCACTCAGTTTGAGCACACACTATGTTTGGCTTCAGACTGGTGCTATCTGCTTTCTACTTTGGTCACAGCCGTACATTTTTTGGTCTTTCTAATGTTTTTTGCTAATGAGTGTTCCTTTTTTCTTTCTTTCTTAGTCTTCTTCCACTGCAGCCACATCTACTGCGTTAGCCTTTGTGGTTGAAAAAAGTATTTTATCTTCTTCGCTAGTTTGTTTGGTTTCCTTCAACATGCTGCATGCACATCAATAGTTGTGTCTGAGTCTACTGCTCATCCAAAAAAAAAATATCATCAATGGACTGCTTTTTCTTTGGAACAGTCCTGCAGTTTAATGAATTGTTCCACATGCATTATATCAGTGTCCAGTCATTTCCCACAAAAAAAAAAAAAAACAAAAAAACAATACATCTCTTCCAGTGAAGTAGCTAAAGGGAGAATTTGTTCAGACGCACGTTCTGTGTGGGACCTTCTCATTACAATACATCTTTGGTGCTGGAGATACAATTCTTCAGGAGCTGACGAGGGCAGCATAACAACAACACAACTGTTCTAGTCTGACAACAAGCTCATAAACTGTGGAATGGCAGCAGCAGCAGGTTTGGATAAAACATGTCTGCCATAACTGACCTTTTAAATGAATACTCTCACACTCCTGATTGTTGAAGACAAAACCTGAGTGTTTACCTTGGAAGTCATACGGACAATGAAAGTCTAAAAGATCTTTTTAATAATGGGCCTCTTTCGCTCCAATTTCAGATGTTCTTTGCTTTTTTTATTATTATTATTTTTTTTTAAATCACCTCCAAGCAAGGAGGGCATTTAATGAGAAGATAATCATTGTTGGGGTTCTCTATGGATCTGTAAGTGGTAACTCAATATGAGTGGGTTATACCAGCAGTGTTTGGTTAACACTGTGTCACTGCGCTCTGAATGTACCATACTACAACAGTAAGGCTGCTGGGAAAACAGATTAATCTACTGTCCCACAGAATGCTCAAAAATAACTCAACATATTGCAACCATGAGCAGAAAAAGTGGGGTGGATTCATCATGGTCCAGGCGATCACTTATGGCTATTTTTTTCAAGTTTCATGCATGTGCGCTCCAGATGAGATCAGCCCGACATTGATCACATGGTAAGTACCTCCATCTCTTTAGCACATTATCAGTTGTTTGGATTACACCAGCTCTAAGCTCTTGTGCTATGTCAAGCCGTATACAACCTTCCTATTGCTGCCAGCCATGCAAGAACAAATCACTGCCATCGGGCATTATCTGTCAGGGCTGTTGCATGGGGATCAGATGAAATCACAAAGACGTGTAGGTGTAGTGTTTTGCCTTTTTTTTTTTTTTTTTTTATCTCCGGGTGGAAAAAAAGAAAGAGCTCTTTTCAACGTTGGTGCAACTGAAATAAAACACACTGGACTACCAATGACAGTTTGAGCTCAAACGCTTTTTTTTTGGTCTTTTTTGTTGTTGTTCACTCTGGCACTCTTTGCAAGTTTTTCAGATCCAACTTTAAGAAACAAATACATGTAAACCCAGCTGCAGTGGAAACCAAATCTCAGTGCAATTAATCTCCTGTTTTATGCGAGACTGAAAAGGAAAGAAGGCAAAAAGAAATTTCAGAGGGAAGTGAACGGAAGAATAGCATTTCAGCAGTTGAACTTAGCCTTTGCCTTGACTCTACAGCTCTCGTCCAGTCAAATGCAAAGCAGGAACTAGTGCACAGGTCAGCTAAAATTGGCCCAAGGCCTTGGCAGGGATTACCAAGTCCTATTCTTTCAAGAGCAGAAGCGTTGGAGGTGATGGGTTGATTGGGTCGGTGGAATCTCCTCGCCAGTTCTGCAGCGCCAGCCGAGTGCAGGATGATTCAACGAATAAAGGACCATTGGGTTGCACGGATGGCAAAGAGCATCTTGAAAAAGCGTCTGTGTCCCAGTGAGCAGCCACAAAAGGCTGGCTCCGTGTGAGTACTCATTGCTCTCCATGGGGGTTTCTCTGCTTTCTTCCCTGTGTCTATGTGCTTTCTAACTGTTCCCCAAATCCTTTGTGTGTGCCACCCTCTGCTTCCTTCCATCCAACATATTCAGTCTTGCTTCTGATTACATTTGACCAGGACAATTTATATCAACACCACGCCATTGGTTCTCCCTTTTGTTCCGTTAAATTATTTTTACTTCCCTGTTCTCTTCCCTGGTTTGCCGGGGTGTAAATGTAAGTTGTCTAACCATCAAGGAAGTCTTGCTGCTACCATCTAGAAACAAACCCCTCGATGAGTCAATGTCTGCATGATAACACAGTAGGTTGCAAAAAGCCTTGCTCTGCGGGGGGATTGTGGGCTAACACAAAGTGAAAAATGGAAGAAAATTTTGAAAATCAAATAGCATCATTTGGGAGCTTGCTACTTTGAGTTTACTGTTATTTATCTGCAAATTTTGCAATATATATAATCACAGGCAGAAAGTAAACCCATGAAGCCAACAAGCATTAGCTTCTGTTTCTGAGAATTAGATTCTTTATGTGGATCTTTTGACCTTGCCAGCTTGAATCACATAATGTCACATACAGTCACATACAGTTTCAAATTAGATTTGAACACAGAGGTGTATTAATGCCGACTAGACCATATCAAAACGCTTTCCTTCCTCCGCATCTTAACCCACGGCACTGAGGATCGAACCAACTGTCACTCCACAATATGGGAAGTTGTTGTGAGATGTGAAACACTAAACCATTTTACTGTAACAGCTTTGAGTAATGGGAGCTGGCAACAGCAATCTAAGACTACAGCTCTGTGTTTGTTGGAGACAGGCAGAAGTCTGGACACTCTGTGCTAAAACGTGATCAGACAGACTTAAGTACATATTCAGCAGAAAAGTGGGTGAGTCAGACCAAAGGAGCACTCACCTGGATCAGTGTCAAGTCTTCCAAATTAAGCCTGAAGAGGTGATTTCTGTGAACAGAAGGAAGCACGTCAGCTGTTGGAGCAGATAAACAGAGACTCTGTGTGGATGTGGTCATAGCCCTTTCATCTTCACTCTTTCTATCTGGAGAGCCAACAGTGCAAATGGCTCTTCAGGTTAGGTGGGAGGTAAAAATGTTGGAGGAGGTTGACAAACTCATAAGGGCATTCACTGCTCTCCAATTATTCATAGTTTTCAGTCAAGTCACTCCTGGAGGGCAAAAAGATGGGTCCAAGAAGGCGGCTAACGCTGGAAACGCCAGAGAACTACAACACAAACCTGTCAGTTTCCAATTGGTTCAAAGTCACGAATATTTAGATCATCCCTCTAAAGAAGAAAACACAAGATATAAGGTTAAACTGCTAGCCTTGGGCACTTGCAACCCATACGCAGCACCCGTCGTCGTATTTCAGCCATTAAAAACAGCGACGTCCCTGCCAGCGCTGTTTTCATTTACCTTGTGGAGAGTTGCTCCTCTTACGCTGCCACCAGGATGAGAGCATACAAAAGTACGGACAGTAATAAGGATTTTCAATCTGGATGGATCAATCATGCTGCCGTCTGGGAGGTGAAGGACCAGAAATTCTTCACTGCCAAAGCGAAGGTGAGTGCTAGCGTTAGCTAATGTTGATATGGGTCATTAGTGTCAGTTCACTTTTTCAGTCAGCATTCTGGGGCAGTAGTGACAATGCACAAATATTTTGGTTAGCTTGACACAGTCCCTTATAACAAATCTAATCCCAAATGTCAGGTAAACAATTCCTACAGTTTAAATGGCCCACAGTTGACAGCTGCAAAGACGAGCGTACAGGGACGGAGGCATGTCTTAAGGCACATATCCACAATCTGCTCTTCTCTGGGTTTTCTTTCTTAGACAGGATTCTGTAAAATCACCACCCAGGCTTGTCTACTCGCCAATTACACAGCAACTGTCCGGCATTTTGGTAAAAGTTAAACCAAATCCAGTAAAAAAAAAAATAAAAAAAGGGCAAGGGACAGGCAGAGGGAGTAGCGTCTTTTGCCCTCCAGGGGACGTTCCTGTAATGGCGTGACGTCACATGAAAACTCAATTGAACCCATGGAAAGTTTTAAAGGAAATCATTCAACACAATAAAATGTTGCCTGAAGCAATGACAGTTCCTTTCAAACTGCCGTATTTTGAAAATTAAGTTTTCCATTGGTAGCCCGGAGAGTTGGAAGAGTTAAGCCTATCAGGCTATGGTACTCAGACAGTGGTTGAATTCAACGTCTCCAGCAAATGATGGGCCTTTAGATCTCTGTGAAGAGGACTCGCTTAAGCAATGCTACTGTAAAAGCTTTTATGTTCCTATCCCCTGGTTTTTGTGTATGAGAGAGAGCCTGAAAAAACACAAAGTCTGGCACTGAGATTTCTATCTAATAAGTGCTTATCCTGCCTTGCATAGAGCCAATTGGCAAAGTGCAAACAAAACATTTTAATTGGCACTTCCAAGTTTTCAAGAAACATTATGTTCTAATGAACACCCTTTCCAGAAGAATATCTCATGTATTGATTACAGGTTTTTTACTAAAACCATAAAGTGCCATTATCATAATGAAATCATATGAAAACTGACATCTAGGACTATAGCTTTAGTTATTTTGATTTTTTTTTTTCCCCCCATTGCTTTGACACTTGACACTATCCGTAGTTTTAGATTTTGTTAGTGACCAATTCTGATGTAAAAATTGTCCAAACCCATAACACAAAACTGTCTTTTGGTAAATTTCACTGCAAAGGCACTTTTTAGAGATTCACCTGAAAGAATCTTTAAAAATCTTGTAAAAGATTTAATCACAACTCATAATGTGCCTATCAATCATGAATCTTTCATTACAGAGACATCGCTTACACACATACACATGCATGCAACACTTTTGCGGACATCCATCAATCTCCTGAAGAGTGGCTATCAGCAAGGGCTCAGCGTGGCTGCGGCCTCCTGTTTTACCCTATTGATATTTGCATCGATCGTGCCTTCCATTATCACTCATACTTCCAACCCAGCCTGCAGCCATTCATCCAGCCACATCACCTCTCACAGTTAGAGGCTCAAGAGATGCTGAATTGGTTCTGAGCATTGAACTAAATCCTTTGATCTTTTGAATCTGCAAATAACATTTGTTGATAGGCCAAAAATAAATCATGGCCTGCAAAAGGATTGTGTGTCTGTTATGATATAACTTCCCATATTTAATATCTAATGTAATATAATAGTACCATTAAAGGTAATTTACTCACCTTTATTGACCTTTTCTCTTAATCTGTCCACACACTTTTTCCTGATTAGGTTTTCATTCAGCTCCTGGAGTGCATTATTAAATCCCCTTGGCTCACTTTGTCTCTGTTTGTTTTCACTGCACCCCTTCCTGCTGTTGTCTCCTTCTCATATTGTAGTATGTACAACTAAAGCCATTAAGGGAAGTGCAGAGCACACTTCATCTGGAACCAACCAGACTCAAACCTGCATTAATCTATGCACCTGTTCTTCATAAATGCATGTGTGCATGTACACACACGGAAAAACACACTTGGCTACACTTGACAAAGACAATGGGCGTTTTTTTTGTTTTTTTTTTTCTTTTGAAGACATCCACAGTAAATAGATCATAACTGATGCAAGGCTCCAACAAACAAAAGAATAAAGGGAACGAGAGAAAGACGGACAGTAAAAGGACAGACAACAAGAGAGAGAAACAGGAGGGAAGAAAGAAGTTGCTTCCACACATGCACTGCAGCCCTGAACTTATCCGGATATTACCCGCAGGAGCTGTTTGTGAGAACACAAACGGCCAAATCAGTTGGATTAGATATTCAACTGACTTTACCCTGCCAGCTTCTTAGTGCGAAGTCTGTCTGGTAGCAGATCGGTCCATGTGTGAATAGAGCAAATCTTTTGCCTCGAGAAATCACAGCATGGCTCCTTTTATATGACTGAAGAGAAACTGGAAGAATTGAAAATATCGGAGGGGTGTAGAGGAAAGGCCATTTACTCAAAAATGGCAACAAAAATGTTGAACTGGATTTACCTACCTTTGTCAGTAAGGGCAGATGCCAAAATAATGTAGCAAATTTAAAAATTGTGAGAAACTCCATTTATGTTTTCAACATAACATTGAGATTGAGAGTATAATATTTGAGTCATGTCCTGTCTCCTGCACGCCGTCCTTCATCTAAACCAAACAGAGTATTTTCTATTGTGGAGACCATATCAAACATAATTTCATGTTTTAAAATTCAACTCATAACAGCCTTTTATAGTGATTCTTCAGAAATTGTCCAGGTTTCAATAATAAGATGGGATTAAAAGAAAGAGAAAGAAAAATGAAATGAATGTTTTACCTGGCGCCGACGATCAGTTCATTCTGCCCAGGGTCAAAGGTCAGCTGTGAGTAATCCACCGTGCCGTCTGCCTTGAACCTGAAGATCCACGGCTCCATCTCTGTAGGAGACACAACAACAGAGTTTGTGAGTGCAGATGACAGCTCCCTTCAAAAAGAGGGTTCCTTAGAGGTCAGGTTTGCAACAGCAGCAAACTTGTTTATTCATTTAACTGAATGTTTTTAATATTTCCTTGCAAATAAAATTGGGTTAAGTTCCCTTAAACTATAGAGGAATTAATATGGCAAAAAAAATGACGTTTTGACTCATAGTATAGCATGAGCCCTAAACATTACTGAGGGGCAATGGGCTGCTTGGTAAAGCCTACAATAAAATACTGAAGAGTTGAGGCTTGTTAAAAATAATGAGATACATCGGGTGTAATATACAAGTTATTATATTTATTATAATTACTATGCAGTTATTGTCAGGAGCCTTTATGACAGCTTGACAGTACATTATTTCACATCAATGAAGCTTCATCTATGGTTTCAATTTAAGTACAAAAGGATTTTGTACTTAAATTGAGAGTTGAAAGAGAGAGTTTATGGGCAGTAATATTTGGAAATAAGTTAATTTCTTCAGCAACTTAAATACAAGATTATGATGCATCTTTATTCTTTTAAAAAGCTTTAGCTACAGGAGAAATATTGAGATGCCATATATGCATGCAAATGAATCCACCAAACAGTATATAAAATTTTGAAAATGAACTCCACCCAAATGTTGCTAGATTTAAAAGTTAATTTCACATAAATGTATCTGAATTATAAAAATATCACACATGATGATGTACAGGAGCCATTTCTCTGCATGATGAATATCATCTAACATATTTAAAATCCAGTCTCATATGTTGCATTGACCTCTTATGTAACTTGGAGGAGCATAAATAAGCATGACCTTGACTGAATCAAACTGTGGACTGTGATAGTTACGAGCTCAATAATATTTTGATTCATGTTGGCTGTAATCACAGATCCTGTTTGTCTGCAGTTTTCTTAAAGTGGTCACCTTATTAACCTCCTTTGATACTAGGCCTACGCCGACTTCTGTTCTAATTAGTTTGAAAGTCACAACCGTGAAATGCAAAACTACTAGTAGTTGTAGCTCGTCCATCCTTCCCTTACTGCCCCTTGATTTTTATCTGGACCCTCTGGGACTTTTATTTAACTTTATTTTTCAGAACTAATGAAGTTATTACAGTGGATGGTTTCAACATTAACGTAGATGTGGACAGTGACAGTTTAAGGTCTGCATTTAATTCACTTTAGACTCAAAGTGTAAAGGAACCATCTCGATGGTTTAGTCACACCTGGCTCTGACATATGACAGAAATTTTGCATTTTGTCCAAATTTGCAATAACATTTGGAATAGTATATAAAAAGCCTTTGTAATGCCAGAACCGTATAACATTTAGAACAGTTTTAGCACTGCAGCCCGGCTGACATCATCTATTGAGACATGCGTTACTTTCACTCTCAGTTGTAATGACTTCTCCCTTTTAGCTCCCTCTTCTCAACAGTTCTGTCATCTAAACTCACAATCTGTCTTCTAGATCCCATTCCAACTAGGCTGCTCAACATGGAAGTGTTAATTAGAGATGAATGATTTCTTTAATTAACAATTCCATGTTAGGTCTGATAATTTCTGCGCCACAGAGCAGTGGTTGTAGTATTGACTAAGCAAAAGCTTTCTCTTAATCCAGACACTTCAGCCAATTGTCAAGCTTCTCCTTGATTCCTAAAAGCATTTTTTTTTTAAATCTCTTGAAAGTTGAAGTGAATATTTGCATAGAAGTAGTTATTAATTATCTTGTCATGAGCTCTGACAGCTTGTCTAATGAGATTTCTGTGCTGCAGTCAACACAATTTTAAGATTTTATAAATTAACCAGGAGTTTTCCAGTTGTTGGTTTTTTTTTTTGGTTTTTTTTTTCTCATTTTCCAATTTTTCCATTCAATGAATATTTAGTTATGGAGTTCCACAGCGTTCAACACTAGGATGAATCACGTTCATGTTATATACTTTGATAAGGTGGCACTTTGCCTTCACACATTAAATAAGTCTCAATATTGTAAAAATGTGAAACATCCTGTTTGAAGAGATACATTTTATATCTGTTATTTCTTATCATCAGAATGTCTCAATAACATCTGAACAGCCTCCAGTTGATCCAAATTTCTGCAGTCAGACTACTTACAGGAACCAAACAAAGAGATTATATATATCCACATTAGCCTCTCTGCACTGGCTCCCTTTAAAATCCAAAATTGAATTTAAGATCCTCATTGTGACACACAAAGCCCTTAATGACCCAGAGTCATCATATCTTAAAGCACTCCTATTCTGCTAACAGATCACTCTGCTTTCCAAACAAAGGCCTGCTTCTGCCTGATTCTTAAGTTTTCGAGTTTAGGACACTCTTCTACTCTCTCTATCCACAACTCAGTTTTCTATAGTTCGGGCTGTCTGAGTATTTCTCACTCTGGAATCTGGATTTGCCACTTCTCTTAAAACTGTAATCGTCATTTCAGTAATTATTAGAATTCTTATGATTATTGGTATTGTTGTTGATAAGTGGTGCTGCTATAATTGCTGCTATTCATGTGACAAGTATATTTTGTCCTGGAGGTCATTATTATTGCTGTTGTTGTTGTTTTTGTTGTTGTTATTATCTGGCAAAGTGAAAATAAAATATCATTCATTATCATCATTATGGCTCTCAGGCCCTTGTGCAAAAATCCACAAGACCAGTCCCAAGACCCCAATTCCTCAGAAGAGGTTACAAAGAGTGTCAGTGGGAAGTCCTTTGATTTCTAAATACTATGAAATACAGCTGTTGAATACTTTCATGAAAACGTATTCTCTGCTTCAATAATGAAGACTGGTGAATTTCTGGCTTTTTATGGAAGTTGACCCTGTCTCCTCCAGCATGTTATGGCTGACACATACATACACACATATAAAGAGATACCCCAGACAGACAATGACATCTTATCCACAACACGCCTGTTCTCTTGGCGCCCAAGCCATTAACCCTTGACCAATCGAATCACAGACCCCAGTAGTTGCCGAGCGATGAGGACGGCCTGTCGACCGTCTGGTTACCCGATAGGCTTGGTCAAGGGGGGGTCAATCAGTCATGATGGTGATGTGTGTTCTCCATCACTCATCAGATGCCTGATCCATGGTCATAATAACCGACCCCAGTGAAACTGTATAAACAGGTCCGGTTGCACTAAAAACCCATTGCAATATATGGGACATTTCCCCAGACAGAAATAAATCACTGTTTTTAAGGATCATGCCAGAATATTAGCAAGGCGGAGCTCTTAGGAATGGTTGCAATGCCTTGAAATCATTCATCACTACATCAGTGAGCTATTTCCAGACTGAAATTTCAAAAGCTTTTTTTTTTTTTTTTTTTTAATTATTATTATTACCAGGAAGCTTTCCATCAGGGCTGGAACAGAAGGGAAGGACAGCTTTCTCCTAGAAACACATTATCTGCTTCTTCAGGCACACCTGTCAGACAGCGTTTCACGTTGAAAGCACGCTCTCCCTCGACTGCATCAAAAGCAAGTGCTTCAGGTTTCTGTGACAAATGTGGGATTTCAGATTGATTCAGAGCGAAAGACAAACAGCAAGAAAGCGGGAGCTTCCAAAGAACATCTGCCTCCTTCAGCTCACATAGAGGGACCCAACTCTGCCTCTCCAAACAAAACAATATCATCTGCCGTGAGACGGTACCAGTGTATGCAAAGACATTTTCCCTTGTTCTTTTTCAAGTCTCCTGTGACAAGTACAAGAGAACTGCTGGAGCGAAAAACATCCCATGTCTGACTGAGTTTTCGCTGCGCTAATACATTTTCATTCGTGGCTGAGAAATAAATATCTGGGAGATCGCGAATAACATCACCCCAAAGATTTCATTTTGCTTAATGGCTCCTATTCTGCTTAGTCTTGAGGATACACAAAATTTTGGCTGTGCCAATCCTCTGGCTCCACTGGGCTTGTTTTTACGCCATCAAGAGCATCCCTAGCATACAAATGCGGCTGTGACACCCCCCGAGGCAAGACGGCACTTGACGAACCCAGCCTCTCCCCATAAATCTCCCTGACTCACCAGGGGAGGCTCACTAATGGGGTGATGGAGTGGATGTGTGAGTGTGTCTGTGTGTGTGTGTGTGTGTGTGTGAGAGAGAGAGAGAAGCAGGAGGTATCTGTTGAAATGAGCAAAAAGGGGGCCAAAGAACCTAATTGAACACAACAGCACAAGAATTTATGGGCTCTTGTGACGTGGCCAAGGACTATTCATAAACGTTCATAAACAGCATGGACGAGCTCTCCCAAGGCTGTGCAGCTAAATATATGGCTCTTCCAAAACTCAACTCAATGGGGTTAGCATATCTTAATTTGGTGATGCAAAACTTGAGCTTGAGCTGGATACTTGCTTCCCTTCATCGCCAAGACAAACACCAGGGATCTGAGGTCCGAGGTCTATTTTATGACGTTTCTTTGGTTTTTGATGGGTTTTAATAGGTTTGATGATTTCAAGGAGATTTTTGATCCCACACAGAGCCAACAAATCACAGTGGTGGAGAAGAAAAGTGTAAGAAAGGCCCCCAGCTGATGAGTATCATATTCTCCATCTCACTTCCAAGATTTCAGCTCTGCGCTGCATGTTACACGGGTTCATATCAGCTGTACTTTAAATGCGCGCAATGATGTAATCCCATCCAACAGCCATGCTTGCAGTTGACTGAATCAAGAGGCTGGCACAGAGGTGTAACACACACACACACGCACAAGTTGGGATGAAAATTTAGAGAGCATCCAAAGCTATAAGCCAAAGTAAAACACAAAAACACTCACACACACACACACAAGCACACATACTCAGTCTAGCCCCTCTCTCTTTACATGGTCCCTTCTTATCCCTTTAACCACCGTCTCCTTCCTCCTCAAAATAGAACAGCCCATCACTCACTTCCTATTTGTTATCCAGCACTCTGATATGGAGCTGTTGACACAAAAGCAAAACGACAGGATATATAAATATTTACAAGTAGCATCAGAAGCCACGCCAGTCTTCAGTCTGCCAGCACTCAAAGTTAGAGCGCTACAGCTCTGCCAGGCCAGCAACAATGGCAACATGTGGAACCAATTCTGAGGCATAAATGGTTTTCCTGTGAGTGGTGTAAATAGAAGGTGGCAGTAGGCGCTCACATAAACCAAGAGCCAATTCACTCTAAATGCTGCCCTGTGGTAATGGGCAGCCGAAGAATGGCATCTATTTGGCCAGGTTGATGTGAGGAAACCATTCAGCAACAAGCAGTAGAAAAACAAACACTTGCGCTTGAAAATGTCCAAAGATAAAAGGTCAGATGAAACCTTTGCACATTGCTTTATGCTTAAAGATTATTTGATACCAGGAAAACAAGCACAATTTCAAACTAAAAGACCTACAACCCAAATTATCGTGGGTGTGCTGTGGCACCAAAGGCAATAAGTGAATCATGTAGAACAAACCACTGTGAAGCCACAAATAAGTGTGGTATTAAATATTTAAATCCAATGCATAGCTAGGAGCACAGTTGTTGGTTGTAAGGGTGCAGAACATGAGAACCTTTTAATAAGCTGACCAAATATTCTCCTCAGGCCATTAAAAACAACAAACACAAAAGAAATATAAACCGCATGTAAGAAATTGATTTGTGATGGCTAAATGAAGGATATGGAAATATGAAAATTTTCCTCCATGATATTCTTCATTTCACTGTCAACCATTAAAATAAAATGTAGCATGGACATAGCTGACCCTGGACAGAGATAGTGCGAGGTTAATCTTTTGAAATTTCAGCTTCAAAGGCCTTGGAGGACTTTAAATTTAAAAGAAACCTCCCCAAAAGACCAATTAAAAGATCTCTGATTGTAGTTGTAGCCTGTTGCGTTTATAAATGCTGTGAGGCATTATGTTTATCTTCCTGCTCTCACCACCCCCCTTCCCCAACGATGTGTTAACCATTCAGGGAGGATAAAAGCTGAGTTCAGATCGTGCCTGTAAAACAAGTCTGCCGTTTCCCCTCCTCAGAGACATGGCCCTCAGCTTGGGCTGTGAAGGCATTGTTTACAGCACAGTTTATAACCTTTAAAAGCCTTCAAGCTTACACACAGTAAAACTTGCTAAACCCAACTCTTTATTAATATATCTCGAGAGCTTTAAGCTAAAATAAGCTAAAACATATGCTCTAGAAATGGTGATAAAGTTTAACTCCCCCTGAATAATTGCATAAATGACACATGTTTACGATGAGCCTTGACTGAAGCTATTTTCAGACTTGTTTTTGTAAAAGCGTAGCGAGCATACCCTTCGGGAAAACATTCGAAGCATTGCTGCTGAACTGTACGGTGCACTTTCTTTCTGTAAACCCCACATTTCTGAAACCACCATACCAAGCCGAAAGCAGTCTTTAGACCGGAGCATCTTTGCACCACAGCAGCAGTTCTGTCAGTCAAGTGTTGTGCCAAGTCAAAAAACCGCCATGCCTTGTGGGGTCAGACGCTTTTGGGCCACACCCTTCCACAGTCCCGCCACAGTCGCTCAGCAAATCACTCTCCATCAAACCTTGACCTTGGTGTCTTGTGATGGTTCACAGCTGATCTTTGGTCTCTGCGTTCCTTTTTAAAAAAAAAAAAAAAAAAAAAAAACAGACCAGCAGTCTGGCAGCTGTTTAAATGAGTTAAACAGTTAAACAACCTCAATAGAGTAGTTGAGAAATATGGTTTTATGATAAGCTACCAATGAAAAGTAAATTATTTCTCTCACAAAAAAAAAAATTTCCTTCAGTCTACCATGACCCCAAAAAGTCTTACCCTTTACTGAACCTTTGCTCTGTGGGTCTAGCTTTGGCATCATATTTAGTGTAAAGACAATCTCGTGGTATGATTTTTTTTTTTTTTTTTTTTTGCAAAATTAAAAAGACTATACATTTTAAAAAACTGTGCCATTGTTCTCTTGCTATAAGACTCAAACCAAAGCCAAGCTGTATATCTGTGCATGTCCAAAAGGATCAGGTTTGCCCCGGGCAGAGTGGGAGTTGTGATGATATTCACATTCCAACATCCAGGGATTACACTATGTTACATGAAGCACAATGACTCACAAAAGAAAAAGATAACCAGTTTAAGAGTTTCTCCTCCTATGCTACATGGTTTGTGAGTATGAATATATATATCTGAGTATATTTTAAGTTTCTTTCATTTTAAAGTAATCCAATGGTAGCTGTCAGCGCATCCACGAGTACAGCAGTAAAAGGATCTGCTCAATTCTAATTCGAATTCTTTGTCCCAATCTGCTCTGAGGGTGGCCCACGGTGAGGGACTTTGAACTACTTTGTTGTGTGTTGGTACAGTAACAACAGGAGCAACAGCTGTCAAATCAGGACGTAATTCCAGCTCAATGCTTTACACACCCACACGTTTTGCATGTTCT
The DNA here is from genome assembly GCF_900963305.1 of Echeneis naucrates. Taxonomy (NCBI): domain Eukaryota; kingdom Metazoa; phylum Chordata; class Actinopteri; order Carangiformes; family Echeneidae; genus Echeneis; species Echeneis naucrates. The sequence goes on along the minus strand of NC_042530.1, from coordinate 9,165,503 downwards.
GGGGGAGGAAGTTAATGAAGGCTTTTTCAATGTGCCAAGTACCACAAGAAAAATCTGGAGAATTTACAACACAGCATTTTGAATTACTTCTTTACTGGAGCTACAGAGAGTCTTATCCACCTTTCTGCAGTAAGGTACGACTGTATAAACACAGGTGATCACTCAGAACAAAAACAATGAAGCAGGGACAGGGAAGCCTCAGTTCCTCTTTCTTTCCTCTTCTTCCATACAGCAGCTCTCGTGTTGGTGAACCATGCATGACTGAAATGTTGACCCTCCTTATTAATGCTTCTATATTTCAACTAAAGCATTAAGCCTCTGGATCGTAATGGGCCATTCTGGTACATTAGAGAACACAAACGCATTGGCCACAACTGACCCACTAGTCCCACCAGTCAGTCATCATAAAGGCACCTCTTGGCGCAGAGGGAAGATTACCACCTCAGCCAACAATGAAATGACAAAGATGGGGAAAAAAGATGGAGTGGAGGGAGTCTGCTTCTGGAAGTGTACTCAAAGAAAGTGCAAAATCAGAGTTTTCAGTCCATGGATCTTTGTGCACACACGGTGACCTCGGTCCTGTAGTTTTCCAGTTTTTTTTTTTCCTCCGACACAGAATGCTATGTGATTATCTGATTTGATCTTCGCTGGACTGAAAACAGCTCAGTGACATGTTGTTGCTGTGCAGTGGGTAGACAGAGCTGCATTAGTCACTAATGATACTTTCTTGTGACTAAATTTCACAGCACTTCATTACAGTTTAGTTGCTCAGTAGTGACGTAAGGTAGCGGGTAAGGACAACGAAATCCGATTCCCAGTGCTGCATCTCAAAACTGCAGAAGCACATAGTAAAGGCATATGAGGATGGCGAAAGGCCGACGCCAAGGCTTCATGCCACAAACAATAAAAATTTGAGTTTGTACATTGGATAGTAATTGCTAAGTAGGTAGACGTTTCAGGTAGAAAGTTAGCAAGCTATTTAGTCAGACATGCAAACAGTTTCATTTTTAATCGGTGCATATTAATGCTGTTTAATCTATTCTCCTGCTCAATGCTTGGCTAATAAAAACTAAAGCGTATAACAAACTGTTTCACTTCACAGTGCTGTAAAGAACTGTGGAGGAATTCAAAAGTTGATGGGTCTCTCACGACTTAATCATGATTGGACAGTCACATTAAGGTTTTAGTGAGTTCACATTAAATCCAGATATTTTGAGTTAAACCTGCAGATGCCTATGCATGTCTCCTAGCAGTAAAATATCCTGTTAAAATAGTCCAGACTCTGTATATACATGCTCTACAAATGTAACTTGGTGAAGTATGAAGGTAAATATTGATAGAGGAAAAGACAAGTTTCAGTTTAAAGTGAGAGTGGAGGGAAGGAGAACAGCTAAAGTTCATCTATGTTGCCGATGTGTTTGTGTGTTGTTGTTGTGCGTTTGTCTGAGGACCTACCTGAGTGTGGGATGAGTGGGTGCTCTGTCTTGTGACAGGGTGATTCAGGCAGCAGCACTGGCCCTCTCCTACTGGCCACGCCTGCTGGCCACAGGACCAGCAGGCACTGCAGCAGCAGCAGTGCATGCTGGGTAACAGGGCGTCCCATGGGGGCCTGAGCTTGGCTCACTTCTCCTCAGGCCTCAGGGGCCAAGAGCATCGGAAAGACACACCTTGAGGAACAAAAAGAAGAAGAGACAGGTTTGGGTTTAAAAAAAAAGGCTGATTTCACATTTGATTTAATCCAAGCGCTGAAAAGCATGATACACTATAGGAGCTCTGTACTCTGCCAGATGAAAAGCTTAAAAAAATAAACCCTTACAAAAGGTAACAAGGGACAGAGGTGCTGAGAAGACAGCGCGTGAGAGACGGGGGGCGGTTGAACGTTTTGCTGAGGAATAGCATGTGTTCTCCTCGCAGGCACTCAGAGACCTTACCTGTCTCACCTCTGACACTCGCCGCATGAATCAGACTTGAGCCTTCCTGACCTCTGTGTGTATGTGTCAGCTATTATTTAAGATTATGCGCTTTTGAGCTGTTACTGTTACCACTACACAGCAGCTTCGTTGCATTTAATGAGGAAGGGCAGCAATTGTTTTACGTGTGTTGCTCACATTCGTGCGCTTTTCATTATTTAATGTCTCTTTCTTTGGGGGTGACACGCGTTGTATATATGCAGCTGCACAGCACTCCTCATGGGTCAATTAAATCCGATAGCTGCCATAAATCTGATGTGTATTTTTTCCCCCCCTCACACTTCTGGCCTCAAATAACTGAATGGTAATGCTTATGGTAGATTCATTCTCCTGTAAAAGTCATTTGTGCGAGGAAAGCAAAGACGTTAGCAAAACTCAGTTTCATCACAATTTCTTTCTTTTGTGGGTAAACTGATGAGTCTAGATCAGCTACTTTTTAATGACTCGTGCTGTTACCAGCAATGATCATTGTGTGCACGACATAAGCCTCCCTGACTGTTTACCCATAATGCATATAAGTGGCATGTGCGGTGGAGTGAAATTCTGAGAATCTTAACTGCTACTGTCTAGTTGCCTTCGTTTCTTAATATCTGAAAATGCGGTCCAACCAACGGAGCGCAGTTTTCATTATTTGTGAACAGTAGGCTGGAAATAAACACAAGCTATTATCCCAGCATTTGTGAGAAGACAGCAAAATTTGATAAAGAAATCGATAGAAAAAAATAAATAAAAAGGACAAATTGAGCTATGAAAGCAAGAAGTGGTGAATGTTTACTTTTCCAATCTCCACTTCTCTCTGAAGTATGATAAGGCCCCGAGGGTGGAAAGTTTACTCTGACCTTGGGGCCTTTATGGAATTTATTCAGTCCAATGTATAAATGCAGAGGCAGGAGAATGTGTGGTTTGCCTTCACGTACAGAGTAATGTGAAACACCTGTCATCCACAGCAGGGAAAACAAATGACAGCCACAGCCAGTTGGCTCTTTCTGTTCCTTCTCCTTGTCTTGACGGCTGACACGTCATCTTCTACAGACTTTCGTATTTTTGCTTTAGTCATTCTGTCATCTTGCATTTCAGTTTTCTTTGTCTGATAGTTAGCTTCCTTGACAGTTTTTAACACCCCCCCTCCGAAAAGCCATTTTGTGTGTCGAAGCTGAAGTGACTGAGTAATTTTCCGCAGGTAATCTGTTAGCCAGGACATTCCTCGTGCCAGTTTTGGCAGCCTTATAAACCTTTGTGTCTGCATTCATGCTGGTCACAGAGCTGAACTCGACACAAGAAATGAAATTATTGATGTATTGATGCGCGTGTGGCCACAGATTCAAAAGAACGGTGGCATTCTCCACCTGCGACGCACACACAGACAGTGCAACTTCCTCCCACGAGTTTTAGCTGACAGGAGCAGGACCCGAGGCCCACCAGCTGCCTGCTCTCTGTTGACCTCGCTCCCTCTGTTTCAGCTCTGCACGCGACCTCCTGTCAGCTCTGCACACTTCCGCATAATCAGAAAAATATCTTTCATCATCTTGTACATAATATGTAGTGCAATTTCATGTAACGCTTTCTTTTTATTAATACTGACTCTTTTTCTTCCACGTTTTTTTATTTGAGAAGTTTAGCAGACGTTATTATTAAAGTAGCCCTATTCAATTTTCTTGTCAAAATATAAAAGCTGTATTTTCTGCAAAACAACTGCTGCACATCCTTTTTCCTGGTTTGTTTGTTTTGTTTTCCTTGTCTTTTTGGTGCACTGGTACTTTCGCTGTTGATCAGTCAAAAACCCAACCAAATAAGTCCAATTAAGGAAGGAAAGAGAAAGAATGAGTCTAAACTAGGTCCATTAATTTTTTTTTATTATTTTAACTTTTTTATTTAAAAAGCCAATATAGTAATTTGTAAATTCAATGTCAGAGTGAAATTATAATAACTGTTAACTGTGCTGGCTTTAACTCATACATCTGGATTGAATGAATGCATATGCATGAAAACACATCCTAATGAAAATCTGTAGTTTCACAGTGAAACAATTAAGGCTTTTAAAATCCAAGATACTTAATTAGATTATAAATTATTAATTTGGTGGTACTTTAAAGACCCAGAGATAATCTGATTTCTGCCCACACATGCATTTGCATTATGCCTTTTAAAATGAGTAGCAGACAGTGATGACTTGATTTAAAACCAAATCATTTGAACTGCTTCATTCTGATGAAGAGATCTCTGGTGGATCCTATTTTGTCTTTAGGTCTCCACAAGCCACTGACTGGTCCTCTGGGAGAGAGCTGTGGTGGTCTAAACTCTAAATCATCTCCAGGGCGTAACCACCTCCTCCTTTTGCTATCACTCCATCTCACATATCTACAAGTATGAACACATACACAAGGGCCAGAGTACAGTTCAGGTGCATTTACGGCATGTACGCTCAGTGAAATCACAGAGGGCCAGGTGATGGATGACAGCCTGGTACATACAGGTCACAGAGTAGAGCGAACGGAAGCTACACAGAGACTAAAGATGGGCTAAAAGTTGCTTTTCACGTCATGTGAAATGCACATGCAGAACGGATCCTGCAGTGTCAGAAACACTCTGTCTTCATATGAGCTTAGTTCTGCCTCCTAACGTGACCAACTGTAGATTTTACCTACTAAGGAAGCTGCAAAAGGTGGCTGGATCTCAGTTTTGAATTCTGTGAGCAGCACACACAGGCAAACACACAAACATGACCTTCTGCATCCCGAGGTGTCAACTGACTTACCCATTGAAGTCTTCCTGCAGTAACAAGTGGAGAGAGAATCATCCACTATTGATTTTGTCTGAAGGGGAAGTCGTGTTTGTTAAATTACACTATACAAAATAAATAGGCTCCCAAATAAATTCTGCATTTGTATTCAGCACGGTGAGACGCATGCACGCTGCCATGTAAACATGTTTTTTCCAATGTGAGTGGTGCAGCAATGATCCGTCTGTCCAAACACAATCAACAGAGAGAAAGATCAGGGTCACACTGATAGATGACTCTCTCTCTCTCTCTCTCTCCCTTTGGCCAGACAGAATACACAGCAGTTAAATCAGCCCAGACTTTGCTTTAGACCAGAGCACACAAAGACACCACTGAGCTGCTTTATGTGGCTGTCGCGTGTGAGGCCGAATGCTTGGATCTAACTGACTGGATGTTTGCCTGTTTATCACTTCGTCTATCAGATGAGTTGTTGCCAGTTTTTCTGTGTTGTTCTGTGTTTCTGTCTGCCAGTTGGTGTCTGTGATTTCGTCCCTCGTGGTTACAGCAAAGCACACAGCGATGAAAAAGATGTTTGAATTTTACTTTGTTGTTGGTCTGTCTGAAAAAGGACAGCTGATTATGTCAGTATGCGAAAATCAGACTGATTGATTGCTCTACAATCGACCTTAATTATTGATTGATACAAGAAAAAAGTACAGACTGACTCCAAAATGACTATCCAACAAATGTTTCGGCTTAACTAACTGAAAGGTTTGTTGACCGGCCAAATGAACCACTGACTCACTGACTGAGAGAAAATGATGATTGAATAAGTGTCAGGAAAGTGAGAATGACAAATGATCTGACAAAATAACGAACTAGTTGACTGACAGAGAGACTGATTAGGACCCAGCTGACTGCTGTGTAATTGACACACAAAGTCTCCACCTCTTCTTCTTCACGTGTAATGAGGATTTTATTTTTTAATGCTGTCTGTCAGACGTTTTATACTCCTGTCGTTTACTTGCCCCACCCCTCTCTTTCTCCACCTTTTGTTGACCCTTTTCCCTAAAAGTTTATGCTTTCACTCATCTCAGGCTGCTGGGTGTCTCATCGACTCAGCGGAGGGTGAAAGGAAGAATGACCGAGTGATGATATCGGCATCAAAGGTTCATTGGCACACGGCAGGGTCCTTTCCGCTTGGTGACCTCCGTAGATCAAAGGAGAGATTAATTCTGTATGAAGAAATGTTCAAGTCTGTCCAACAGTGGAATAGAAAAGCAAACTCGGATAAAATGGCTTGTTTGTTTCAAAACCTTATCAGTGTTGCACAGCGTGACTTTTGAGGTTCAAATCAAATGTGCAAACGTGCAATTGGTCTTTCTCGCCACACACACACACACACACACACACACACACACACACACACACACCACACACACACACACACACACACACACACACACACACACACACACACACACACACACACACACACACACACACACACACACACACACACACACACACACACACACACACACACACACACACACACACACGGCTGAATAAACTGCTTTCCAAATTCTCTCCCTATCCCAGAATGCATTTCACACTCCAGTTTCTTGAGCAAAGACATGAAATGTATGTGTGTGTGTGAATAAAGAAAAAGTCACATATTAGGGCGTGTGCAAGCATGTTATTATGTCTTTACATTGACTTTGCTGTTAAAATCCCAAATTCTCATAATTCTCAAAGGTCAAACAACATCTAAGCTGCAGCTGTAATTCGAACTTTTGCGTGAATTACAGTAATTATCCATTGAACTAATAAGAAAATCAAGACAAAATGAAAACCTAATTATTCTTGGCCAGCAACTTGCACTCAGTCAGAGAACTTTCTTCTCCCAGTTATTATTAATATTGACAATCTTTTCTGCACGTTGATGAATGCTGCTTTTCCGCCACGCTGGAGACAGAGGATAATTTCTGTGGCTTCAGTGAAAAATGACTTTCTTGTTGACAATGACGGGTTTATTCTGTTTGTTTCTTCATAGCTATACTATCTCTGCATAATCTACCTGAGGCTGAATTTCAATCTCTTCCACAAACAGCTCCAAATTGAAATAAATATTAAATCCAAGAAACAGTGGATCCATTTCCTCCTGGTGAAACAACGCTTAGATATTTCAGTTTTGTGTTGGCTTTGGAAAGATTTGGAAAGGTGTGCCCCACTTGATGAAACACAGCAGAGTTTCTCTGATGGCCATCTGGAAAAGCTGCTCAACTTCACTCACATTTAGTTTTTGCTTAAACTTTTAAAGTCTCTGGGTCAATTAAAGATAATGTCACCCTCCTCTGCTCCTGAGTAATGGTCTTTCACACCTACGCCTCTGCTATTTTTTCTTATTTTTGCACAGTTGAAAACACAGTGAATCATAAACACACCAAAGACTGTACTGTTTTGTTTTTTTTACCAGCCCTGTCGACTCTCCTGACCACAACCAGACTTTAAGTCCATGAAAATCTGGGATGTGAAGTACATCACACATATTTAAGGATTTTCATCAAGTCATAGAAACAAAAACACAATGACTCTCCCTGCCATCTTGCTCTGAAACACACCCAGCAATTTCATTTCCCACCCTAACTCTCCAGAGATTCCCAAATCCTGCAGTTATTTTGGCTAAATCCTCTGGTGCTCACGATGAGCGAGCCAGCGAGTGTCTGCACAGCACCACTTCAGATGAGATGCAACGTGTGGCAGAAAAAGTGACATCATGCCTGGATAGACAGAAACGTGTGCGTGAAAACCTCTCACACGCCACTAAACACAAATTACCAGCATGACCAGGCCCAGTCATCCCGCTTTCATGATTCATGATGGAGGTAGCTCCATATGACCTGCGGTTTAAAACCATGCAGAGAGCATGACAGGGAAGCCCTTTGAATACAGAGCAGGGCTTCGAACCGCTTTCAACCATTCACTTTCAGATTTAGGGCAAGGTGAAGGAGAGACAGGACCTGTAGCCTCCACAGCCAGATTTATAATTACACAAAATGAATCATGACTGAGGTCAGTTCTTTTGTTTCCTTCCAGCTATAACGAATCTTTTCTTTTCTTTTAGGTTCTGTCTTCTTTAAGCAAAGTTTGAAAATTTTCAGAAATGCTTATTGCCTTTCTTACAGAGACTAAGATTGGTGTGTACTGTACTGTAAATACAGTAAATACAGTAAATAGTCTGACAGCAAAATCTAACCACCTTCATTAAAGTCACAAATCATTTGTCTCTGAACAAGAAGGCAAAGCATTCCTTCCAATAAAAAAATATTAATTGAACTAATACGCCACTAAAATAAATGATCAATAATTAATAATATGTAGGTTAATAATTTCTCTAATTAAGATTTTAAAAAAGTTGAAGGTTTACAGAGTATTGTGGCTCGGACTGTTTCTTGGCGCTGAACAGTTGCCGTGCAACAAGGGGAGTGCCGAGGAAGTTGCTGGTCCTGACCAAGAAATGAACATTTTTCCCCACAAACTAAATAAAACATTGTGATGTAGCAGCTTTGTCGCACGCACACACACACACACACAACCTGATTTCTCTCTCTCCATTCTTGTAGTTCACCCGTTAATGGAACGTGGCCAAAGTGGCCCACTTGGCTACTGCTATTCATGGATACATTCACATACACACGCCACCCTTTGTCAGGGCGCACGGCATGTTTGCCTCTCTCACAGTCTCATCTCAGCACTTGTTTGGCTAAATACTTCTCCTTGTTAAGTAGTTTGTCTTTATACTCTCTGGAGTTACATGATCACATAACTTTACCTGTTTGCAGAATTTCAGGTTTTTGATTTTTTTTTTTTTTTGGAAAGAAAAAGGCAGAAAAATATATTGTAATAAAATATTTTCATCCCAAAAACTGGGGCAGCTATTTTTACATTAGAAGTTAGATAAATACTGATACTTACTGAGCATGTTGGAGAAGCTATAGCTTGAAAAAAGTGCTGCATTGTCTGGATGTGGTCTCTTCTCAGTAAGTAGGCAATTTTGTGAATGTGCAAAAATGTTGGATTTTTTTCTTTCAAGTTTACTTAGAAAGGAAAAACCCAGAAGGACTCCAGAAGATAAACACACACACAGACATCGGCAAGAAAGTTGAGTTTCATCAGGATCCATGGACATCACATAGTCTGCCTTTCAGTGCCAATTAAAGTGATGCTACAGTGAGGCTGCTGCTGAGGGGTCTCTGAAAAACCAACTGTCAGCCTGTAAAAAAACAAAACAAAACAAAAAAACCAACTCTGTGGCTGTCCCAGGCATTCGTCAGCTGTTGAGACAGAATCTCTGACCCTGAGGCTACTGTCTGAGCTGCTCTCAGTGTCAGAGAGGCCCCGTTCACAGGGAGAAAGTTGCCACAACAACCTGGAAGAGCTGGAGTGGCTTACATCTCAGAGAAGAAACCAAGAGTTTGTCCGGCTGTCCCCAAAACTACATCTCACTGAGAGATGATATTTCCAGAACAACTGCAGCGAGATGCAACAAAAATATGTCCGGACAGAGCTGCCAGCCGTCTTGGGCTATTTTTATCAGTCGCATTTTTTGTCATCGTTGGAATTTTGGAATGTCGAAGCTCTGAAGGTGAACAAAGATCCCCAAAACACTGAACTGATTTGAAATCATGACATCAAGATTTTTTCACCCCTCAACAATCTCCCCATGGTTATGCAGCTACATTAAAGATTCAGGTCAACGCAAAGCTTTTGTTCTCTGTGTGGTTTAACCGCTGGGCCGTTCCACATGAGAGGGAAGGTGTCATCTGATGTGAAGACTGCCCAGGACTTACAACAAAATACCTCACCACACATGAAGGGAACACAAACATTTAACTCATGTGCAGACACGTACACACTCACTTGGGGCTGTGGCAATAAGGGGCATAGAGCCCAGCACTGAGGAATGGTGACATTTTTAAACCTTTAATTACATGCTTGGCTAACAGGTAGGCGACTCTCCCTGGGAAGAAAATTACACTATCACTGTCTACAGCTGTGCACAGGTGCAAGTCTACTTGCCATTCGGAGCGCACACACACACACACACACACACACACACACACACACACACACACACACACACACACACACACACAAGGTGGAGAAGCAAAGTGGGAGCACTCGCTGCTCTGCCAACATCAGGGGTAACTACTAACTACAGGAGCAACTCATCCTCTTCCAAAAGGGCACAGACACACTTCGCAGAAGAATGAAATGCTACCTTGACTCTAACCAGACTCTAAATGAAAAGAAAATTGCAGTCATTCATGGGGAAATTCCTCTCATGCAGCTGACACAGCAAAATCATTCAATGGGGACTTTTTTTTTTTTTCCGGGCACAGATATCTGCAGATTTGATTCGTTCAATTACTAATATTGTAATCAATCATATCTGACAGAATATTACTCAGAGAATGATGGATGAAATCTCTTACAGATAGATTCCACTGCAGGGGAGGTCAAGCTTCCGTGCTCATGCTTGCCTTAAAGTATGAGCAGTGCACCGAGATTTTTAACTCGTGGATTTTTACAGCAGAGGTGGAAAATTAAAAACACACTTTTACCTACAGTAGGTGTTGACCTTCGCAGTAACTTTGAAGCATTTTTGACGCTTTTTAATCCAGAGATAAACAAAGAAATCTTTCATTTTCCTCGTGCACTCTACCTTTTACAGATGAGTTACTTTAAAGTTGTTATACATCACAGCCTTTGTAATGGCAATGGAACACAATTAAGTGTTAATTTAGCAACTTTTGATTTGCACACTTTTACATTATTGTGTTATCTATTTACTTTGTTGTCACTGTATCATCCACATAATAAAAAGGCACCACATGAAACATGCTAAGCTTTCCTTATTTATATGATTTTAAGATGGCACTAATCCCTTTGTTTTCCTTTTTTTCTGAATTATTTCTGGCTTTATTAGACCTTGTAGCTTCCTGTTTATGGAGTGCACGCTCTTCCTGCTTTGTTTTCCTTTTTTAAGGTAACATTTTGATGAATTGAATTTTCTAAGGTGCAGTCCTCTTATCATACACTGCAGCACTGTAAAGCAATTTATGACAACAGTGAAAATGCAATTTCTCTTTAATAGACTTTTATTTAATGAGGGATAAAGGTGGTGATTACTTTCTAAACTAATCTAATAAAGTTAGTGACCTTTCAGGTGAGACGCGACATGTTCATGTTCATACTGCATGGAGAGAAATACTTAGAGAAAAGCTGTTAACACAAATATTCTTGTTTTTAAAATATGGTACTTCACTGATTAATGTCACAATCAGTTAAAAGCAAAGAGATGCAGAGGGGCAGGAAAGTGTACTATCAATCTTCCTTCATTTCTTGGAATGAACACATTCAAGATAACAAGATTAACAGGCTGCCAGCTCCTACAGCTCAGTAATTATATGCCTGAGAAACAAAAGGAAACACCTCGTTGGTAAGAAAACAAAAAAGTCATACACTTAGATACTTCATCACACATGAAGGACCTACAGCTGGGGAGGGACGCTGCCTTGAGAAAGCTGAAGAAATGTGGCAGGAGGGATAGTAAATTAGCTCTGGGCTCCAGTGGAACCAATTAATTACTAGGACGTGTGCATGTGTGCATGCCTGTGTGTGTCTGTTGAGTGCCTGGCCTTCGTACTTTGTCCCGTTAACGCCAGAGACAGCCACCATTGGAGAAAGTTATATCATTAGTGAGAGAGGGATGGCTTTGGTTAACGGCAGCTCATTTAGCACAGAGAGGACAGAGCAGAAGTGGCCTGTGTGTGTGTGTGTGTGTGTGTGTGTGTGCGTGTTTGTATGTGCGTGTCTGTCTGAGTCTCCGTCTCCCAGGGGTAAACTGCAACAACAGAAGAGCAGGATTGGAGACGGAGCCTGCAGGCATCCGATGTGATTGTGTCTTTGCTAGACCAAGCAAACACATGCAGGTCTATCCCCCCTCCATCTTTCCACTCTTCTCCCCGTCTATCTTTCTCTGCGTGCCGGGGAGGAGTCTGACGGATTTAGTTTCATCAGGAGTTGAATGGACTAGTCCAGTCTGACAGTGAGTCTCAGACACCAGAGACTCGCAGCCACTTTCACAATCAACTTGTACAGTACTCCTTTGCCCTGGGCACCACGTATCTCTGGATCTATTAAGGCCATGTCGCGGCAAAAGTCTCTGTTTAGCTACGGAATGCATTAGTTCAGTAATTCTTCTCTTGCAGTTGGAGTCATGAGAACGTCTAAGTAGGAGATGCAGTACTTCAGACGTATCGATTCTCCATTTCTATATATAAAATTACAAACACTGTAATTGTTTCTGCATGGTGACAGATAATGACATACTGCAAGCATCTGTGCATGAAGGAATACTGGATGTGGTGTTCACTTTAAAGCAAAAGTTTCAGTGCTGAGTTGGAGGAAGTTGGATGTTTGTTCAGGTGCACCTTCAACACACACACACACACACACACACACACACACACACACACACACACGACTAAGGGTTAGGGTTGCAACCAGTGGTTGCAATTTGCACACCCACAGAATTTTTCAGGTGTACTAAAAAACAAAAAAAAAAGAAAGCATTAAATAAACATGTCCAGCGTAAATATATTAATTTCACTGGTGAGTCTACTGAGGCCTCATTTGAATAAATTGTGTTGCTCCCCTTGAGGTCATTGGATGCTCACGGCTGGTTAATAAGCTTATTTACATCATGTGAAGATGGGAGTGAGTAAATCAAATGATTTGCGCTGTCTTTGAAATTCAGCACATTAAAGAGGCTAACTTTTAACATCAGTGCTCAGTGATTAGGATTCTGCTGGGAGCTGGTAATTGCATTTCCTTCTGTGTGATCCAGTGTATCTTCCCCAGGAGAGAGACCAAGCCGTTTCTGAAGAAGCGCAACAACACACACATCTTGCAGCACACTCTCAGCGGGGGGGGGGGGGGGGGACCACGAAAGCAAGGAAAACTTTGGGTAATAACATTAATAGATGGGCGCACTGTCCATCATTTCATTGCTGCTGCATATCTGTTTTTTGTTTTGTTTTGTTTATTTTTTTACTGTGCCGTCTGTGGATATCCAACAAAATGGTGAAAACAACCATCAGACTGCAACACAAACACTGCTCAGCGGCATGTCTTCACATTTTGTCTTCTTTGTTCATTCTTTAGGTGAAAATAACCTTAATGCCATCCTCCACCGTGCAGGATGAATATTCCCCGCTCATACTCTATTTATAAAGCACTATAGCTCATAGCTGACGGCATGAAGAAGCCATATTTTCCCCCCAGCAATGAATCTCCTTTAAGTCAACACAAGTGAGCTATGATAAAGGCCTTAAAACCGCACAACATATGGCCCAATTATTGTCTGACCCACATCAGTAGATTACATTATCTACATGCTTAGGTCCAAAAGTTTAATGACCACATTGTCGTTCACCACGTGCTCATTAAATACTGTGACAAAGCCTTTTGTGCAGGTAGAGTTCCTTTGTAAACACCAGTTAGAAGGTTAAAAGGAGCAATGAATCGGAGCACAAGTTGCCAACCTGCCAAGGAAATGTTAAATGAAGGTTTTACCCCCATATAAGGAAGACCTTTTAGTGGTTTGGAAAATAATGGCGCGTGTTAACCAAACTAAAGGTGAACTGCTACCATCAGTGTAACTGTCACAATTTTTAGTATTTACACAGAAATCCTTAAAATTCTGATTACACGACGCACTCTGAGAACAGCGTGGTGTTTGTTTTTTGCGGGTGTCACCATTGATGTTGATACCTCAATACGTCACGCTGCACTCTTACTAATCAGGTCTCACTGTAATGTTTCCACGCTGCCTCTCTCTTCTTCTGATCAGTGACACTCTGCCCTCCTTCAAAAGCAGGAAACTTCAGACAGAAAGCGTGAACTGCACAGTTAATCCACTCTGTCAGTATACAGCTAAATCATCAACATAGGTGAAAGTAGGAATATAAAGGTGAGGAAAAAAGACCATGCAGGGGTGAACAAATACACACACACACACACACACACACAGGTCAGTTGTGATCATTATTTGTCTTTGTTTTTTTTAGAATTAAAAAAATAGATTAATGTTAATGTTATAGTAAGTCTTTATTGTTAAAAGCTAATAATGTTATTTCCACAAGCAAATGATTATTTTTGGGAAATTTCTCTAAAGATGATTTTAATGTTGTGAAAATGTCATTTTCAAAGTAACTTTAAGCAAAAACAAGCTTTCACCCTTTGGCCACCACATGTATCTGAGGCAAATAAACCTTTAATCATTTGATGAGATTTTCCACTCTGAACCAAAGTGTTAGAGCGACCAGTCCCCTGACAGACAGAGCTGCTAACATTAACCAACACACTTCAGAGGAAGCTGTGAATCACTATTTAAGCGAGATGGCTGCGGATTGTGAGGAAGAAGAAATAATGCATGGCCTCGCACAGGTGAACGGGTCAGATACAGACTGTAGAGGCGTGCGATTAAGATGAACAAGATATTTTCACACATATTGGACAGATATTGAGAGCAGCCTTGGCTTAGATCCGTTCTGAGGTGTGCGCTGTGTGTGTGCAGAGCACCACTAATCCTGCTCTATAAAAAGCCTAAAGTTGAATTGATGGTATGTTGTAATCCCATCAAGGAATCGTCAAAGTATCCGAGTTTGATACAGTGGAGGAGTATTTGTTACAAAGAGAGCACTGATATTAGACGTTTTAGAATTAATCCTAGGAGAGACAATCTGCTGCTTCTCTGTCCATCTAAAAAAAACACTTAAAGGCCATGTCACCTGAGGTTTAAGGAAATAGTCATCAGATAGTTTCACCATTTTTTGTGATAATGTGCCATCACTTCCCCTCTGAAACAAAAAAAAAAAAAAAAAAAAAAAAGAAAGAGGGTGCGACACTAATTGCGGGCTACTAAGAGTGAGAAACTATCCTGACTCGCTGACTGTTAGCTGGCAAAAAAACATATCAGATTTTCCAGGATCACAAACACTATCTCTCTGGGCAAATCACATATCAAACTGATTATACAATTTATCTTTAGCATTGTCTGTCTGGGGTAAAAGTAGAAAAGATAGAATTACCAAAAACTCCCTCCTCCATTTTGCTCGTAGGAGGCGGGTGGTTGGTCTATAATTGTTATAAAAATGCATGTGTCAGCAGGTATAGAGTAGGAGAGCAGGTGTGTGTGTGTGTGTGTGTGTGTCTGTGACTGTACTGAGCGGCTTCAGGCTTCATGTTGGTGTTTAATGGGTTTTGTGGGGGAAACTTTGAGGTTTCCGGGATAAAATTCAGGCGCTGTAGTGTATTATAGACTATTTGAACCAGTATTAACTGTGGGAGCCTCCGTAGCCTTAGGCTGCTCGACTAACTTGATTAGGCAGGTACGGGCCAGGTGCTTTGTGCCCTCTCTTTGCTGAATTGATTCGCACAAGGTCAAGCTTCCACAACCAGTCACGCACTATAAGAACAAACACAGGCCTGTAATTTTCGTCTGTCGATATACTGTACATTTCCTCCTCTTTTCTTCCCCCCCCCCCCCTCCTCCCCCAGGTGCAGACATGCTGCCATAACCTTTCTCAAAGTGCCACCCGGGAGCAAAAACAATAGCATCTAATCCCCCAGCAACAGCTACATCAGCTTCCCTCAACAGATAAAGACGCACACAAGCTGGCGTGGTATGTGTCTATAGCTGTGACAAGTCTAATTTAAGCTCACAGCTAAATATACAGTTCAGTGCAGCGCTGACCTTCTGAACCGTGCGGCTTCATGACAACTTTGATGGCCCGACATCAAAGCTGAATATCATCACTTTATAATATCTGATGCTGTATTTTAACTGCCTACATTTAGGTTCTGTTTCATATTGCTGCGGAGAATTAAAAAAAAAAAAAAACACAACAACAACAACAACAAGCCGCTGCTATGCATGTTCATGCAGTGTACACACACTACAACACCACAAAGCCACACAATGAGCGCTTCACAGTTTGGTCAACTGACCTAAATTTCCCAAAAATGATGACATTATGACACGTACTAATTAGGATATAGCTTCCCGTCTCCCTAAGATAAAAATGACAGGCTGAGGTCCTGCTCTAGATCCCCAGGAGTCAGTTGGGAGCATTTAATGTGTGGTCTGCACTGCTGTTGATGCATCAGCCCTGGGGTCCATCTGGGCTTGATTGTAGGGGCAAAAAACAGATGTTCCTGTCTGTATTTGTGTGACTGTGTGTTGGAATTCTTCTTCACCACCTTAAAGCATATGTGTGAGTGTGCACAGCTGTTTACTGGGCCTAAATGTATCTATTACCACTTCAGTGCCTCTTCAGCACCGTGTACCTGACCAGCTTCCATCACTTTATGTTTCCCTGCATGCGAGTTGGTTTAAGTCTCCTTACGCTTGTTTTTGTGTTATATTTCCACACTGCAGCATGTCATTCAGTTTTTCTGATCCCATTTATTTTTATTTACATTTCTCTTATTCTACTTGTAGCTATATTTGTTTTTCTCAATGCTGCAAATTCTACTTGCTTTAATTAGCCAAAAAAGCATTTGCGCATTTTATGCAGCTTAAATAAATTGTTTGGTCACATCAATAAAACATGATCTCCAATTATTTTAATGATTCTTACATCATCCCTGCCAAACATTTCCTAAATCCAGTTTCTCAGAAATTAGGACTTTTCTTAGCAAAGTTGTTTGTCATATGCGATTGGAATCCAAATATTTTTAGACTAATGACTGGATAAAACATGAAATCTGAAAATGGAAGCCTCGAGGAATTCAGGCTCAGCATTTTAGACAAATCAGTTATGGATAATCAGCACATTCATTAGTAAAGAAAATAGTCATTATTTGCTGCGCTGATGGTTTGCAAGTCATACGATTGAGCACTGCTGTTGTGTGACTGGCACATTGTATGAATCTATGAAGAATTATGCTTCTGTATGTAAGCAAATGCAATTTAGTGTTAATAAATGTAGTAATGTGGAGATAAAAAACAGCTCTTTACATTGTCAAAACTGTAATAATAATGAAAATGAAAATGTTTTTATCCTGCATTCCGTTACAAAATCGCTTGGGGCGCATTGTTTTTGGTCCACACAGGCATTTAAGTGATTCTTAACAAAAGAATAATTACAGCTTGAGATCTTAAATGTGTTGCAGCGTCCTGGGATTGGATCATGTGGGATTTTTCCACATTATTTCTTATTCTTTATGTTCATCTTCAAAAGTGTCGAGTTAATGTATCAAACTCATGTGATTTTAAGGTCACACCCTCTAAAATAAAAGCCATTATGAACACACTTCTGGTGTAATGTGAGGCTGATTTGGCTTCCTTTTTCAATATGCTTGGATAGCCAGAAGAGTCTTTCTCACAATGTCCACACGAGAGGCAGATTAGCAGCAATTTAGTTGGATTAAGCACAGATCTGCTCGTTCTTGATTACCCGTATATAATTCTGTAATCTCTGCCATACTGTTTTTCTGTGAAGTGAAATACTAGCAGACAAGACAAGCTGGGAATGGTTATGTTTTCCTTGTTCTCAGTCTTGTGAAATTATTTCAGTGCCTTCATAGAAAACCCAAAAGTGGATTTCCACACTGTTACACTGTGTGCAAACTCAGTGGACAAAGTGAGAAGAAATGTAAATGAGTGCACGTGCGACAATGTCTTCCAAAAGCTATGCACCAGCTGAGCACTGCAGCCACTTTACCCGAAAACCTGCATACATTATAGGTCTGTTTTGAATACATTATTTTTGTTTAAGTGAGTGTGTGAAAACATGCACATGTGCACATATGTCTGCTTTTATGCTGCTCTGCTGTGTGGGAAGACTAGACATGATGGAGTAATGGTTTCGTTCTCACAATGACCTGCTCTTCAAAACGCAAGGAGGGGACTAGAGAGGGAAAGGAGGCGGCAAAGTCGTCTAGGGTCACTTGAGGCAGATTACAGGAGAGGTCAGCAACAATGAGGGAAATGGAGGGACAAAGGGTGCAGCAGATGCAGGACAGGATGAGGAGCAGAGGTTGGATGAGAAGAAATGAGGCTGTGGGACACGGACAGAGGATGGCGGAGAAGGATGTTTAAGAGGTTAGTCAGGAACAAAAGGAGGGGTGAGTGCAAATGGGAAAGGAGAGGATTAGCTGCAGTTGAATTTTGATGGAAAGAGAGAAAAGGACCGAGGAGTTTAGAGGCACTCGAGAGAAGAGAAACAAAAGCTGGAAAGTCTGGCTTTGCTACGAAGAGCTGGATTTCCATAAATAACACACACCACATGCCATAAAACTACAATTCTTCACATTTCTCCAGTCCAGTATGTCATGTGCCAGGGGAGCAGTCCCACGGAGGTAATTGAATCAGGACACGAAAAACAACGGGGCAAAAGGTGGGGTGTGAGGGTGTTCAGGCGCAGCTGGAAAAACAACAGTGCCCCTCTTTTAAAGTCAAAGGAAAGGAAACAGAGCTATTCTGGGTATCTGGCACTGCGGCGCCAAGGGAGCTGACTCTACACGGCCTCTCACAGGAGCTCCAGGTACAACACAGAACAGGTCTGTTCAACATCCAACCCCCCACCCACCCCCGTTTAAGACCACCTCCACGCCCTGCTCCTCTGTTTTCACGAACACACCTTTTGGTTTTTGATGTAAACTGCAATCATATGATTAGAATTATCCATCGCAGATAAAATCCCTCGAAACTTACCCCACCCACGACAGGAGAAGGCAGCAGGAATTAAAGCAGTTCCCTCAAAAAAGAAAAATCTGCAACCGCCGGGCTGGAATAAGTTTGGCTGAGAACCAGCTCAAAGTGCTCTGTTTGCGATGCGATCTTATCTATCTAATAATCTACTGTTATTAGAAAGGGGAAATTGCCTGTAAAAAAAAAAAAAAAAAAAAAAACCTCCTCTTTTCTACCTTGATCCTGCAATCTGGAGAAAATCTAGGCACGTGGAATCCTCCACATAAGTAAACATAAACAACACAAGGTGTAAACGAGCCTAACAGGGAAGAAAAAAGTATAGTGGCTTGTCCACAACTGGGCCAGACTGTTAATGTTTGCACTTTTGTCTATTAGATGGGACCCCCTTACTGCCTCATACAATTATGTTATTCTTCTGGGGCGGTGAGTGTGGGTTTCTGCATTGAGAGACTGCGTCTGGAGGTGATAAAACAGCAGAAAGCACATAAATAATGACTTAATGATCCCCTCCACCCTTCGTTATAATGATGACGGTGGAGTTTTCAAGCCCAGGACGGCGGTGGGGGCGGTGGGAGAAATCCACATGTGGCCTCCAGGTGTGCTTGACTACAACTCTGTTGATTCTTTATCTCCCTATTCATCCACTTCTTCTTTGCATGTCTCCTATTATACCAGCATTGCTTTGTACCCATGTATAAATGTATTTCCTTTGTGAACAATCACCTCACGGCTGGAAATGCGTACCAAATACACGCGAACGCGTTCTTTTCTCAGGAGAATGAACCAGCAGGATGATCTGGATTAATCAACCCATTAAGTTGCAGTCGTGGCAGAATAGACTGCATGAAAAAGGTTATGCGTTGCCAAACGAGAGAGCAACAGGTAATTCTGAGTGACAGACTGCACAGAACCAGGTGTTGAATCAGACGTGCAACTAAATTATAGCCCTGCTCCTGTGGCAGCGATAACAGTATTATTTGTGTAATTGTTTCTTTAGGTAGATTCTGCTGCCACTGCTCCACAACAATAGCAGTAAATCATGTAACTGCACACTACAATTAACATCTTTTATCTCCTTCACAGTAATCATGGCCTGCAGCTAAAAGCAGATAAAGATCATTTCTCAAGGCAGTGTTGTAGCCTTCTTCTGCCGGGGGTATTTTACCAGCACCTGACTTATTTTGTAGAATGTAAAAGGTATAATTCATGACACAGGAGGTCAGTGATTCACACTGAGGGGAAAAGGATAACTACAATGGACCACAGAGTGAGATTTAAAGCGACTATAACCTGCCAGTTACTGTGGCAGCTTTAGTTTATAAACCCAGGAGGTATGGCAGCGAGAAATCATACGAGGAGCCTGGATATGCTGGATATTCTTTTAAAGCAGACAAAATGACGTATATTTGGACTAAGTGTTCATTTTAACATGTGGAGCAGAGAGAGAGGCAGCGTGGGTGTTGAGCTCCACTGATGACAATGACAGGTTACACTGGGTCGGGTTACACTTGTGAGCAAAGGGGCCAGTTACTGCCTGTGGGGTGTTCAGAGCCAAAGCTCAGGTCCAAAAGCACCCATTAACGCACAACTTTGCATTTGAAACTGAACATAACCCTGTACTATGACCTTCCCACCAGGAGGGGGGGTGAGAAGAAAAGCATATTTTTTCCTGCTGATGAATAGAGATATTTATGTTCCGGTTTGAAATGCAGAAGGAGAAGGTGGTAAAGAGCTGTAATTGGGTTAAGGGAAAGGAAATACATCCCACTTTCTCTAAGAACTAGTCTGAATGATTAGTCGAATTCCATATTTTAGGATCATGTAACACCAGTTGCGGAATTAACAGGAGGAAAAAAAAAAAAAAAAAAAAAAAGCACTAAAGTCTTTACTCGCGCAATTACCTCCTTAGTATATTAGCTGCTGAATGGTCTTCAGCAACAGTGCTCTTTTTTGTGTGCTTTTCTAAAGTCAATAACACGATGCCAACCCTACAGGAGAAGAGTCCTCTTTCGCCCTGAACTGTTGCAGAGAGGAGAGTAGTACTCTGCCCAGAAAGCCTTTAAGGAACGGCAAGTGCGCAAAATAGATCAGGATGCCGAAGGGGCCTTGCTTCAGAAGGGCAGAGGTCTATTTTTAATGACAACAAGAGCACTACAACAAAGTGTTGTAGTATGGCAAGTCCAGAGGAAATGTATCCTCTGCGTAGGAGTTCCTTCCCTCACCGCAGAGGCCTTAAGAGTTCTGCAACAGCTTGAGTCAAAAACAACTGCAGAGGCTTCCAACTACAAAACATCTTCTTTTCTCCATCTATAAAACACATGATGCAAATAATCTCATCTTATCATCATTACATGTAACGAGATTTTTTTCAGTGCATTGCCAGCATGACGAACAGTGAGTGAGTGTGCGTTTTCATGTATCTGTGCACTTTTTAGCTTCGTGCATTGATATTTAAAAAGACGGCGGAGGTCGGGGTCGGTGCCATGTCAAGCTGAGGTCAGCCAACTGGAGCCCTTTCTTTCAGCAAATCGGTCACTCTGCTGACCTCCCAGGATGTGACCCGCTCACCTATGAACATGTGAAATAAGGAGCAGGACTCTTTAATATTAATCTTGTCTACATGTGTATTTTTGCAACCGCCTCTACTTTGTATATTTTTAGGGATTTATTGGTTCTTCTATCTGCCCACCTCTTCTGCCTTTCTCTGCCAATGCAAGATTACGGTCTATGATCTATACTGTGTGATGCTGCAGGATTCGCAGATCCTTTTCTCTTTTAAGAGAGCAAAACTTGCAGCAAATCACCTTACAACGTACATGCACACTGGTATGTGTGTGTTTTCTGGTATGTGTTTTTTGTTGGGATCTTATCCTTTCACCGAGGTTCACAGAGGTGAAAAAAATCTTTCCACTTTGTGCTGATAGGGTAGCACAGGGGAAGAAGTGCAAGCAGAGTCAGCACAGCTCTTCAACAAACGTAACTTACTTCCCAGAGGAATTCAGCAACACAATAGAGCCACAGAGCAAGAATAGAAACATTCTCTTGTTTCATGAGCAGTATAATCAGATGACTATATTAGCGAACCAACACTGTCTGAGGAGCAACACTCCCGGCAGCACCTCTAGAATTACTCCATCACCTTTTACAGCAACTGATACCCTTCTTATTGAAGTCCAGCACCTGAGTTAATGTCCCATAACAAAATATTCCTTGAAACCAAACTCCAAAAGTCCGCCTCTTGTACTTCAAGTGTGCAGTCACTGAAACATGGTGTTTGCCGCTGGCAGACGGCCAGACAACTGAGTTTGTGACACTGGGCTCATTCTTTTTGACCGTTTACTCAAGGAAAAATGAAATGTTCTTTGGGAAGAATAATAAGTGGTTTGTTATTCACTGCTGGTGGTTCGGAGTAAACCAGACATCCTCTGTGTGGTTTCACCTCCAGAACTGAGGCAGCATTGTGCCTTGAACCAGCGTAGACTACACATTCATGCTCTACACAGCCCACGAAACGAGATGACTCATGAGGGTTTCATGTGTGGACTGCGTGTGGAAGGGGTTATGTGTTTGAAAAAAAATCCTTTTGAAGACAAATGCAGAAGGTCTATTTGTTGTTGTTCACTTCTTTTAAGGGCAGAGGTTTGGGGTCAGAGCTCCCGGTGTACACTGTTTCATCAGTCATTCACCAACCAAACATCACATTTGGTCTGTCTGATGGAGACCTGAGACCTACTAATATTTTACACCATTGCTCATTTTAACTGATTTATGATCTCAAATATAAAAACTGGATGAAGCAAATTCTGCACACCGCTAGAAGTATGAGAGAAGTAAAAGTATCAAGCATTCAAATCTCACTCCAGGAAATGTTCTGGTGTATTAAAAGAAGGAGAAAAGACAATGTCTTTGTTGAACAACTCATAGAAATGCAATGTGCAGTGAAAAAAAAATTCCCTTTATACCAGTGTACAAAGATTCATAGCTGGTCATAGCTCATAACTGTAGTGTTTTCAATTAAAGGTGAACATGTGGAGATATTTTGGACTTGTGCGGCCGCAGCATGCGAAGAGACTGTTTGAAGAGGTTTTAGTTAGGATGTCAAGCTTTCAGTGCAGAAGTGAGGGTGACGTGGCCTTCTCTGCGCCTTTGCTTACTCCACCTTGTTTGTTACTCCCGCTTCCCTCTGTCCATCCATCCTTGTAGTCTGGCTTGTCCAATTGCGTCCTGCCTGTCTCTCAGTTCCTCTGTTTTTGGGTCCTCCAGCCACTGACTAGACTGCCCCCTCTGCAGAGTGGCTCTTCCCTGTATATTAACAATTTCTCACAAACCTGCTCAGACTATCTGCGCGTCAGTCCTCGCACACCTCCTCCTATCTCTTTATACTTCCTCTATGTTTTTTCCCTTTCTCTTACCTTTTCTTTTCCATTCAAAGAGCCAGCACCTCCCCTCTTTGTCTGGGAAACACAAGTTCGTATCTTTTCACCTCTATCTGCAGTGTCCAATCTTCCTTGCTCTCTTTTTATCTCTCACCTCTAATCTCCCTCTATATCTTTCTTCCGCTCCCATTTTTCCTGCGTGGCTGAACTACAAGTAGTGGGCCGCCTTATCTTTCAGATACTATCACAAACTTTCATATAAAAAGGTCGGATAAAAAGAGTATAGCAAACACAGTAATTTAGTTTTCTCATTCATCTGCAGAGAGAAGCATCCTCCTGTTTTTTTTTTCTTGGATATTGCTCTGATTACTCCTTCATAATGATTTCAAAGTGGAGCTAAATGTTTTCATTTGCTGAAGATTAAAGGATTTTCTGTATTTATATCCTCTCACTGATCAAATTAGAGCTTCTCTGGTTGTTTGCTGTGCTGAGATAGATGAGGCTCAGATAGCTCCAAACACATCACATCAAAAGAGCTTCTTATCGTATAATGATATGCTCTATAAAGATAAGACACGGTGATGCACGTCCCATAAGCAGTAAAAAACCCAAACCCATGAAAGACTTGAGCTACTTCTCCTCTTGATTCCCGCTGATAGGAAACAACACGGCCAGCGCAAAAATCATATGACACAAAGAGGTACACACAAGGCCAATGCTCAAGCACCTGCTTCAATAGTAAGTGCTTGCTGCTAATTTAACTGGGACTATACATAGCAAAGAGTTGTGAAGTCTCAAAGGAGTCAGTCCAGTTTTGCACTCACCTCAAAGATCTGAGTCGCAGCCTGGAAAGAGAAGCTCCTATAAAAGAGAAATATACGAGGCTAAGTGGCACCACCAAATGATCCTCTTATTCGTGTATCATAGTCATTCATCTTCCAGAGAACTACAGCTCATGACAGCACAGAACAGGAAAAGTGTGTACGTCTGTGTGTGTTCGGTGACAACTCATGACTCCTTCGGATGGCAATCAGTTGATAAACAAAGATCAGCGAAGCACCTACCCTCATTCTTCCTCCATGGCTCGTTTTAAAATCAACTTTTCACCTCTTTTGCCCTGAATCATTAGACCTCAGCGGCTCTCTCCCTCTTCATCTCCTCAGTCGCTCGTTCACACCGTTAAGCCTCACACCAGTACAAGTACAGAGGAAAAGTACTCCATACTCCAAACTTAAATAAGTTTACGATAATCGCATCTCCTGCTGTCACAGAAGTTGGGATCCATCTCTATTTAACCTTTCAAACATCCTCTTGGCTTGATCCCCAGAGAAAAAGAGGCTTTGGGGATTATTTAATCGTGACCCAAATACAGTCTCTGTCTTCTTCCTGTGCTGGCACCATGTTTAAAAGACAAATTCCTCTGTTATTTGAGGGGGTTTGAGGTTGTAGCGGAGAAAGGGTCAGAGCTAATGTACTGTAACACTGGCAGCAAGTGAAGGCCGGTCCAGCCGGACTAATTCCAGCTGACGTGCAGACACAGGAGTGAATGTTTTACTCCAAACCACGAAAATATCCATTCTTGGATCCATGCGGCACCAAATAGTGGTGCATCCAGGATCACATATCGCTTGCCTGCACTTCCCAAACACTCTGTGAACTCAAATTATTTCTACACCTGCCCCTGCTCTGCCCTTACTAATCAGTTTTTGTGTTGAATGTGCCTCCACTTGAAATCTTTATAATTGTAAAATACCCTTTACAGTGAAAAATGTCATATTTTTGAAGTAACTGTATTGTGTCTATTTCATTTTTCAATGCTGACCTTAATGATAACAGAAGTGACTTAACCACTTTATTTGTATGGCA
The DNA here is from genome assembly GCF_900963305.1 of Echeneis naucrates. Classification (NCBI taxonomy): domain Eukaryota; kingdom Metazoa; phylum Chordata; class Actinopteri; order Carangiformes; family Echeneidae; genus Echeneis; species Echeneis naucrates. The sequence goes on along the minus strand of NC_042530.1, from coordinate 9,140,786 downwards.
GCAACCATCATGCAAACTTTTGTGAGGCCACACAAGAGAAGCTATGATGAGCTTGCATTGCTTGATAGTTTCTTCACCATTCACTATGGCAACCATCGTAACACTTTGGCCTTTAAAAACAGATGCGGCATGGATAATAAAAGTTTATTTTGCACTTATTTTATTTTCCTTTGTGATGGAAGGGCACTTGAATCCCTTCCAGGAAACCTTGAAGTAGCCATAGCAACATCGCACCATCTTACTAAATCAGCAAGAATGGTGGTTAAAAAAAAAAAAATAAAATAAATATATATATATATATATATATATATATATATATATATATATATATATATATAGTTATTGACGTTCACCCAACAAACATATCCATTATGCAGAATAGGTCAGAAATGTAACTGAATGCACTGGCAAAGTCACAAATAACCACAAACCTGATAAAAGGACCAACAAAAATGAGTACAAATATTTTGAGTCAGTGTCTTCTGTGAAGACTCCACGTCTTCAAATCAGAAGTAGCAGGATGAACAAGGAAAGGAGATAATGGCAAAGTGGTTTTGATGTATAAATAGCCGGTGGTAGTCAGAGGACAGAGCACAGCAGGGAAGTCAAGCAAACCACTTCAGCTATTGTTTCAGACTCTGAGGTTACTTGCATAAGAGCAATAAATCATCCACTGATGAGGATTTTTTTTAAAATCAGGGCTTTAGAGTAATTCACAGCAAATAAAGCCAGACCTTTGTGAGAGCATGTGTGCGGGGACAAACTATCCCAAAGCCCCATCTTTCTGGTGTCAGATAAATAAGTAACCAAAGGGCCTTGAAGAGCACACAGAGGCCAGAGGGTAATGGCTGTTTAGTTTACACATGCATGATAATGCCTTCCACTTTCGCTCCCGACAGGGCTCGACCCCCGAGGAGATGCCGAATCACAAATTCGCTGACAATGGGCTTGTCATTCAAACGGTTTCCATAGTGACCACACAGCCCACTGAGGCCACTGAGGTCATTTTCATCTTGGGATTCAGCTGCCTGGGACTAATTGCTGTGTTTGTGCTGTTGTTCTGAGTCAACGCTCAGGAAAATTTCCAACACAGCGCAAATATCAATCACACTAATCATACGCTGCCCCTCATTACTCAGCACTGGAATGTGGTGCCGGGCTCCACCGTCTCTTCTGGACCTGTGGAGCTTCCCTGCTATGACAGCAGGAGAGTAAGCCCTGATGCTCTTTAGGACAAGAGTCAACAATTATTTCCATTATTGATTAATCTGCTAGTTATTTTCTCAATTACTAAGTTATTTTTGTCACTTACAAAATGTCATTTAAATGTCAAATTAAATCTAATATTCTTGATTATGAATAAATTAGAATTTAACAGGTACAAGAATAGCTGCTGATTAGGAAATCGATTAATAGCGTCTTCTACAAAAGATCAGAAAATGCCAAACCTGCATTTAATTTAGACAGAGTGCAAGATCAGCAAAAGCCAAATATACTTAACTGACAGCATTATGATCTGATATGACCTGAAATGACACAAGAAAGGACTAGAAAGGCTGCAACTAGTTGCTGGAAACGTCAGGCCTTAACTGGCTTCATTGACAATGAAACTACAGATTCAAACATACTTGTTTTCTGTTGATTAAACAATAAATTAATCGTCCAGCCACTGCACTCCTTGTAGTGTCTCTCTAGATCTTCGCAACACTTGCAAAAAGGCATTATGTCATATGATTTTTTTTTTTTCTTGATTCAGCACTTTTACACCTTCCCTCTCGCTCTCATTTAGTAATTCTTTTTTATCTATTTTCCCTGGGGGATTTTAGTATTTAAGGTCTGATAAAGTCCTGGACAGCATGAGTCTAAAGTGATTCTACCATCTGGATAGGGGGCATTTTCTGACGCTGGTGTGTGCAGCGTGACAGGACGGACGGGCCACAGCACCCACCTGGGTCATACAATCAGAGAAAGCCGAATGTCCCAAAAGCTATCACAAAGAAGACAACAACAGACCTGACTGAATAAAAACAATTGTACAGGAAAGTGCAAAGGTTTGCCCCAGGGTTGGAAAAAGAAAAACAACAACAACAACAACACCAACAACAACACCAACACCCTACACTGTTTGTTTAATTGTAAACTAATATGAGAAAAGCATCCATCCAAACCTTCTCTGAACGCGAGTAACACAAATCCTCCTCTCCTCATCGTCACTCATAACATTTTCACCTACAGCACAGGAAGAGGTTCCACCACTGTACAACTCACTTCACCAATCTAATTCAACACACTTGCCCACTTGATACTGTGTCAGGACCTTTGTGACAGGGAAATGCTACAATACGTTTAATTTAAAACTTGCTGAGTGTGAGAAAAGTTCAAGGGGCACTTTTATGCAAATGTAACAAAATAATACTTTCAAAGACTCAGCTCAGGCTCAGCATTGTGTGAGAAGACTGAAGTTTTAGGTGTAAGGCTAAAAGGTCTGAGAAGCTCAACAGCAATGTACGACAGTAAAAGAAGCTCAAAACATCCGGTTACCCTTCGGAAATATACAATTCTTGTGTCTCATAAAGGACATGAGTCACATACACAATGAAGGTCTGTAAAGCATAACAAAGGGTCAGACCCCTTCAAACACCTACTAAGAGAACAGGGCTTGGTTATGCACAACAAGAAAAATGTTGAGGGGGAAACCACAGTTAGACAGATATACGTGAGTGAAGGTGTGAAAATGTTGCTCTGTGAAGGCTTATTTTTTTTTTAGGATAGACATTTTCTGGACTCTTTTTTTTTTTTTTCTTTTGTTCTCTTTAACCTGACCCTGTGATATTTTTCACGCCTAATTCACTCCTGCTGCGGTGAATGCAGCGAATGCAACAGTCTGCCTTTTGGCTGTGATGGCAGACCTTTAATGAAATGCCATAACAAATGTATTGATAGCCAAAGCAGTGCTTATTTACTGAATGGAACAGATTTGATGTGAGCTCGCAGACACGGAGCAGGTGAAGGTTGCACTCTGTCAGCACCACCAAGCGGTCACACACCGCAGAGCAAAATGCAAAAACTTCCAAAACTGATTATTGACACGGTGGGTTTTTGAATTTGCGGGTTATTTAAAATGCTGTCGTGCCCCCACAACATTCAAAATGCTGTTTCCCCCCCTCTAAAGACAGATGACGTGACTGCAATGTATGTGGTTAAAGGCAGGCAAGAGAAGTGTTTGTTTCCCCCTCAGAACAAACGGGCTACTTTGCGTTTGGAAACAGAGCGGCTGCATTAACCTGAGATACATATAAGTTATACTAAATAAATAATACATAAATAAATAAATACGGTGCACAATCTAAAAGAAAAAAAATGCGCTCACCAAGTGAGGAGCCCAGCTGCAGTTCATCTAGCAGGGAGCGGAGCAGCGTGTCTTGTCCCGGGAAGAGGAGTGCGAGCACAAAATAAAGATGATGAAAATATCCTCAGTTGTGCTGTGTGTCCTCCGCAGAAGCAGCTCGGTAAACTCCTTCTCTCCCCCGTAGAGATCCCTGTGCGCTCCGCTCCGTTCCTGCGCCACACAGGAGCGCTCCGTGCCGGTGGCTCCGCGGCGCACGCTCTGTAATCGGACACCTCACTGTCGCGCTGCGCCACAGACAATATGCCTCCGCTCTTTGGAGGGGAGGGGAGGGGGGCAAAGGCAAAGAAAAAGCAAGCACACACACACAAACTTTCCTTTAACTACAACGCCAGGAGGAGGGGAGGCGGTGATGTGTCCAGCGCCGCTCTCAGACACAACTGCGCATCTCCCGGGAAGCTGGAATGGCTGAGCGCGCCCCCACTCCACCGCCGAGCGGAGACGTGGCAGCAGCTGCAGCGGCCCACAGCTGTCCTGCAGGTGGAGGGGCCCGGGCCGGTGTGATGTGGTCTGAGTATCCTGGCCTCCATGTTTACCTCTGTTCACCTGCAGGGCCCGAAGAGCCCCTCTGGATTCACCTTCAAGGACACTTCAGCTTAGAGGATGCTCACTAATAGACCCCCCCAGCATGAAATCACTCGAGGAAACAGTCTGAGGACTTCACTGGCAGCAACCAATTCAAAATAAAACAGTCCATTCATCTTCTACCGGTGGATCCGTTTCCGGGTTACAGGGGTGCTGGAGCCAATCCCAGCTCACTCTGGGTGAGGGCGGGGTCACCCCGGACAGGTCACCTGTCCAACACAGGGCCAAAACACACAGACAGACAGACAGAGACCAACAACCACTCACACTCACACTCAGACCTACAGACAGTTTGGAGTCATAAAGCAGTTCGTTCCAACACATTTTTGCAGATAGGTTGGAAGACAGTAGTAATTATGGCTAAAGTTAAACAGGATATTAATGGGAGTCAATATAATATTCTCTGTGAGACTCTGTGTGTGTGTGTGTGTGTGTGTGTGCTCTTTTGCTCTCCCACGTCTATGTGGGAGAGCAAAAGAGCAAAATAGAGAGTGACACCGGTGTTTCTGTTCCTTTGTGTATTTTAATAGTGACATCCTCAGTTCAATTACCCATTTATCCCCCACGGTGAATGAGCACAGCCTCCACAAAGCTCCAAAGGCCCAAACAGTGTGGCACACAGCTTTAGGGCTATGACACAAAGTGTGTGTCGGTCTTTTTTGACAGACACAGAGCACAGCCAACAAGCCTGTTAATGCTCCTCTTCGTTAAAAAGGAACATGCCTCAGTCAATTCCTCAGCTCCTGTGTTCCCGCATCTAAATTCAAATCAGGTAATTTTCATAAAAATGTGACTAACCACAATGGGGAAAGGTAAAGCTTGAGATTTACATTTCAAGTGGGCTTTGTGCAATTCTGGGAAATGCGTGGGTAACCTTTTCTTTTTCTCTTGCTGAGTTGAGTGACAAAGAGGAAGCAGATCTGCTTTCTTAAAATATCAGAGCAGATGGATGAAGATATGGCGCGCCAGAGGCAGTGACGTTCTTGACAAGTATAACTGAGGGACTAAAAGAAACAATAAACCAAGATGTGATATAATAAAGAGACTCACTTTGTTGTTGGAAAATCAACAATCAAATAAGCTGAAGAACTTTTTCTCCTTGCTCCAGGAATTCAAGGCTCTTGTGTTCTTGTGTGCAGTAGCTCTTTTACACCAGGCTCAAAAGTGTAACACCCAGAGCTCTGGCTAAATGTCAGAGCGAGGCTCCAGCTGTCTGCGCCACACCCCAAATTTCAGCAGTTAAAAACAATGCGCCTTTGAACGAGCCATCGCAGTCTGGGATGGATGTTGGCGAGTATATTAGCTGATGAGACAGAATGAGTCAAAGCCCACGCAGGCACCATCATCTCCCCTGGGTGTGTGTCTGAGTGTGTCCACCTTTGTGGCTCTGTATTCCTATTTTGATGTCAGCAAAACCAACTCAAGTTACCAGGCAACCACACAAAAATCAATTTCAGGAGGAGCCTCCTATACCTCGCCTGATAGTATATGATCTCAGCAAGGTGTGTTGACGTGCGTGCGTGCGTGTGCGCGTCATTGACTGTGTGTTTGCATCGTGGTCCATCTTTATGGTTTTTTTAAGAAATACGGTTTTATTTTTAGCTTACTAAATGAAGTGACCAAATACTATTTTCAAAGTAATACCTGGATGAAAGAAACTGAAGGCCAACCTTTATCTACGTTTTATCCACAGAAGAAAGCTGTAGGAGACGGGACAAAATATTAATTTGTGTGCATCGCTTGTCTTTGTTCATTCATTATTGTGCTTCCTGCTTGCTAACGTGTGTATGCATAATGCAGATGTGATGCACGTCGGTTACAGTGATGAGAGGAAGGGGGATACTAACAGCAGGCCAAGCCCTTGTTTTGGTGCCAAACCTCAGTTGACCGTAGCTGAGTCCCTAAATCTCTCTTTCAAACACACCATCTGTCATACAGTTTTTCTGCCACTTCAAGCCTCAGGTCATCTCATACCTTACAAAGACAGCCAACCAACCAGTCAACCACTGGAACCTGCAAGACACACACAATAATATGTGTGTTGAAATATGGACACACTCACACGTGCAGGATGCATTTGGGTTTGGCTGACTCAGTACAGGTGAACAGTACAGGTCTGTTTTTTTTTAACAGGAGCAACGTAGCTGGGGAATAAAAGCAGGGACCAACAAGGGTAGAGGTGGGAAGAGTATGAAAGGGTTAGAGAGAGCGAAAAGCCGGCCAGCTGTGAAAGACTGCAGTCATTTCTCACTCTGATACATACCTGCAGAATCAATGAGCCGTGCCACGCTGCAGCAGGACCAAAGCCATACGATTCCTCAGGCTTACTCAGGCTTGCTGCCCCCCTGCAGCAGTGGTATCCAGGGCCTTGTGGTGCCAGGACTCCGCAGTGACTTAGGTTCACTGCCACTGTTCATGGGAAGAGGGATTGGACAATGATGCTGTACCTGTCAAACTGTCAGGTACAGCATCATGTCAATGTGATATGTTCAGCACGCTAACAAGCTTGCATGGTGAACTTTATACCCTGACAAACATTTGCATGCTCAGGTTCTCAGCCATCCTTTAAAAATTGATCAACAATGTTTTCTCCATCTTTCTTTTTCACGTGGGACCATCCAGCCTACATCACACCACGACAATGCAACTTGGAGACATGATGGAGGGTTTTTTGGCACTCAGTCCACCCAAAAGGAGGTGAATGGATGGACGGAGTGAGATAATGAAACGGAGTGCCGATGTCCTGGGGGGTCATCTTTCTTGCTCTCTGCCCAGATTCTGCCTGGCTGTATTTGTCTTTGTCCTCCCCACTACGGTCCATGATGGATAGCAATAGGAATAGGGCTGATGGTGAGAGGTTTTTTTTTTTTTTTTTTTTTTTTTTTTTTTTTTTTTTTTTACTCTTCTTCTTTTTTAGTGTCAAAGTTAAGGGCTGGAGAGATGAACACAGTGGAATTCAATCATGGGAATTGAAGGGTGTGAGGTCTTGGCCCCATGGGCAGTTTGCAGATTGCTTCAGGTTAATTAATGTCAAAATGGAGAGGATGAGGCTGTAGAGGACAATTATGTATGTGACTGCTGGGCATGGTGCTCGCCATTCAAGAGTGCAGTGTGCTAATTTTCATCTAGGTTAAGAAGAAATTTTATTCCCAGTCAGTAATTTTGTGAAGCCAAAAGCAATTTGAGCGGAGATGGAGCAAGCAAGAGCTATCCATAGCCAAATGGATACAAAATTATTATAAGTGCGCATATAGTCCAGACAAGCTACTGTCGGGAAAACTACCATCATTTCCTGTACACTGTGCAAGGCAGGCCAAAATTAAAAGGGTAATATCATTCAATTAAAGATTCAGATCTCATTATAAAAGGCTTGAAATTGTCTGATGAGTATGTAAGAGGTACCATATGGCACCTCTTTTGCACATGTCTCATTGATAAAACATGTTTTTAAAGTGGAAAATACAATCTCACCAACAGAAAGCCTCTCGAATAAAACAACCACTTTCTCACCTTACGTTACAACGTAACACTGGATACAGGTTTACAATGACACATCCCCTATTGAGCAGACAAATAAATTGCACACTACTCCTCACTGCCAAAGGGGACTGAAGAGTTGGTTGACTTGGCAAACAGGAATAAATCCTCCAACTTTGAAATTCAATAGAAAAAAATTTCTCTTTCAACACCATTTTGTGTCTCAGATGACTTCACTGGCCTCTTTCTGCACAGAGACTCCTTTCCCTGAAGGCTCACATGCACAAATCTAACTGAGTGAACGCATCATACACACTGATATTACATTCACAAACACTCGATTGCTGTGCACAACTAGCTTTGTTCCTTGGTCTCAGACACAAAACACGCTCACACAATCTCAGCCCGACCAGCGCAGGGAGAGTTTGTATTTGCGTGAACCACGATGCACGCTAAGCAGGTGTGCATGGCAAATCAAGATTGGTCTTTTTGCTACGCTGCATTTCTATCTCCAGAGTTTTAAAATGTATGATTTATGTTCGCCTCTCAGTTCTGCAGAGGAAAAAAGAAATGTCAGAAATCTAAGGGGTTTTTTGTACTTTGTCTAAGAGACTCCTGCTAATTGAAAAATCTGAACAGCTTTGGAGGAAATATTTAACCTCCATTAAAATATGCTGTTGGTCAATATCTCTGTTTTTGTATATTACAGAGCTGATAAAATTGATATTTTTAAACTGCTCATTACAAAAAAGACAATAACCAGCATTGACCAAAAACTGATAATGATAGTCCTTATTGGAAAAAATCCATTCTTATTATTCTCAGTAATGCAGAGCCTGTTATTTCATAATGAGTTAGCAATATGGCGGAGGAACTCATTAGAAGGAGGCACCAACTGGAAATACAGACATCCATCATCTCTGTGTGTCTCTGGTGGTGACCAACAACAAATACTAGCCATTCTCAGATTGAGAAATTAGCTTTTGTTGACAAGTGAGCAGGCCTTGGGCAACTGTTTTTGCCTCACTTTGGACAAGTTAATTAATTTCAATTACCAGGAACTCTTCAGAAAGCTTCTGAAAGTTAGAAATCAGTGGTGGATCCGGCTGCGCAGAGGAGTCTTATGTTTACTTAATCACTTATCAAAGATGATATCACGATACACTGGGGTGATGACGAGTGCATTTATTTAGACCCACTTCTCTCTGAAGCCTCTGAAGCCTTGCTTAAGAGCCTCCCGTCTTCATGCAGTAAAATGGGAACCATCAAAATGGCATTATAAGATGGAAGCACTTTCTGGGAAATTCAGGCTACTCTGCAAAAAAGAAGGAACTCCTGCTTTACCTTTGAATGTGCCTTTTTTCTATCCCTCCTGAGTCACTTTCACCTCTTCACGTCTTTGAGGCACACTCCTGCACATGATGAAAGTAAATGTGTGAACACTTCAGTCAAGGTACACTTTACAAACCACACAAAGAAAGCCATGAAGGGAAACTGCCTCTAAAAGGAAGAATCCAAATGACATAAAAGGACAAACAGTGCTTACCAGTGGTTGAATGGTACGGGCCACACTGATTGCTTTTGCACTAAAAGCATCATCACATGCTGCAGAAATGTTTCAAAAACAATGTAGTTTGGTAAACATGTTAAGTGGGCAACAGACACTTTATTAATTGTTTCTGGTCTGTGGTGACAGACTTGGGAGGTGGTGATGCTGGTAAACTGAACATTCATCAGCTCAATGTCTCTTTTTAATAAGGCCCATTTCTAAAGACCAATAGACAATGTTACATGACCCAGAGGTTGTGCATTTCTACAGCTCTTGATTAAAAACACTCCCTCTTGCAGAAGTTATTTTCCAAAGTGCAAGAAACAAAAGCCTGCAAAATGCACCACAACCAGTATATGTATATATATACACATACACACACACAACCGTCGACAAAGACTTTTCTCGTACGTGTTCACATACTTAGTGAAAAAAGCTGATGCTGATAGCAGGAGACTGGAGGAGACAGCAGAACGGGCTGGGGGTTATGGGTATTGCAGTACCACCTTTATGCTTCCTTTAGGCAACATTATCAGGGAGCACTGCATCAGTTTTCACTGCTATATAGATGGCACTCAGTTACAGTTATCAGTGAAGCTGAAGAAGGTAGTCAGCTGGTTGGATTTCATGCCTAAAAGACACAAAGGTCTGGATGACCTGCCTCTCAGTCAGACAAAACTAAGTCATTGTACTTGGCCCTAGGCACCTCAGACGCTCATTATGTGATCATCTAATCACTCTGGACAGCATTACATTGGTCCCAAATTCCACTGTAAGTCATTTTTGATCAGGACATGTCCTTTGTACCCGAACATAAAATAAATCTCTGGGATGGCCGTCTTTCTCCTTTGCAGTATTGCAAAAATCAGAAACATTATGTCTCAAGCACAGCATTCTGTTTATGTACCTGTCATATTCGATGGGTTCATACAGACTTGCTGAGATTTTTGTCTGGATTTACTGACAGCTTTGCACTATTTTAACAAATTTTATCACTACATTTATATTCTGTTTTGTCTGTTATATTCCATTTCTATTTTCTTTAGTTATTTGATTTGTGTGCTTTGTTGGTATTGGTAGCAGGTACAAAAACACATGTCACTGCTCATCATACCATGTATAACTGTGCATGTGATCTTATCTTATCAAGCTGATGCAGAAAACATAATCCTGGACTATTGTAATGCATGACTATCAGGATGTCCCAACAAAACTCTGAAAATCTTTCAGTTGTTTCCAAACGCTGCTGCATGAATATTAACAGGAACTAGAAAAAGAGATCACATTTCTATGATAACACATTTCGTGTTGGCTTCAGAATAAAATTTTAAAATTCCCTCAACTGAACTAAAAAGCTCTTAATGACCAAGCTCCATCATATCATATCATCATAGAGCTCATAGCTCCTCATTGTCCTCGTAGGTTACTTCACTCTTCAGATGAAGGCTTGCTTTTGGTTCCTCTCAAAGAGTAAATTGGGAGACAGATCTTTCAGCTATCAGGCTCTTTTTCTTGATCTTGATTTTCTAAACGAACAAACGATATCTGTCTTTACAGTAATCACTCATGATTATCCAGACATGTCTCAGTGCAGTCTATTTAAAATGAGAACCAGTTCAAAGCCCAGACCAAGTAAAAAGACATCAGTAATTAATGATGTTGATAAGGTTGATTTTTGCTATTTGAAGCACTGAGACCTGCTGTCATTTTGCAATAGTCAATATTAGATCGTGAGGAGGTTTTTTGAGGCAATAACAGCTTCGGCAGCAATTAGTCACCTTCCCTGGTGCTTGGCAGTGTTCAACACCTTGCAGCAAGGCTTCAATTTGCAAGACACTTTGTTATCCAGTGCCAGGAGAAAAATGTTGTGTCCGTCTTCACGAGCCTTAAAGACATGCAGTTTTTAAAAGCAATAAATTGCCGTGTTAATCTCGCAGCAGATAGATCAGTGAATGTTACACACTCGTTGCAACAGATTTGAAAAATGTAATATTAATTTCTTCTTGATTCATTATTAATTTAAGTGCTCATCAGATGTCTGGGAAAGCCAACAGCAGTCATGGAAGAAACCTGGAAACACCCAATCTCCAGCCAGTCGTGCTCAGAAGTGTTTATTTGCCTTTTTAAGACCAGAATGTGTTCCATTGCCCTCCATGGTGATGGTGAAGTAAAAATTATTTGTGCAAATCTACATTATAAAGAAAAAAAAAAGCTAATTATTTCTTAATTGTACACCTGAAAGCTATCCCTCCGGAGGAGCACTAATTTCCCACGTGAGAGTTTCTGGTTGGAATAAGCAACAGAAATAATAATCAGCCTGAGTGGAGGTTGAGCCAACTTCACTTCAGCAACACATATATTACCATGATCGCTACGCAGGAGCTCCATCGACCCCTTAATTGATTGGTTAATTGCTTCAAATCCCTCAACTGTACCCTAATGATCGACTGCTGCCACCAAAGGAATTGTGGGATTTGCGTCAACATTTCCCCATTCCATCTCATTCATTCTCTCTTTCTGCTACTCTTCTGCAGAGCGTGAAGCATGAGATTGGATTTACAGTGTAATGGAATAAAGCACATTGTTTCTCATCTGTGAGAGGAGGAGGATAAAGCTGATAAAAGCCCCGACTTACCCAGCCAGAAAGCTGGGGGAAAAAAAAAAAAGTATTCAGGAAGGGTGAACTGTGTTTTTCTTGCCCTCTTGTGACGTTTATCTCTACAAAAACAGCTTTTTTTTTTTTTTTTTTTTTAGTTGCACAGTGATGTTGCTACTGATTTCCTTTCCTGCCTTCTGCCGGGGTTTAGAGGAATAGGAGGTGTGAATGAAAGAGGTCATCATCAAATGATCAAAGGTTGTGATGTGACAGGCGTAGTGCTTTCTCCAAGAAGCTCGTGCAATTTGTATAGAAATAGACACGATGAAACTCATACGCCTAAGTTCAGGTCATTGTTGTGGAAGTTTTGATAAAGATTACTCAGCATTCATGTGAAACTTAATCAGGAGGAATAAAATTATCTGCTTTCCTTTGGTATCCGCAGAGCCTCCATTTCTTTCTGACTCCCATCATGCACTTCTATTCACTGACTTCATTTCAGTGTATAGAGGGGCATTATCAGTTAATTAACTCTAATCAACTTAGCTGTTACAATGATAACTTGCAGCGTCGCACCAAGACAATATCTGCCTAAGTTGCAATGTTGCTGTTATCATCTATTTTTATTTTTCATATGTATGTAAAAGCAGAGAAAAGACAGTCTATTTGTACAGGGTGGAGCAATCAGAGGGGACGGTCAGACTTTGTGTAATTATTTACAATCATAGTGGCTCAGTTTGAAAACTGCTTTTGACAGTCTGTTGCTAATTTCACGCTCTTGGCGTAGTAGCTTTTTCTCATTTTGTTAATGCAGCAGTTAATCACTGTCTTGTATCAATGTACAGCAGTTAGATGAAGGCTGCAGGTGCCACAGTCCGGAGATGATGTAATAAGAACAAATGTAATTAGACTTTGGATTACTCTGTAATGGCTTCAGCAGTCACACATTTTAGTGCAAATGAGACGTGTAGTGTAAAAAAAGAAAAGAAAAAGAAACATACACGCAGCAATTCACCAAAGATAGGACTGGTATTAGAGGAAATTGGACAAACGTACATTTCCAAATAAGAGACTTGTGGTTACTCAGCTGTAGTAGAAAAAATAAAACAAACCAACTTAAAGAGACACAGTGTTCACTTAAGTAAGGCTGAAACTATTATAGAAATTGGAAAACGCTGCCATGCTAGCAGCTCTCTGATACCATACTTGGGTCAATTGGCGTTTTGAGCTGAATGCTAACATCCCCACAGGGATAATGCTAATATATTGAGGTTAAGTCATCCTGATGTTTGGGCCATATTCATCATTTGAGTTTACCGTGTGAGTACCCAAACACTGATTAAACATGATGGACAGCTGCAGCTGATGGGAATGTCAAAAACACAATTATCAACTTTGCTGTGGGACTACATGGAAAGTCAGTGTTTCATTAACATTAGGGGGCTTCACCCTCAAAGGACAATGAATATCTGCTGAAAATGTCAATGTAATCCAGCAAAAAGTTGTTGAAATATTTCGGTCTGGGCCAAACTTTGTGGACAGACCAACACGCTGCCATACCTACGAAAGGTTTATTTTAATTCTATAATTCGCTGTCTGATATAGCCACTTAAAAAAATTCAATACATAAATGCAAAACTTAAATTAACTTTACACCTAAAGTACCAGTTGTATGTAAATACAGAAAAAATACAATAATAGAAACACAAGAAGCCCGTAAGTTATTGAAAGATTAACTATGGGCCCACAGCAGTGGGCTGAATATTGTCTGATATAATATTCTGAATATACGAAGAAGGTAGACAAACAAAGACTAATGAATCACATCTCTTTATCTCATGTCTTATTGTCAGCAGCATCTTTTACATCAGCAGAGTTGGCCAACATGACACATCAAAGACAGCATAGGAGTGGATGCATCCATCCTAATTGATGATACTGAGTACTGATCTGTGAGACACACACACACACACACACACACACACACACACACACACACACACACACACACACACACTCTCACACCTTGAGCCCAACTATAATTCTCTGCTGTCTTTACACACACACACGGTCCAAGTATCTTGCTGGCAGTGGAAACATGAGAAATCTTGGCACGTTCAAATTCATTAAAATACAAACAAGCCAATGTGTAAATACGCGCACACAAAGCCCAACCGTAGTTGTGTGATATTCTAACACACACAAAATCCAAGGATATTCCTGGGGATGGCAGCATGAGCAATATTAGCATATGAAGTTGAATTCAGCATCGGCAATGTGAGCAGTTCTGACTGTCTGTCATTTTCAGTGGACTCACACTTCAAGCCCGTAAGATGCGTCTCTGAAGGCGCTCCAGTTGCTTAGCAAGTATAGTTTGGCTCAAACATCAGGATTCAATTAAAATGTAAATTCACACTAAGCTGATAAATGGGAACAACAGCTTTCTTAGTTCCCTGGGCGTCAGACAGGAGTCGTGTTTTTACAAGGAGACCTGGAAGTTGTTTTTTGGGGCTGCAGATGAGCAACAGGGCCCAGCAGACAATGACAACAGGCAGAAATTAAAATAAGGTCACAGGTCAGAAGGATTCAGGCCTTTTGGAGGGATTTAAGCATTAGTCTTGTCTCTCTTGTGCTGTTTCTCTGGCTCCTTCTCTGCCTGCACAACACATATCTCCTGTGGATTGCATATCTTAGTCTATTGACAGCTCCCTGAAAAAAAAAAAAAAACTCAATCTGCTCTGTGTCATTTGAAGCTTTCCTACCAACTGCGTATGTGGAGACACACACAAAAAGTCAATGCACGTCACATCAACCCCAAAACGCTCAAGGGCAAATGCAACACTTTGGAAGACCGAATCCCTATAAGAACTATAGCATTTCTGCGAGATGGATTTTTCCTAACAGTTTCTGCACCAACTCTCAGCTGATTTTTGGCAGTGCTGAAGGAACAGCAGCGGGACAGATGAATGCTATACTTCACGGGCCGATGCTGCGCAGAGCTGCAGGGCCCCCGGAGGAGAGTGTTTTCCATTTTCACCTTTTCCGATTCAGAGGGGAAGCATTGGTGGATATGGGTCACAAGCTCACATGCCTGGATGACATTCTTCTATTTGGAGACATTTTTTATGATCGAAAATGCAAAATATATTGACTCCAGTTACCGACAGGTTAGCTCTAAGGAGGAGTGCTGCTCCCACAACCCCCCGTTCCATTTACCAAGACAAACTAAGTTCTGGAGCCATCAAAAAAAAGTCCTGCTGGAACAGGAAATGATCTTTTTTTTTTAATTAAACTAGCTGTTATCTGGATCAGGACATCATTATGCCCAGACACATGTCTGCTCCAGGTGTTCATCCTTCCTGCCTGACATTCAGACATCCTCACTTATCCTGTCAGCACAAAGGCACAGGAGCAGGCAGGTTCCTGCCCCCTAGATTATATCTACAGCGACAGCCAAGGAGTAGAGCTGAACCTGCTTATCATACTTTCAACACTTGATGTTGATGAAAGCGAGTGTGGACAGCCGTATTTTGTAAGGCTGCACAACAAAATTTTTCATGTACATTTGATCCGATAATATCCTTCTCTATCAGTTATCAGGACCTTTTTTATACAAATCGAGCTCATTTTACCGCTGGATGACACCCAAAAGATTAGATCGTAAAGCTAATTATCATTTTTTCTTCCTCAGTTTTATTTATTCAAATATAATAGTAAGAATTATAAGCGTTTACCTGATGATTTAACAAATATGCCTGTGACATTCTTAGATTATTCATGCTGATCAGTAATAAGCAGTTCAGTGGCGCTTGATTTTCAATAGTTCTATCCCAGAATTCATCCTTCCCAAAGGTAGACAAGATAAACCTGAGAAGTCGTTAGACAATTCATGGACAAGAAGAAAGAAATGTGTCCACGTTCTTATTTGCATGTCTTCTATCTTTGCTTTTTTGTGAAACATTGGAGAGTTGCATCTTTGAACCTCAGGATATGATTCAAATTAAGCCACGTGAGATGGTCGGAGAAGTCACATGGCGGATACAAACTGTGTTTGTACCTGCTTTCTTTGTGAATTCAAAAGAACCAGCTTTTTCTGAACTGTTACATGAATACTAGCCTCAAGATGCTTTCCAATTCAAATCGCAGCTTTATTGCAACACGTCTTTGATAGACAACAGAGTTGTTAATTGAGCTATCTATTCTGTTTCTGTAAAGGCCTTGAGGATCTTAATAATCTGGAAAGAGGCTCAGTGTCTTGCATTGAGCAGAGTGCTTTAGTGCATTTGCATCGAACGGCTGTTTATACAGACATGTAAAGATTACTGAAACTGTTTAAGTGATGGATTGTTGCCTGTATTCAAATATGCAAATATTTCCCCTGAAAACATCCATTACTGAGTGCCATGAGCACAACGGAGACAGACACTGAGACAAAATGTACACTCGCATGAATCCATGAATCACTGAATTAAGTCTGTATTGATGGTGGATTGCCTTCATTTCAAGGTGTAAAGTAGTTTTTAAATAAAAAATAAGCGAGTAGATTAAGCAAGCATTTCCCCCACAGCATTCTAATTACTAATTCAGCAGGCTGATAAGCTAAGATATGAAAAATGAATGTCCTTGAGTATCTACTTTGTTATACATTCCACTAGAGGGCTGCACTATTGACCTTGATCATTTTTTCCATATAAAATACAAAACTTTGGTGCAAGTCAATGCTACTCTCACTAATACATGAAATAAAGGACAGCAGTCTACTCTGAGGTGATACCCATCACTCCACACACAATCAGCAACAGGTTGCATGCTACTAAAAAGCATATGGCTGGCTTCATCAATGGCACAACACTGCTCTCCAGTGGAAGATCATAGACATTGAAAACGAGCTGGTCTCACCATAACACCCAGAAATCCACATGTACATGGCAACAGTACGGCTGCTCTAATCATACTTCCTCTCAATCATTACTGTAAAAAAATCTCATCTATAAATCTTACATTTTTCAAGAATCAGTAATTATACATACGCATTGAGTGTTTCCCCCATGTGTGTGTGAGATTTAAAAAAAAAAAAAGAGAGAGATGGCATATTGCACGTTTATAACGGGACATCTGCACAGTCAGTACAGTAGAAAGAAAAAATGACCATGCCCAAAAACAAAATGTACATCTGAACAAGTGATTGTTATTTTACATATTCCTTTAGCTACATACACACTTACGGTACGTAGTAGATCTTGTGATGTGTAAGAAGTGCCTTTGTGGTGTTAGTACAGTGCAAGTGTGGGATTAACTGTGTTTGCGTCGCGCTTGGTTTCAAAAAACGTGCAACTGTAAATATGAAAATGACTTGCAATCTCCCAAACCAATGGAAAAAGCCTTAACTTCGCAGAATAATAAGAAATACAACATACAAGCTCCCCAACTGAATGTGCATTTGCTCCACTGTTGCAGGAACCTGCATCTCTGTCAGATGACCTGGATAACCTCTGTGCTTCGCACAGCAGCAGGGAAAGACATACTACTGTGAAAAGTGAAAAGGCTACAGGGAAGGCTGACTACCATCACAGATATAAAGGAGATGCTCTGACAAAAAAAAAATCTAATGCACATCACATATGGACCAATCTGAGTTTTTGAGAAAGCAGCCTTCACGGAGAATTGGCTTCAACAAGTCAGAAGTAAACCTGTTTATTTACAACCTATTTTAGTACTTGCGTCAACACCATCTATTGCCTCAGCCAAGGACAGGAGACAAGATACATCAAAACAACAATAAGACAGCGCAACATGCCAGAGACCTTGACAGAGAGTAACTTCTCTGTCAGAGCCAATATCAGAGCCAAGTAAGATAGTACGGACCTTGAATAACAACTACCATCTGTTAGGATTTGCTTTTCCATCCCTGAACATCAAGTGCTCAGCCAAAAAATAAAGGGTTTATTATAGAGTAGCATTCACAAAATAAAGAAACAGTTATAATTATAGGACACAAATGCAATGTCCATTAATATGTTAGTGTTCATGATTGTTACCATTCTGTGCTCCACTTCTGCAGTTCCCCATATTGTAAAACAAGGCAGCAATCATACTTTTGATTAAGAACAGAGTAAGGCAAAGCTTATCTCATTACAAAGGCACCTGAATAAACCTGGCGACTAGTGAACATTTTGTATTTGATGCTGAAGCAAGAAAAATGGTCAGATGTCAGAACATAACATTAACAAAGACAAAACTAATTCATTCATGCTTGAACACGATCAACAAATTTTGTTGTTCTTGCTATTTTTCTACCTGAAACTTAAAATGAGGGAACAAAATCAGTCATGGAGGTTGAGCTTCTAACCACAAGTAGAAAGATTCACATTCTCCAGTTTTACTCTTTAGTTCATTTTTAAACTACTCTGAAATGGTCATTTTTATCTACATTTTTGATGCTGCCATTGCTAACACCCTATCAGAAACCTGAAATGTAACTGAACGGACAGATATTGCTTTTTTGTGAGTTTTTGTGAGAGGTGACTTCATACATGCGAAGAAGATGCATAATATCACTTGCAGGATGAAGAACAGTTTAATAAAGAAAATACATTTGACCCAAATCAAAAACAAAAAGTTTACTTCCCCTTCACTCACAATGCTACTGACATAATCTGTCATGTAATGTCAACCACCACTGGAATGAACGTGAAGCGCACAAACAGCAGGTACATTTATGAAGCATGTAACACTTTAAACTGTTGTCATGCTGTTGTGTTCATGACATCAACTGAGCTCAGAGCTACATTCACAATTGTATCTTGCAGCATTTTTGTTGCATCCTTCAGATTGTAAAACCACAGGAAAGATGTAGGAGGCATCAATAATGGATGCTCCACGATTTGTCTTCACAATATTATTATCATTAGAATACATGACATTTTAACATCTCTATCTCCTTTTTATATGCTTTATTACACGCCAAAAACTCATTAATACATCATTGATTTGTTTTTCCTATCAGAAATTGTACACAGGTTATATTTTTGCTGAAACAAAAGGAGATGGATTACTCGAGTGAGTGCTGTTTCCAAGTTATGTCAGATGCAGTGACAAAGGAAGCAGACAGCACGATTACAATGTCCCCAAAGAAATACTATAACAAAATACAATTGAGGAAATATACAAAGTTGGCTGACATCCACCACCCTGTGGCTTATTAACATGAAGATTACAAGAAAACAAGAAGCTGTAGTTTATTTGGAAAAAAAACAAAAAAAAAACAAACCAAAACATGTTTTTTTTGGGGAGGGTTAGTCTTCATTTTGCAACAATGATCATTGCTGTTTTTTGATGGCAGGGATGATGATTCAGCTCCACAAACATTTTGAGTCTTAGCGCTCAGCTCAGGATTGCACAACATTTTTCATTTATAATACCCCCCCCGATTTCAAGCCTTCTGGTCATCATTATATTTCATAACATCAAATCTGATTATCTCATAACTGGATCAACTACTTAAAATTGAGCTGAGTTTCAAGGAGTTCCCGGTTTCAGCTGAAATGAGTTAAGGGACTTGGCAACACATTTATACATCTCAAGACTGCAAGGCAGATGTAGCAAAGTAAATGTTTACACTGTTTGCACTTAACTTTGCAACCTGGTATCCACGTGCTAATTGGGAGCAGAAACATATTGAATCCAGCAGTGAAGGTGATAATGTACACGCTGTGTTTCTCTCACACATTATGTTCATTTATTTCCTTTTCTGCTTTTCCTCACTTGCTTCCGTTCACAGATGCAATAGGCACTTGAATTGCCTGATGTCCCAGTAAAATAACCATGATATATTAAGCTAGAGAAGTGATGCTAATGAGGTCATTTTTTAAGACAATTAGTGCATTCATTTCTAAAATAGCTCTCCAAATAACAAATGACAACATTGACGAAGCAGTGAGAGTAATAACAGTTTGAAGAAGTTCAAACTAGTTATCTAATAGGGACATGAACATAGCTAGATGCCCCAAAATTTAATTAGACACAATGAATTTGCCATTATGGACCTTTACTGAGTTACTGAGGTTATAACAATAGTTGTAGTCGCAAAAAAGTAATTTCTCATTAATTTACCACAGCAGCAGGAACTAAAAACTGCCAAGCATCTGCCCATGTACCCATTCACGCCACTAAAATGTGTAACTTTGTGAAAGGAAATGGCCTTAGACAGAGACTGGGAAGAAAACTTTCCCAAAAACAACAACAAAAAAAGCACTTTGAATTCTCTCTGCTTATCTGTATCTCACAGGTTCCCTTTGAGCTCAGAGGTCAAGAGATTAATCCCCATTTTAGCTGGGAAGCAGGTTCTGTGGTCCAGACCGAGGCACACAGGCTTGCTGATGTCATCAGTTATTGCCAAACTCATCAGATGACCACTTTAACAATAAAATATAAAGTAGAAAAAACATCTTAATTCTAAAAATTACTGAACGCGCGCGCGCAAACACACAACAAAATAAAACATTTCCTCTCACGTGATGAGAGACAGGCTGGCAACGATCACTGAGGTTGAATGTAGGAAGGCAGTGCATGGAAAAGGCAAACTGGCATTGGGGGCTGATCAAGTGGATCTGCTCTCTGACAAAGGCTCACTGTGGCTTAAATGGCCTCCTTGTTGACTGATTTGTGTAGGGGGAGAAGGTGTGTAAGGGGGCGGGGCTTCATTAATGCAAGTTGAGTCTCCTCCATCAGAAATGACAGGGTTGTGATGGGAGGGACGAGGAGTGTCAGCCTCGTCACCATGAGCACACTCACTGTAAGGAGGGGGCTTTAGATCATCCTCTGAAAAGAGAGACGAATACAGGTCAACCAGCTGCTTCTTTCTTTCTTTTTTTTTTTTTATATATACAGTGGTCTGTTAGCAGTTCTAAAGAAAGTAAGCAAGTAGCAAATACTTCCTAAGTGTCTTCTTTGGCAACCAGCCAATATATATATATATATATATATATATATGTAACAAACTTGTGTTGCTGTAATAGCTACCCACGATACTTAAAATATCTGTATGTTCGCACAAAATACATCTGTTGCAACAGACCCTGAAACCCCCTTTTGATATCTACGATGAGAAAGATGTGAAAATTAAAGTGATGGAGAAATTGAGTGTGCAATATGATGAAATACAATTTGTGGTGAAACCATTTCCATTATCTGTAACAACATCCTGTATCAGACTGAATGAGGACACTTAAGGAGAAGAACTTGCTACTTGCTTACTTTCTTTAGAACTGCTAACAGACCACTGAGTCACTGACTGGCATATGACCACCACCCATAAGGTAGCGGTTTACAAAAGAAAACCCATGATTTTATAATGATTAAGTTAAGACAGTACATTTTGTAAACTTTGTAAAGATGAAAAAGTACTCAGTGTGTGCATCCATGCTGTGTGAGCTCCTTTCAATCAGAAGCACTAGTTTATGGGAGTTCTGTACTCCACAATATTCTTTAGGCTTCATCTTAATTTCCTGGTTGTGGCAACGACCCCTGTAATCAGCACAGTGTATAAATCCCCGTCCATGGCACTGTGTCTCTATGTTTGATGCAGTCTTGATGCTGCTGTTGTTAAGCAGGTTGGTAGCAGGGGCAGTAACCTGAGTAATACATCTGTAAATAACTGGACTAATAAAAAGCCTCTGCATGGTAAAACAGTAGGCATTTGCACACACTATCAGTGCACCTCTTTGAAATCTATAATCCACTGACATGATGTGGCTGCAAGAGCGGTGAAATACATGTGAGTTGGGATTTTTTTTTCAGCGCATTTCTGTTATCAGCAAAGATTGCTGTGAATGCAGCATGAGTGACACATCTAGTCAATGACCATTTGAGCGTTAGTCAAAACCTGTCACCTGCATCAAACATAAATCTGGCTTTACATCAGTGACCCCTGTGAACAGGAAGGCAAATGTCTTATGTTTTAAAGATTACATCTGTGTGTTTGCTACCTCCAGAGACAGCCTCATACGGTGGCGGCATATCAAGGTGAGAGAAGGATGCAGCTGGTGGCAGGCCTGTGGAGGGCTCCTCTATCGACAGATCATCCTGAACACCATACCAGCTGGGCCAGACAGATGTTTGCTATTGGGCGAAGGATACACAGAGTGAGAGGGGGGAAAAAAAAAAAAAAAAAAACACACCACCACCACAACAACAACAAACTGGCAGAAGACTGGAATTTTCTTCCCAAGGACCACCAAATATTAATCAATATTAGTTCATGTATACCTTTTTTTTTTTTTTACTGCACACACCACTTAATAGGACTGGTTGGACTTATGCTCCTGTTCCTCCCAGGAGTTTAATTTAACAGTTTACTTCAGGCCAAGTTTTACAAACACAAATCTAACCATGAAGTACAAACACCACCTAACAAATGGGAGGACAGTGTTGTGAAGTAAGAGATGTCGCTTATTTTCAACCTCTGTTCTGTGTTTAGCATGTTCATCAAAACTGAGCTGACTACTGTGAAATGTTTTCACCGTAAATATTGCGATCCATTTTAATTGCTACATAAAATGATTCCATGGGAGGAGAGATCTGCCTGCCTATCACCTTAGTAGCCTGTAATTGTGTACATAATTTTAGACCACATCAGATACATCTTGAATATCAATTTGTTTGCATGAAGTATCTGAGTCTGGAGAAAGCTGACAAGGAGAGCCAGCAGACACTTTTTACAGTCTCCTTTAGAGCAAGGCCAATATTACAATATGCATGCTTGTTCCTTTATCTCTCCTAACCTCCAGTGAAAAAGCTCTCAATCCTTTTTACTCTTGTTAGCCAGCTAATTGCAATGGTAACAGGAAGAAGGCACAAAGATTGAGCAGGGATTTCAGTGATGATGGACTGATGACCTTGTAGATTGCTGTCTCAATTAATTCAAAATTGCCATCCTGTTCTTGTGGATGTGATAGTGAGGGACGAGGGAAGAGGCAGCACAGACAGATCATGCACAGCTCAAAGTAATTAGCACACAATTAACGTATAAAAGTTTATAAACATCATGTTTTTGGTCCAATAACGTTGGATTTTCATGGGCAGATAGCAAATACACCATGGTCCAGGATCAGGCAACAGCATTTACAATTAGGAACACATAACTACTAAAAACATCTTCTGGGCTCAGTTTGTCTTTTAAAATAGCCGAGAATGTCCAAGAGTTTTAGAGATTGATACTACATCAAGACTTTTCCTCACTGTTTGATTAATTTATGCCTACAACTTGAGATGTCTTGGCATCACTCAAGAAAACTTTCAGGGTGCGAGTTTATCGATGACCGTTGTGCTTCCCTGCCCTACATTCCACTGTAACCTAAACAAGGAACATTAAGCAGCGTTTTTTATAATGAAAATTACTGCATCATTTTTGTAACAGCTGTGGCATTTCCTGTTGCACAAACATTCCAAACATAGCTAAAAATATCATTGAGCTTTTCTCTACAAAGAGAGAGCAGTAACTTTAGATCAGAATCAAACTTCTGAATCAGGATTGTTAAAAAAAATAAAAAATAAAAAAAATCACCAAACTGATTCAGGCTTGCAGGATAATAAATCAATTCTTAGGAAAACGTGTTGATTTCTTTGGTCATCCATGCCATGTCATGCCCCATTTTGCAAAAACTAATAATGAGTGGGAGAAATGGGCTCTTGAAAGTACCAATAAAACTGAGTAGTGTAGCCAATTTTAAATATTACACAAATTACATCAGTTTGAGCAAAACTGAATGAATCCAAACAGAAACACAACAATGAAGGTCATTTGAATAATCAAATGCCTTTTAGAGAGCAGGCTCCAAAAATTACAGAATAAACTATTTACGTTGTACAACGTTGAGTAAACTGAATTAGATGAGATTATCCTTTTCTTCCCGTCTAGCTGATGATTAACATTAAGTAGTGTTTCAAGGTTTAAAAAAATTAAAACACAATAGGTTGTATAAAATCTATTTTATATGTTTGGTGATAACTTTCAGAAGTGCAAATAGTGCGAGTAGGTGACGTGTGTCTCACTGTCTGACTTTACTGATATTTGTACATCATCCCAACATCCCACATTCATGTTAAAATTTGACAAACTTGCTTAGAAAGGACCCTTTTTTTTCCTTCTAACGGAGAAACCTGTCCAAACTACCTCCCTACCAAACTTCTAATGTCAACAAGGTCAAACAAACTTCACAGAAAAATGTCAGCATACACACAAAGCAGAAGCATTCACCAACAACACACTTCCACAGACTTACAGAGTAACTGCCTAAAACAGAAAATAAGCTGCCCTGTCTTTTTGTTTAAAGTGAAAGTGACTGAAAACCCCATGCCCTCTCGTCAGGGCAAACAAATCATTTGCAAAAATGTAACACAACTGTGGCTTTGTTTCACTCGCTCATCCTATTTGGTTAACCATACTCATGTCTCTTCTCTTAGAGCGAGAGATTCTCTAAACAATTTATTTGAACCACCAACAGTAGAGATATGTGTTGGGAGGCGCAAATTGTTCCAGTTGGCCACCAGATTATGAAAATTTTAATGTAAAATCGGGCTTGTGCTTGTTCATACGGCCTGTACTTACACTCTGTCTCTCACACATCTGATGGAGATATGCTCTTCCTCCAACAATGACTATCTGAGCATTGCGTGGGTTACTCAGGTATGCTGCCAGTTGTCTTTGTCTTGATCGGTACCAGCACACATAGAAGAAGATCTTTATGATGATAAATATGATGACGACACTGTGACGGTGAGAGGAAAGGGAAATTGAATTAGAAAGGTGTGAACAGCTTTATGTATTCATTTCAAAATCCACTGTTAGTGAAAGTAAAAAGTACTTACATGTACCAGTACAGCTCCATTTCTTTTTTTTTTTTTTTTTTTGAGATGTCACTGAGTGGAGGCTCTCATAGCTGAGGAATAATGCGCGGATCCCTGGCCGGAAACACAACTACGCCCTGAAAACAATTTTCAGTGAGTGAACTGAGTGGCAACACAACTTCCCTCACATTCTTTAAATTTTACTTATACATTAATTAAAATGAGTAACACCAACAGACGTTTCTAAATGGCATAACCACTGGGGCTAAGGCTAAAGCTAAGTTAAACGTACCAGCACTTAATAACTTAAACCAGATGGTAAGTTCAGCACGACGACTCTTAGCGGTCTAACTGGGCTAAAAGCAGACACCTGAGGGGGGTTCTGGACTGAAGTTAAAGCCAACACCGTTGAGTTATCTGGCAGGCTGTGCCATTTCAGGGAGGTGATGAGAGTCCGGCTCCGGGATCCAGCTCGGGTCCTCGCTAGTTTAGCTCAGCTAACGGTTAGCAGGCCACGGACACAGCGGCCGCCGCTGTTTACCCACGAGGAGAACACAACAACGGCCTGACGTGGAGCCGCTTTACGGACATATCCTCCTGTTTCCACACACAAGCTCACCGTCCGGGAGCTCCTCAGGACACCCTCACGGCGATTACTGACTAAACTCCCGGTTTGGAGTATTTTAGCTACCGTTCACTGACTTCGCTCATCTCTGTGTGTCCGAGGCAGCCTGAGGCTTCACAGTGGGCGGCGTTCAAAGACCGTTGGCTTCGGGGCTTCCCGTCGACCGCCCCTCCCCTCACACAGCGGCCACCATTAGTCAAATGTTTTTAGAGTTTCAGTGGAGTCCAATCTGTCGGGGATTATATTTTAAAACCCCACTTTGGTGACACTGTGTTGGTAGGACGATGGAAATGCATGTTCATATGTAACGTTCTAATACAATAAGCACGGATTCGGAAAAAGAAGTAAAACTTTCTAATTCCCCTCCAAATATTACATTATGGAGGGCACGTGACTCGATATATAAAAATAAAACAAAAGATTCAAAATGATATCTTTACGAGTAAGCGTTGAGACGTTTTATTGAGGTCTATCATAAATTCTTTTATTTACGACGGCCCACAAGTGAGCATTGTTACAAGGGTTACTATAATGGGACCAAGTCTGCTTACACACAGAGCCAGTTATTTCACTTCAACCAGATACTAATGTACGAATAATGTGGTTAAACCATTTAATTAGGAAAGTGGGAGAGTAGGCTAAGTTTTCATTGTTAAAGTGGAGTATTGCTGCCTTCCAGAAATTATAAAAAAATAAATATAAAGATACCCATTAAGATATGAAGATGCAAATGAATGAGAGTTAATATAACACAGGAGTTTGTGTCAGGCTGTCCCTCTCCTGGTTCTTTGTCTCCATCTCATGGCCATTGTTTCATAATACAATGTACTGTGTCATGAGTTCCAACAGAGAATTTTATGAGTAAATAAATACCAGAAAGAAAGAATAAAACTCTACTTTCATTGTATCTGACAAACATTTTTATTCCAAATTAAAAGCATACTTTATTACACATTGCTACAAGAATTCAAACCTGTATCTTTTACCAAAAAAAACAAACAAACAAACAAACAAACAGAAACATTTCCAGCATATTGGGATGTTTTATAAAACAGAGTGAAGTTATCATTTCATATCTGTAAAGAGACTGGACTTTGCTAAACTCCTCACCAATTCCTGACCAGTACAAAGTTGAAAGAAAAGACAAAATCAAGGTATCTATTTAAATCTGATTTAATTGTTGATTTAAGATAGCAACTTTTAATAGCAATCATCCATTGCTATTTCTCCAATAACACAAACTATCGGTTATCTTCCACAACAATGGTTCGTCTTGGGTAGGTGTCAACTTCCACAAATATGTAGCAAAATTCATATTTTCCAGTTTCATTATTCTGTAAAACAACAGCAATTTATTATGACTAGAGATTATTGTCATATCATGATGAAATAACATTAACTTTAATGTTAATGGTATGAGTCACATGTGAAATTAGATTATGATTAGATTAGAATTTTACAATTTTCTAATATTTCGGTAGCAAAGCCACAGTGATACTTTTACTATTTTACATCTGAAGCTGCAAACATAACATTAGAAAGATACCTACCTCTTTGGATTGTGAATGTACGGTTCCTTTGAGACCTGGTTCTGAACCTTCAATGTAAAACTTAAGTCTCATGTACTTCAGTCCTTCCTTCTGGTACTCCACATGACTAAACGCCAAACACATACAAATGTCCAGCAATAACTTAGTACTATGACCATCACACAGATGTTCAGCTAAGGATAGTACAATTTATTTAAGCTCAAATTCAGAATATGAAATGACTTACTTGTTGTAATACACATTCAGTGACATATTAGTTTGTGCATATGTGTACTGCAAGTATGAGGCCAGGGCTTCTGGCCAAATCCAGGCTTTTTAATGAATTCCCACTATAGCTAAACCCCTACCTGACTTGCTGCCTCCTTCCTCGACGGGTTGTCTCCCCATAACATTTGATTGGCTCCCCAAATGCCCCAATCACCTACATTTAAAGAAAAAAGTCAAATATCCACAAGAGATATGAGACCAATCAACTGTGTGCTTTATTTCACACTTTAAAAAGGTGATACTGTGTTCCCTTGGCAGTCAGAGATCATATTCTTACTTCTGGGTGTGACTTGACTTTGTTGAAAGCTTTCCCATAGACTTTATTTGGACTGGAGGAAGAAAACAGCTCCTGGAACACCACGTATAACAGCCCACCTGAGAGGCACACAGGATGAAACATTCACTCTTGATGGTCTATAAAACATTTATATTATGGCAGGCTAGATGAAATGTTGTCGTTTCCGTCACCTGTCACTCCAAGCCCGATGAGCACAACTATCAAATAGGTGAAGTCTCTGCCTGCATCCTTCACTGTAAAAGACAGTAACATACTGGAATAATATCCTGTACTATTATAAAGAAAGAGGAGAAGCACTCTTGTTATGTTATAATACACCAATACTAAGTTACAGGCAGTTATGCCATCTGAAATGGGGGTCCAAATTCAAACGACATAAGTATTTGCTTACCTTTTTGTGCAGCTGAAGGCTTCGGGCTCCCACTCTGATACCTGGACACTGACTTGGCTCTGTCTTCGGGGTTCGCCTTGTTTCTGGCGGTGGAGTCTAGAGAAAGTCCTCTCTGTCGGAGGGACGGTGTGAAGACGGCCGGCCGGGACACTGTTGACACGGCCCTGTGTGGCGGGGCCAAGCGCAGGCTAAGCTGGGTGAGTTTACACGTGTTTACGCTGAAGTGCGTTACTGTCTGTTGTAAATGTCGATGCAGGGCTTTGACAAGCTGCATGTAAACCATGATTATGTCCTCTGCGAGCTAGCTCCAACTCTTATTTCAGCGGCACAGTCAGCTAGCAACTGTATTTTTCGGCTCAGTCGGCCGATATGTGAAACATTAACCTACCGAAGACAGTTTGAATATAATATAACCCTGACTTATCATAAAACATGAAGGCACAACGTTAACAACCCAAAATACTCTGCTACATACAGCTCGGTGTGTGTGCACTTCCAACGCTTCAGTAAGGAAAGTCGCGATTGGCTGTCCTAAAAGTCGCTGGGAGATGACGTCATATTATAATTTTACTAACAGCTTAAGGTTTACAGGTGATTATTTTAATTGGTGTATTTTTATTCAACAATGCATTTGCATTAAAGTTTAAAGCTGCATATAATAATCATAATGGACTGCGGCCCAGCGTCACTTTCATTTTAGTAAATCCGTGTTGTAAAGAAGTTCGTACAGACGTGTAGCGAGAGTTTAAGACTTTCTAACATTGACAGACAGGCAGAGCCGTGAACGGCTCCAATAGACAGGTTTAAGTTCGTTAAGAGCTGAAACCAGCAGAGAAAGTTGGATGTCGTCCAGTCTGTACGATATGTCAATGCACATCACATCAACCTCAATAATGTCTTTAGATTTGTCGCTTAAAAAACACCCAGGTTAAAAAAACGCGTCAATTACTTTAGTTAAACTGGATTTTCTATTTCCTCAAAGATTAAGTTTAAGTTAAAATTAAGTTTTAAGGTGAAATGTGCCCATCTCATTGTATTTGTTCTTTGTGTTTAAGAAGTCACAGCAACAAGTGGTGGACTGATCCGTGTCTATATTCTCATACTGTTCTAGATCACTCATCTTGTCAGCGAGTGACAACGAGTTAAGAGAAAGCAGCTCTCAGTTTGAGGTGTTTGGCTCTTAAAAGAGCCTTTGTTGGGTGGGAATGTGAACACAGTTCACTTCTTGGGTGCTGCCTTCTTCACTTTGGGTTTGGTGGCCTTCTTGGTTGCTGCCTTCTTCGCCGTCGCCTTCTTGGGACTCTTGGCGGCCTTCTTGGGGCTCTTAGCGGCCTTCTTGGGGCTCTTGGTTGCGGCCTTCTTGGCGGCAGCTGCAGGTTTCTTGGCCTTCTTGGGAGCGGCCTTCTTGGCGGCCGCTGGCTTCTTGGCCGCGGCGGTCCTCGCCTTCTTGGCCGCTGCGGGTTTCTTGGCTGCGGCGGGCTTCTTGGCTTTAGGAGCGGCCTTCTTGGCGGCGGGCTTCTTGGCCTTGGGTTCGACTTTCTTGCTCATCTTGAAGGAGCCGGAGGCGCCGGTTCCCTTGGTCTGGACCAGGGTCCCCTTGGCCACCAGGCTCTTGATGGCGGTCTTGATTCGGACCTTGTTCTTGTCCACATCGTAGCCTTCGGCAGCCAGAGCCTTCTTCAGGGCGGCCAGCGAAACGCCGTTGCGCTCCTTGGACGCGGCCACGGCTTTGACGATCAGCTCGCCCAGGCTGGGGCCCGGCTTCTTGGCTTTGGGAGCCTTCTTCTTGGCCGCTTTGGCCGGAGCGGCGGCTGGAGCTGGAGCTACTTCTGCCATGATTTCTCGGAGTTTCGGAGCGCTCGCAGAGACTGAGAGGAATGATGAGACGCTCCGAGCAGGAGGCGGACCTTAAACACACCATGAGAACCGTGGAGACTCAGTCCGGCCGGGGCTCCTCTCTGCTCTTTGAACACCGGCACACTTGTGTTTTCTCGGCCCCAACAAAACTCCCCAAAATCCCCGTAGGAGAGGAGCTGAAGGCGGACAGCCGAGGCAGCCGATAGCGGACTTGGTTGTCTTCATATTCAGATCCTCAGCAGCTCCGATCCTCTCTGCTTTTTCTCTGTGGAGCCTCTAAACCTCACCTTTTCACCGCGGTATCTAGCGCTGCTCACCGACTTTCCACACTCATTTCCCTCCTAAAGTCACTTAAAATGCTCCACAACTAAACCAAAATCAGTTTTACACTTGCTCCACATGTTAATTCAGACATCCTGATTAAAAACAACCATGTGAAAATGATAGGTTTGTAAGAAACTACACTTGTTTCCCCGACAGCAAACACACTGATGATGGCTGAGGCTGAGGGGAAGTTGATGCAGACTCCGTCTGGAGCTGTGAACATTTAATGAGGAGGTTGATGGAAATTGTGGAAAACTTTTAGAGATTCACATTATTCTGGTTTGTTAGGACAAACGGGTAAAGGTCCAGATTTTTTTTTTTCTTGAAATTCTTAGATGAATTTGAATTGACTGACAAGAAACGCAAACAAAGAAATTGAGCATCACACTAATGTTACTTTGCAGGAATTGAAACTTTTGTCTGAATTTTAGTATTTGATTTTGTGTGTTGAAGTGCAGTGTCTTTTTTTTATGACAATTAAAAAGGAGTTGGAAAACATGAGTTCAATCCTGTAACCAGAACTTGCCTTAACTTGAGATGCATGTCACCACAATGCTTTGTTTCTATGAATAAACATTACCAATAAACCTGTAGCAACTAGTTCCATTTCTGTGTGGAGGGGGAAAAGACAAAATTTTGAATTTGCTCGATTGTAGTACTGTGAGCAGTCAACTCTTTCAGATGAAAGTGGGGATGATTGAAACGTGATTTTCCTTTCAGTGTATATTATGTTTCTACTGGACTTCTTTAAGCTATAAAAGAGACCAGTGTGGTTGTCTGGGCACTGTAACTCAATGGTCTGACATTGTCTCTTTGCTATATTTATCATTCTTTAAGTGTGACAAGAACATCGTTTTAGACCATGTCGCTCCACAAAGAGCCACACTAAGCATGCAATGGGCCCATCAGTGTTTAAACGGGAAGGAATTGACAGTAGTTTGTTTGTTTTTTTTTTAATAATGGACATTGTTTCATGAAGTATTTGATTTGGAGCTTAGTAATGCGAGTTTCTCTCAAACTACATCATACATCAGTCTTGCTGATTTACAGAGAATCAATAGAGTGTCAGAAGTGACAGTTTAATCATCCAGTGATGTGAGTGAGAAGAGGTGTACTCTCATAGGTAAAGTGTGTGGCCCTGAAAAGAGCCGTTGTGTTGATGGTTGTTGTTTGTGTTCACTTGGAGCTGGTGTACTTGGTGACGGCCTTGGTGCCCTCGGACACGGCGTGCTTGGCCAGCTCGCCGGGCAGCAGCAGCCTGACGGCGGTCTGGATCTCCCTGGAGGTGATGGTGGAGCGCTTGTTGTAGTGAGCCAGACGGGACGCTTCGGCGGCGATGCGCTCGAAGATGTCGTTGACGAAGGAGTTCATGATGCTCATGGCCTTGGAGGAGATCCCGGTGTCGGGGTGGACCTGTTTGAGCACCTTGTACACGTAGATGGCGTAGCTCTCCTTCCTGGTCCTCTTCCTCTTCTTGCCCCCTTTGCCGGCGGTCTTGGTCACGGCCTTCTTGGAGCCCTTCTTGGGCGCTGACTTAGCGGGTTCAGGCATGTTACTCTGATTTCTTCACAGAATCAACGAAGAGCAGAGAGGGGAGAGACTCCTCTTATACCGGCTGTATGCACAGCACACTGTGTGCTCGCTCTCCTCTGATTGGCTGCCGTGCTCACCGAGTGTGTGTCTGTGTGTGAAACGGGGGGGTCGTTTTAACGTCCCTTAGTTAAAATTGGCGCACTGTCCAGAAAAAAAGAAAATGGGTTATTGATGTTGGGTTTTATTAATGATCTATAATCATTAATAGAAGATCCATCGCAGGGCATCAACTGATCAGGTGTTTCAACTAGAGCACCTACCAAAATCCATATTTAGATAGATAGGAAGATGCTCATTCATCCAGGTCATTATTCTCTTTGTCCTAAAACTGATTCGTAGGCAGCTGGGCTTGTATTTCCACAGGTACTTTTTGCTCAACACACCCAGAGAGGTTAAATATCTGGGTCTTTCTCAACTGCCTTGGTCAGACTAGTAGACAGACTAACGTGAACTGATGAAGTCCCTTGGATAAGAGGCGAAACGTCCTCAAATACGTCCAGTTGTCTACGAATCAATTTTGAGACAGATTTCATTTGACAATGAAATTAATCATTCCTGTAAATACCCAGGCTGAGCTTCCATTTAACAATGAAATTAATCGTTCCTGTAAATACCCAGGCTGAGCTTCCATTTGACTGAAAATTCAGCTTATGTGCCACTAGAAGGCTTTCATTGATTACAACTGGTCATAATTGACTTATTGTTGCTTCTCTTTGATCAGTAAGGAAAGAGGTTCTGAGTTAGAAGCATACTGAGTTTTTATGAACAGTGTGTTAGAGACGTGGGAATATTAACTCTTCCAGATGTGAGTGTGTGGCTCTTAAAAGAGCCTTTTTGTGTTGGTGGTATCCGGCAGCAGCAGTTTACTTGGACTTGACGGGCTTCTCGGTCTTCTTGGGCAGCAGAACAGCCTGGATGTTGGGCAGCACGCCGCCCTGAGCGATGGTGACTCCGCCGAGGAGTTTGTTGAGCTCCTCGTCGTTGCGGACAGCCAGCTGCAGGTGTCGGGGGATGATGCGAGTCTTCTTGTTGTCGCGGGCAGCGTTTCCAGCCAGCTCCAGGATCTCAGCGGTCAGGTACTCCAGCACGGCCGCCAGGTAGACGGGGGCCCCGGCCCCGACACGCTCGGCGTAGTTGCCTTTACGCAGCAGCCTGTGGACACGACCCACCGGGAACTGGAGCCCGGCCCGGGATGAACGGGTCTTGGCCTTAGCTCTGGCTTTTCCACCGGTTTTGCCTCTTCCGCTCATTTTCTTTGTGTTTCTTTTAGATTCGTTCACTGAACTGAAACTCAGATGAAGTGGAGTTCAGCCCGACTCAACCCTCCCTTATATCGGCGGAGCCGGCGGGACTGACGGTGCCGGACCAATCGGAAAAAAGCTCCAGAGGCGGGAGCTGCTGGGAGTTTTAGCGGCATTTTCAAATCACCGCTGTCCAATCAGCAGCGGAGGCTGAGCGGCTGAGCGGCTGCTGGGCGGCTCCTCTGGGCGGTGCTGAGCTCCAGGAGGAGCCGCTCACCAACCAGGAGCCGGAGGACTGAAGCTGCGTCACGTCCTCACAGCCGGTCCCACGCTTTAAGAGCCGAGCCCCGCTTGTTCGCAGCACACTTTTCTTCTGTTCAAACAGAAAGAGCAAAAATAAAAAGAAATGGCAAGAACCAAGCAGACAGCCCGTAAATCCACCGGAGGCAAAGCCCCCAGGAAGCAGCTGGCCACCAAGGCTGCCCGTAAGAGCGCCCCGGCCACCGGCGGAGTGAAGAAGCCCCACCGCTACAGGCCCGGTACCGTGGCTCTGAGAGAGATCCGCCGCTACCAGAAGTCCACCGAGCTGCTCATCCGTAAGCTGCCCTTCCAGCGCCTGGTCAGAGAAATCGCTCAGGATTTCAAGACCGACCTGCGCTTCCAGAGCTCGGCCGTCATGGCTCTGCAGGAGGCCAGCGAGGCTTACCTGGTCGGCCTGTTCGAGGACACCAACCTGTGCGCCATCCACGCCAAGAGAGTCACCATCATGCCCAAAGACATCCAGCTGGCCCGCCGCATCCGCGGAGAGAGAGCTTAGACTGCTGCTGCTCACACAAATACAACGGCTCTTTTAAGAGCCACCTCCACATCAACTCTATAGATAAATCCTCTTTATCTGCAGCTTTATTATCAAACATGTCAAATACTCAATTTGCAGAGTACCAAACAACTCAACCTACTGGATGTCTCCACTCCACTCAGTCGCGGCCCAGTTAGCTAGCCCAGCTAGCGTAGCCAGCCGCGCCGCATCTCACACACTTCCGCGCATGCACGCCGGGGGTCGGTCGGTCTTCGCATTTTATTCAGCTTCATTAGCTCCTGAACAGGAGTGTTTGCACAGAAAGCAGTTTTATGCTAAGACACATGTGATGTTTATTGCATTGTTACTGTTTGAGGCAATGCCTATTTTCTTCCTACCATAGGTGGTAGATTTGAATTCAAAAGTAGTTGTGTGCAGATCATCGTTACAGAAGTGGTTGCTGACCTTTCATGGTGTAGGCCTTACACATTGTCAGTTATTGCTACACTGAAACAGGACATGGGCTCTTTGTGAGTGTGTGTGCGGCTCTTAAAAGAGCCTTTGTGTTATTGTGTAGTTGTTGGGAGCGTGTTTATCCTCCGAAGCCGTACAGAGTGCGGCCCTGCCTCTTCAGAGCGTACACCACGTCCATGGCGGTCACTGTCTTCCTCTTAGCGTGCTCGGTGTAGGTGACGGCGTCCCGGATGACGTTCTCCAGGAAGACCTTCAGCACACCGCGGGTCTCCTCGTAGATCAGACCGGAGATTCGCTTCACTCCGCCGCGACGAGCCAGACGGCGGATGGCGGGCTTGGTGATTCCCTGGATGTTATCGCGGAGGACTTTGCGGTGCCGCTTGGCGCCTCCTTTACCGAGTCCCTTTCCTCCTTTGCCTCTGCCGCTCATTTTCACTGTGTGCTGGAAAAGCTACAGAATGAGTCCAGCTGTGGGAAGCGCGAGCAGTAAAAGGCTGACTGAGGACGTGAATGAAGGCAGATTTCTTCTTCGGTAGATTTCCATGGCCGTCGATGTGAAACACGCTGGCGCCAGTCTTCGGTTGGTGGTGACTCTGAGTCAGAGCACACCACTGCCAGGTTTCTGCTTGGGGATGAATCAGGCAAAATAGAGAGAAAATTCGGATGAATGAAATATACACAATATAGGATATAGTAAGGATAAACAAGATAGATAGAAAAGCATACGATAAGGAGCAAACAAAAAATATGTATTTAATTATGTACAATTTAGGTGCTTCAGTTTGCTTTCAAGTCAGCCTTGAGTTAATAAAAAGTGCAACAATATTGCTCAACATTTGGGAAGTTTGGGTAAAAAATGGGGCATTTTTATTTCCTCTTATAGGTCTTGTATCATAAAGTTAACATTAAAACTTTATTGAAAAGTGACAGTTAGGTTTGATTGCCTCAAAGGTCAAACATCCCCAATGTTATTTTATTTTGGAAAAGAGATTTGTGCAGTATGTGGTTAACAACGACTAACAGCAGTCACACGATGAAGATGAGTAACTGGTATGTGACGAATGAGTCAAGCAAACCCACTTTGGCCAAATATTGCTTACTTCAGCTTGCATGATCTGGTGTGGTTTTGTTGAGATTCAGAGTCACATGCATCATAGACACAATTTAGTCTGCTGTGTCAAACGTTTGATGTGTGGTAGAGCTTTGGGCATGCAGCCTGACCGATGCCCCGGAGGCGAATGAAGTATAATCCTAGTGAACTATCCCCTGATTACAGAACAATTCATAAACCTCCCCAATACATATCTATCCTCTTTTCTTTTCTGGCTTCTGTTAGTTTTTTGTTTGTTTGTTTTTTTCTTATAGAACAACTTTCATTTAAAGACAACCAACAAAGAGTGTTGATTGACTATAACAACATTCATGACTGTGAATGATTTGTTAACTGAAACTTTGTTTATAGTGAGAGTTGAAATTCACGACCTTCTATTTATAGAACAAGAATCCGTACGACAACCTTTAAAAACACGTCCGTCATCGGCTCCAGCGGGAATCTGTGGTGAGAATTGATGGGTGTGTCAGGAGTGTACTCTAAGCTTAATACAATGGGCACAATGTGCTTCGTAGCTCATTGCAAACAAGTTATTCTGTCATAATTTGTATCGAGCCTCAGCCTACTTTTTCGTACTGATCTTTGAATGACACTTTTCACTATCTCCAACAAACCCATACATGCCAATGCGTCATGTAGAATCAGTTTAAAATCTGTATTCAATGTTTTTCCCAACAAGCTATAAACTTGTTGTAAGCACATAAGTATTTGTGAATAGACTTGTTGAGCATTAACTCTTGGGTGGCATAGTTGGAGTTACAGAATGAATTACAGATGGTTGTAATAAAATAAAATGTGTCTTCATAGGAAAGGCAATAAACAAGGTTAATATTTCACAAATGGTGTAAAACTAATTTAGACCACAATAAGTATTTATGCGAACGTGACAGTGAACTTCCTCTTAGCAGCTTTCTTTCTTGGATAAGTCATGGTTGTTGAAAAATACTGCAGATTAATTACATTACATTACAAACACTTAATAGAAAATCTTAATTATTTCAATTTGTTTGCAAACACACACACAAAAAAACTCATAGTACTGAAAATTTTATCAATTAGAAATTAAATAAAAAAAAAATAAAGTGTTCGAATCAAATCCTTGTGTGCTGATAATGTATGACCTCTCCTGCAGCTACTTTAGACAGAAAAACGCAGAAAGAAAAGCAACACTGGAGAAAAATCACAATTCCTCTTTAATTGCTCTCATACAAAAAGTTCAGATTTTAGATATGGTTACATTGTGAATAATGTAACTTCGGAGCATTTAGGCACTCATAAGATGTGTTAATTTGTTATCTCATTAGAAGTGCACAATGGGATCACTGTGGGTCTTGTTGCCCTGTACATCAGACAGCTCAACTTCTCCACCATTACAGGGGAGTTTCTTGTAAACACGGAGGTGAATATGGTCATCCCCTCCCACATGGACCTGCAAACAATCAAAGCACAGGTTAGGTTAGGGCCAATCTTATGAATGCCATTTCAAATATTAATAAGTGGCAAACTTCTTCCTACTCTTTGAAAACACCAATTCATTTAGTTATATATAATTTTTGATTTCACTGTGTGTTTGATCTAATTTTAATTTCCTTTTTATGTTATTTTTTATTTGCCAGTGTTCGAAATAAACCTATTTCAAATCAATTCAATATGTCTTGTCAAGTCATGTCAGGGTTAAATGTCACCTCATATTGAAATATGTGTAACGAAAATATGACGACGTGTCAAACAGCAGGTCGAAAAAATATATACTTTGATTTACT
Source organism: Echeneis naucrates (assembly GCF_900963305.1). Taxonomy (NCBI): domain Eukaryota; kingdom Metazoa; phylum Chordata; class Actinopteri; order Carangiformes; family Echeneidae; genus Echeneis; species Echeneis naucrates. The sequence continues at coordinate 9,104,034 of NC_042530.1, read as the reverse complement.
CATATTTCGATTACTTTTTTTTCTTCAAATTATTTAACAAGGGGGTCCCCATGCCTGCTTAGAAAAGACTGTTTTTGTTTGCAAAACAACTCAAAAGTGATCACCTTGCAGCATTTCTAAGTCCGATAAATAACAATCACCTTTATAAAGTAATTGGTTCCGGACACAACCTGCGTCTTGTAGTTCTTGGCAGTGAACACATCGTAGGTCTTCCCTGTTTTTCTTTCGGCGTGAGGCTTCACCTGTGCAACGAAGAGGTGACAGCAACTTAAAAAAAACAAAACAATTGGCTTCACACACTGAAAGAGAACGTGAACCGTGGCGAAGGGACAAAGTCCGACCGATCCTTGTTGTAGGCTACTCACACTGTCGCAGATCTTCTGAACGTCCTCATTGGCATCAACAGCCTCACCGAGTCCTCCGCACATCATCTTGTCGATTTTCCGTGGATGGAGCTGCTCAGTGACCTAAAACAGCTGATGTCCGTTTTTATGGTACAGTCTGTGTGAGTCAGGAAGTCACGTGACTGTTTGGCGCGAACCATCAACGAGGAAGAAGGGGTCTGGGGCGGTGTCTTTAAAACATGGTACCGTTCCGTTTAAGCGTCGGATTTTAGATAACCTAGATACATTATATTTCAAAATCTTTAATAAATATTCAAGGAAACGCAAAGTTAGGTACATCACTGTACAGTAGTATTTGCCTTTAACCCCCCCCTTCAGAGATGGTTGGTGCCGGTGTGGTTGGGCTCAGACTTGTCAGATGAGCTAGCGGAAGGTTTCGATCGTGTGAGGGTCCATCTGATCGTCGGATGGCAGGACCGTATCACATTTCCACCTCCAGTTAAACCTTCCTCCTACTCTGCGATCCCTGCAGAACCGGAAGCAGCAGGTTTAGGATTGTATCTGTGGGGTCCAAATTTTCCCCTCTACAGAAAAAAGCTCTTAAAATGTTTGCATTTTGTCTGATAATCGCCAATAGTTTTGTGTTGGCCAGTTTGTGGAATCGTCCTGTAAAAATGAATATGCAATGGCCTTGGAAGAAGCAAGACATAAACGGGATGCTTAGGACACATTAATTTTTTTTCTAGATAGATTTATAGATTTTTTTCTTCTTAAACAATAATATACAATAATAACACAATAGCAAGGGAACTGAAAAATCACCAACAAATAAAAGTGGGCCAACGCAAAGGAAATAACTATATATTGACCTTTGATTTTCCACGCCCATCAATCCTCAAAACCTAGATTGTAAAAGCAAAATTAGTACAATAGGTGGTAATCTCTATGAATTCCCTAATTGCGTTAATTTAACATATAATATCTAATAAATTATAAGATCAGATAATGTACCAAAAGCTGCACAAAACAAATTTGTGCGCTAGTTGTTATTATTTATGACTTCATTATTGCAAATACCACAGATAACCACAAATAATAAAGTGATTATCTGACTACACTTAATTAACTGCTGAAACTCCTGATACAAAAATAACTTCACTAGTCTTGTAGACCAGTAAAATAAGAGAATAGATGGAGCCCAGAAGGATTAGGATGTGCTATACAAAGAAAAATCAATTTGTCTGTCTGTGACTCAATCAACAATGTTAAAAACCCAACATAGATTTGAAACAGTCCAATATTCAATGCCCAGTGACCCGACCCCAGATAAGCAGATGAAGTTGAACAAGACCAATGTGCAATGATGTGCGCTTGTGCTTGGTCAAGCCAGAATGTGTCATTTGCAAATCTTCAAAAAAGACGAACGAGTCAAAGTGGGTGAGTCTGACTTGAAGAATGTTGAAGGTGTGGTGATGTGGGTCTAAGCTGTGAACTTGGTAAACATTATTGCATTGTATCTATCTATTTCAGTGATTAGTTCTTTCAAGAAACCTGTCCAAGGTGTACCTCGCCCTCGCCTGGAACGTTGGGAGGGCTGGGCTCCAGCTTCCCCCACGACCCTGACAGATTAGCTGGAGACAATGACAGAGAGAGAGACAGAAAGAGTCCCTTCAAACACGATCACTGCTTGAGCTTTTCTTTCTGGACACTATAGAACCTCACAAGAAAATAGGATTATTTAAAGCACAATTTAATTTGTGTTGTACATAATAGTTCTATTTTGACACACTCCTATCATGATGATCAGCGTTACAGCGTGTCCATCGTAACATTGATATATATTCTTATGCTAATGCTAATGCTGAGATTTTGATTGGGATCTCATTACATAAAGTCAATATTGACCACTAAACTAAGACAAAGATGATTAACATCCACGTCCATGTCATGGATGTCATGGAGTCTCCTCAGAAATAACATGGGGCGCACAGGCAGATAAGCTATTAATAAAGTTTAAATAAGGGAATTAGTACAAATAAGGGAAGACAAAAAGAGGAAATGAGTTACTGCACAGGAAGAAGGTTGTGGGTTTGATTGGTCCTGGGGCCTTTCTGTGGGGCATTTGCATTTCCCCCCTGTACCTACATGGGTTTCCAAATGTCAATGGACAAGAGGTAGGAGATGAGTGAAAAAGAGGACATTCTATTATACTCACAAGTAGTAACAAGCCAACTCACACTAGAAATGTTAAAAGGAGTGAAACAGAGATCTCTGCACCTCAAGATTGGAAAAACATTAAACTTGAAGGAAGCAATTTTATCAGAGACGTGAGAGTCTGAAGTTCCTTAAAAATAATTTTTTTTTCCAACTGTATTTCCTTTTAAATTAATAAAATTAGTTTTGGAAACAAAGTTAAGAATTAAAAAAAAGGTTTGTATTTGTAATGCAAATTACATAATACATTGTAACGTGATTTGTCTCTCTTTACTAATAATGTCTGTTATGTTGAGACATGGCTGTGAATGTACCGGCTGGGCACATGTTCAACACAGCTGAGTGACAAGTTTGTACAACACTGGTGTCCCTGAAGAATGCCAATGGGAACCTGTTGTCCCATGACTCTAGTTGTATCTCTTTTCATTTTTTTCCAGAGTGAAATGAGCAATGCTCCAATGATTCCCCACTACTCTTATCATGTTAAATTACATGTCAAAGGCTATATTCGTCAGATGAGCAAAAACTATAATAAAAGTAAAATAGACAGTAATAACAAAGTGAATGCACAACCTATTGAGGACATCTGGGAGTATTAACCCAACTAAAACACAATTATTCCAGATTAGGAAACTCAGCAGTGTCAGAAATCCTAATCCTGATTTTAACAGATCTATTCATCATCTGAAATACTGGATTTGTCATTCTGAAATACAATAAACCACTTCCAGATCCAAATTTGGCTACCTGGCCTAGTTTTATGCCATTCTCGGCCGGCTTTTGTGCAAAAATAGCTTCTTTTAATCACAAACGAGAATATCTGGCTTCATGATAATTGGCCATTCAAACATTTATTTAATAATTTCCAGACATGCTATTGAAACATACTCCTTACGTGTGCTGTACCTTGTTGAATAGCTAAACTCTGGGACAGCTCCGACTGTAAAGCAAGAACGCTGCAAGAATCCCATGGGAACATGATTTTTTTCGTCAGACTACTTCTTAAGGCAGACACATGCAGCAACTGCACATTGTGTGACAGGGATACGGTACAGTAGCTCACACTTTTGAACATTCAGGCAGCTAGAAATAAAGCTGGTATACTTTGTAGGTTGCTGCTGCAATAATATCTCAATGGAGGTCTTAAGGGTCAGAAAAGAGATGTTTCAATGAGCACTGAGTAGGTCAGAGTTCTGATTTAACAAAGAAGCTGCACTAGATATATTCTCTGCCAGTCCCATCTGATGGGACAGAGCTCCCCTGGGGAACAGCAAGTTAAGATATATGCAATGTCTTAATAATAGCACAAGAGCAACTAAAATAATTTCGACTGTCATTTTTTACCTACTCATAGAACATATTTGAACTTTTTCAGCTGCACAGCGATCCCAAGCAGAACTTAATCATGAACAAGTCCTCAAAACTTAAAATAAAAACATCATCACCTGTCATTACTTCGGGCTTCTGAGCTGATACCATAACAAATGTGATCTGTGAAACATGCTTTGGTTTTATTCCAGATGCCATTAGACTTCTGGACAGCTATAGCTCAAAAAATGCTCAGTTTGCCTCGTGATCGAAATGAATTCTCAATTTTTACTATGATTCAGCACCCTGTGTGTCTTTGTTATGCTTTTATGCATTTTAACACTTACTTACTAATGTGTGTGGATTGGCAGCAATGAAACTGCCTTTTCAGATAAAGTTTAAAACACGGCCTACCTTATAACACTAAATTAAAAAAATAAATGCATTTAGTAAATACAAACTATTATGTGCATAAGTGAAGCATTGGATTGAGAACAGGATTTGGTCCTGGGTCTGTCCAGAGGATGGCGCAAAGGGGCCTTTTATTGGAGGGCTTCGCTGCTGAAGAAGACGGAGAGTAAGAAGTGCGACAGGCAGTCATGAAAACTGCTCTCTGTGGTGTGAGATCTCAGTTTGTGTCCGTCATGTTTTTCTGCATGCTGTACCGGACCGCCTGCCAGGTTGGCTCCTGCCGGGCCTCGGCTTCATATCTGCGGGCTTTTGCAACTTCCGGTCCAAGATTCGGAGAAACCAACAGCGATGGTAAAAAAAAAAAAAAAAAGGAAGAAATAAAATAAAAATAAACCGTTTTCTGCTACGTGATAGCAAACAAGCCCCCAGCGGGCCGCACCTTAGGGTGTTAGTGTTGGTTATATAAATAAGTACTATTTTAAAAAAGCTTCATCGGCCTGTCTCTGTTTGTGTTCCTGCCTACTGACTTCATTGCACTCAAACTGAAAAGTGGTGTGCCAGCGGCAAAGCTGACTGCAGAGACAAACCACCACAGCATTTATAAAGAAATGTGCAGTTAGCGTAACTTTGTGCTCTTCTCAGTTTCAGTGGTGACCTACGTGCAGCTGAAGAGCATGTTGTTCAACCGTAACATCCAGCTATTTGACGTGAGGAATCCAGATGAATACCAGGAAGGGCACATTTCAGAGGCGGTCAACATCCCCTGTAAGCGATTACACATACAAAGTGGAGAAAGGAGGGCTGTCTAAAAGTTTTCACTCTTCTTATTCTGTGGTGTGACCTTCAGTGGACAACCTGCAAGAGTCCCTGAAGCTGTCCTCAGAAGGGTTTCAAGAGAAATTTCAAGTGCAGGCCCCCGGAAAAGAGGATGACAACATTGTATTTCACTGCAGGAGTGGCAAGAGAAGTGCCACGGCACTAGACATCGCCCGTCAGCTGGGATTTACCAGGTAAAATAAGAGATCCACCTGTTTACACCCCAAAACCAAGAACCATACAGTGTCCTGCTGCAATCACAAGAGCCTGTGAAAGTCAAGATTTATTGTGGTTTTCACTGTTTAACTTTCTTGAATGCAGCTCCATACACAGCAAGCTAGAGTTCAGCTGTGTTGCGTAATCTCTCTCACACTCCCTTATCAGATAGTGACTTTAGTACGGCTACTGTGAATGGCATATTTCATCATTAATCTGTTTATGGCACTCCTACTGGAGCAGACATCCATAGTTTTAACAGTGGCTGGGTGACCTTTTCGTAGCAATCCAAACAACAGTGATAAGTGGCTAAGATATTCTCATGTTTCTCTTTTTCAGGGCAAGACATTATGAAGGAGGGTATAGTGAATGGGAAAAGCTAGAAGGAAAATGAATCTGTGTTGAATTCTTTACTTGAAAATCTCATATCGTAATCCAAAATACAGTTCAGTTAAAGGTTCAGAATATGATAAAAAGTTAGAGTAATTCTTTCCCACAGTTTCGCATTATATTGATTCCCATGACTTATATTTTTTATTCACATTTGCTGTTATTTTATCATTTGGATTTTTTTCATGTCGGCTTTCAATGTGTCAGTAAATTGCAGAGAGAAGATTGAAAATTCCTGTGAAATGGCTTAATGTTAAATTAAATTGTATACAAAATTCATCACGCCTCTGTATGTCCTCACAGATATGCAATTTTTTGTTTTCTTAAACACACTGCAGACTTTTTATCCCCAATTCCACAACTTAATTTTGTGCAATTTACATTTTCACCCTGCCTTTAATTTACCAAGTTTTTTTTATTACAAAGATATTTTGGCATTAACACACTGTTAATGTGGTGACATCTTTTAATCTTTAATACCAATTATAAAGAAAATTAACAAGACTTATGTACCTTTTTTAATATCTTATTTTAACATAAAATTACTGTTGCTTAATATCAACGTCCTTGTTAGATACGAAGCAGTTTGTTCTGTGGACCAATAGATGGCAGCAAAATTGCAACCATGTCTCGTAAAGTTTAACACCATCTTCCCGGTCACTATCCTTTATCATTACTGTAGCGATGCCCTCTCGAGTCTGACCCTCACACTGCTATTATTCTCTAAAGCTACAGAGCCTGTGAGTAACTACTCTGTGAGAAATTGTCGAGATCTTGTTACGATGAAAAGCAGATCCTCGCCCTTCGCCTTTCCATCCTATAACCTCCCAATGACCGTATTTAAAAGTATTCCAACAGTAGAGCAGGTGTCTGCGTATGTAGGCTGGGAAACCAATTACTAACTAGCAACTAGCAGTTGTGAAGGACCACAAAGACTATATGCATCAGCAGTGATATTCTGTGCATGCATGAATAAGGGCTGTGCACGTGCTTCTCCTTCTATTTGTCTACTTAGTTTTTTGCTTAGTTTGATAATTAATTTGTTGCATATCTAACTCTATTAGGAATCACTCCAAGGAAACGTTGCACGCCTCTAATCACTGCCATTCACAAGAGCGATATGGTGAAAGGCTCATTGTTGTCTTTCCTTTTTTTTTTTTTTTTTTTCTTTTCAAATGAGCTGAGGGGGAGTTCGGTCCTGTAATAACATCCAAAACCGAAATGCAGCATGTGTCGTTGATGTCACACACCAGTGATTTTTGTCTGGTTTTAGATGTATGGATTACACTAGTCAGGATTCTCTTCGGCTCTGCAAAGTAAGGTAGCTATTAGGCATCATGCTGCTGTGGAGAAGAATGGGTCAAATTTCCAATGAGGAACAAGGACATTTGGGCTCTTAGTTAAAATACAAACCGACTGCAGTTTGATTGTGAAAAATGAGCTGGGCCGGATTTCCAGCACAGAGAAAAATAAACAATAGATGAAGTAACACCTTCCTTTGGTACATTGGTTTGGTCTCATTTGTGCTGCTGAAGCTCCTCCAGGGCTTATTAATCTTATCTTAAAATGCCATGTAGAAGATAGCAAAAACAAAGCAAACTGGCTGGGAATGTGAGATATAAGGCACAAGCTCCTGGTACCTTTAATCAGCACTGAACAGTTTTGTTTTTCGCCATCTTACTGGATAGTGGAGTGGAAAAACAACAAGAGTCTGTAAGTCCATACATTTTTAACTAGAATAGACCCAGACTGCTCTAATTTACGCTCTGTGGGTCTTACAGGACCTGTCCTTTTTAATTCATCTTCATTCATCTTCTACCGCCTATCCGGAGCCAATCCCAGCTCACATGGGCCAAGGTCGGGGTCACACAGGTGGCCAGTCCGTCACACGCCCCCTTCATCTAACATTATGAATGCAGATGCGATCATATTCCGAGTTGTTATTGTTTTCTCCCCCCTGTCAATAACCGGCCACTTTCATTTGCCATGGTTCCACTTAGCGCACAAAGGATGATACCATCTGACGTCTCCACGGCCACGCGTGGTTTGGCTGCAAAATCCTAATAAAAAGCCCAACAGCTGTCACAAAGCGAGGGGGGGGGGGCGTGGAGGCGTGCGTGAGTAAGTGCGCGGCGATCCATGTGTTTTGAGGTTCCCGCATTCAAGCTCTGTTGTGCGCAATGGCACGGAGCGCTCCTCCTGCTCCTCCGCTCGGCTCGCAGAGCAGGACGCGATGAACGGACAACTTTTCTCTCAGCACGGATGATGCTCTTCCTCGATGGCATCTGATGAATTCTTCAGTGGGAAACAGTAAAAGGTATGTGAGTCTGTTTACTTTGTTCTGAACATTGGTGAGTGGGGGGAAAAAACGCCCTGTTTATTTATTTATTGATTCCCCCTCAGTTTTTGTTCCTTGTGTCATCGTCCAAGTTTTCTGATCTCCACTGTTTAAGTTTTTAGTCCTCTGATTTACTGGGTTGTATCTGACCTTAATCTTTGTGGACGCGTGTTTGTAAAGCTTGATAATTTGCTCTTATTGCGATTTTAATTGAATATGAAATCAAGGACCAAGTAGGTTGCAAACGTGGAAAAATCTAATAGTTGCTAATGATTTGGTTGCAGGAGCACCAGTTAATTGATTCATAAGTAATTATTCTTCTGGTATTGTGGCCAAGTTGTATTCAGGTCGTCATGCTAATAACAGTTAAACAACCTCCCTTCTGAATAGCTTCACTTAATCCCAAACTGCATATGTGGATGTCTGTGTTTGCTGAGCATTTAAGGGACTGCTGATGCCAGTTTCTCACACACTTGGTATGCATTGCTCCCACTGACAGTGAGAGACCGACCGGTTAGTGATTGATAAAAGATTAAGGTTCAGCAAGCCAAAGAGTGAAGAGGGAGATCCGTTTTTCCATTCACACTGTTTTACAACTATAAACAAACCTTTCACTGGAGCTCTGTGCAACCTTGTATCATGTAGCAAGAGCTGTCAGATATTCACGTCTTCATTCAGGTCTGCATCAAGGCTGTGTTAGCATGGATGTGGGGTTTCCTTTTTTTTTTTTTTTTTGGTTCATTATTTGCATTACTCCTGTCTTGTCATAGCCACCTAAGTGTTTAACCCCTACTGGGAGACTTCAAGGTGATGGAGATCAGTGCTTGCTTTTTTTTCACTGCTTCTTCAGGTTCTGTCAAGGGAAATAATGTGAAACTGGAGCCATTGAAGAACCAAGTGGAATTATAGAGCGAGGGAATCTTTAAAAGGCTGCTGGGTTTGAGCCAGGTCTAAAAATGTGCCCAGTTTCTCAGTGTCTGTTTTCCGGATTCTCTCACAGAGACAGAGAGGCAAGCTGGATAAGATGGATCAGTATGTTTTCCATGTAGACACAGGTGTGGGCATTACCACAGCACTGCTGTCTGGACTCAGGCCAGAGAAGGAGGTTTTGGAAACAATGAGAGAAGCATGGAGTGCAGGGAGCAGCGCCGTGGACCACGGCCAACCAAACCTCTGAGGGTGGCATGACCGAGTTATTACCCCTCCCCGATGAGCTGACCTTACTGACACTGCTCAAAGGCATACAGCTAGCTCCTCATTAAAGTTACCACCTCTACTTTGGAGTTTTTGTCTCCATTCATTGGGTTGAAAGCTGATTGCAGCAAGGAGGCAGATACAGTTAAAAGGCTGGGTGGAACTATAAATGCAGTACAGTGTTAATAAAGTTGGCTGTAAAGAGTCTGGATTTCGCGTTATGGAGCAAAGTGTCTGTCAGCATCACTGAGCCATATCTTCAGGAAGCATCAAGATGTGCTTCCATTTTTCACTCAGCATGAAAAAAAGAAACACTTCTACAAGCACACAGCAAACCGCAGAGCAAGTGACACTACTGCTGGGCTGCATTTCAACAATTTTATTTATCCGTTCATCTGACTACTGGTGCTAAGAGCCAGGATGTTTCCCAGCAGGCCTTTGACCTGAAATGATGTCGCTGTCTTCAACTTGCAGCTTCATCTTGCTTCTCTTCGATGTGATAAATGAGAAATGTTATGGCTGTGTATGTGAATCCGGAGAGAGGAACTTGTGAGATGAACATCGAATCATACTCTTTTCCTTTGGCAGGTCTGCCAAAAATATCACCTCCCATGTCACCGGGATATCTCCATGGCGATGTTTAGCAGCGCAGAGCGGCTCTGGAACGAGTCAGACCCCCTCGGATTTGATGAGAGGAATGACAGCGAGGCGTCAGGGCAGGACGAAGGGGAACTGAACTACTACGCCATGTTGTACTCCCTCCTCATCCTGGCCATTGTGTTTGGGAACGTGCTGGTGTGCCTGGCTGTGCTGAGAGAGCGCTCCCTTCAGACCACCACTAACTATTTAGTGGTGAGCCTGGCTGTGTCCGACCTGCTTGTGGCTTCTTTGGTCATGCCCTGGGTTGTCTACCTGGAGGTGAGGAAATCAGGGTGTTTCAGTACAGTGGAGCATTGATCTGAAGTGCTTTTTAGCAATTTGTCTGGCATATCACTTAACTGACACTGCTCTATGTTCCAAATGTATTCATATCAAGTAATTACATAGCCCGATCAATCAATTAGGTTGAGAACGATTTCAGTTTTTCTTTTTTTAAAACAAAAACAAAAACAACAGACCTGTTGATGTCTCAGGCTCCTACAAGGTACCAAGCAGGTATCTTTAAATAGGCAATGTAACGATGCAGAAAAACATAAATACCTTCCCTCCCGTTTCACAAGCTGCTGCACACTAACCAGCGTTTTCAGCTGCGTTATCGCCATGGTAATGCATGGCGACGCATCTTTTTAAATAGGACGTCACACACTGTCAGGAAGGTGCACACTTGATTTAAACCTGTCTCTGAAAGTAGAAGGAAACTAAATTGGCTTAAAATCATAATCATCCAAATGCAAATTTAAAAAAGTATGTATGAGTGTATATTGTGTTAGAGCATTTATTTATTCTTGAGTTAGTTAAGACACCCCACAATCTTTCTACTTATCCTCTAGCATCTGAATAATTATCCCGCCACCATCACCCTGATGAAGTGGACTGAATGGAGAGGAGAAGGCAGGAAGAGATAAAGGATTAGCATAATTTGGAGTTTATTACGTAGTGACAACTGACAACTGAGTAACAGGAAGATAGTAATGTTGGTAAAAGGTAGTTCAGATTGTTCTTCACTATTAATAAATTATGGTATATTATATATAATTTCTGAAGGATATTGAATATTCTAAAAATGATGGAGATAATTGGTTGAACTTAAAACGAAGAAGCCGTTGCTAACGAGAGAATTTTATTTTAAGCAGATCTTAGAAGCAAATTGCATTAGAGCAACTGATTACAAAATGGGCACTTTATCTTGTAAATTATGGCCTGCTATCGCATAATTACAAGAAAAGACCTCATAATTATGAAAAAGGCGCTCCACAGTCTGACATGCTGCTAGTCACTCTTCATGAATATAAATGATTGCATTTAAAGGCATCCAAGCTGGTGGGTGTCCCAGGGAACTAAGCAATACCTGCTCGCCATCCTAGATATTCCATAAGGAGTGCTGAAGCTGCAATATCATCTTACACAACATACAGAAACCCAGGTCCCAACTCTGTGTGTGTCAGTTCATACCAAGAGCCGTCAAAGGGTTTTCATATTCTCCACAAATAGCAGTCCGCAGGTTGTTGCTGGTTAAGCTACTTTATTAATGAAGTGGAACTCGGCTCAGGCCCGGGTACAGAGGAGAAGTTTTCTGATACGCTACTTTACCTGCTCATGTAACGATAACCGAGAGATTGAACAAGACTGGATCAAGATTTAAAGGACTTGGACTGTCCCACAGGGAATGCCCTCGACAAAAACCATGTGGATGACTTATTCAGGTAAGTCTCTCACCTTTTTGGTTAAATTAAGATATGCTACATTAGTTAAGTAATTCATTGGCTAATTGAATTGTTGACTTTATGGTGTATTAAAGAACATTATTCATATGCATAGTTTAAAAATTGATTATTTATTTTACTGTAATAAGTTATTCTGTTCATACTGTTTATATATCTCATTCAGTTCCAGTCTAAGTAATAAGGACATAATCCAGTGTTGTCCTTATTTTTGTTAATTCAGTGCAGTTTGTTTATACCAAAGCCAAGATAAATCTAGGAGTGACTGCCCTCTAGTTTTACTCCTCTTAATCCAAATTCCCTCTTCATGTTTTCACTGGCAGCATTTGTTTCTAAGCTACTTAGGTAATAGCAAAGGAATACATTTAGCAGCAAACAGACTGTAACGTTTCAAGGCACCGTCTTCATTTTTCCCTGTTCAAACATTTGAGCTAAGCTGATCATTTTGCACAGAAGGATTGTGTATTGTTCCCCATCTCTCCCACGAATTTATTCTAATCTCATCACAAGCGCTGTGGAGAGAGAAATCGGCTGCAGCATCCAGAGGCTCTTTCATGGTCATATTAATATCTGTGCAAGCAATATGGGCTAAAAGATAACTTTTTCTCTTCGGGGAGAGCAGCAGGAAGTTGCCAATCTGTGGAATTGACACAGAATATGTCCAAGGAGGACTGTGTCACCAAAGGGACACCACAGACCTTAAGACAGTATCCCAGCAACTTGCAATCACTGTATGTTTTGTTAGTATTTTCCAAGGCATCTTCTCTTTCCATCCTTCCACCGAGTCCACTCCCCTCCTTCACGCTCGCCCTCAATCCAACCAGTCGAGGCAGATGGCTGCCCTCCCTGAGCCCGCTCCTGCCCGAGGTTTTTGCCTCTTAAAGGAAGTCTTTCCTATCCACTGTCACCAAGTGCTCTTTGTGAAGTGCCTTGATGGACCTTTAAGATTTGGCGCTATGTTAAGGATTCTGATTTGATTTCAGGAGACCCACATCCATGTGATGAGACTGAGGTCAACCTTTATCTATCTATCAATTTAAGAAAACCTGACGACAGTCTACTTCCCCTTATCACTACACCAGACAGAGCATTTTTACAAACCAGCATCCAGGGTTCAGGATCTGGTTGATTTGTTGGTTTAATTGCAGACTTTCTTTTGTTTTGCATAATGCCAATAAGACAGAAGACATTTTAATCAAGTATAGACCTACATTATAGATACTTTGTTTTTGGAATTTAACAATGAATTGTATTAGATCTGTTCTGTAGTGCTATTGTAACATGTTTATAGCCTTGATTATGTAAGTAACATTGGGGTTACTGTATGTAAAGTGTAAACTAAGTAAATAAAGAATTATGATTTTTAGACCCTGACTGACTGTGACTGAATGTTCAACAATGCACTTTACACTTTATTAAAATACCAAATGCTCCCATCAGTGGCCAGAGTTGATTGATGCTGAACTCGACTGACCAGAACCAGTCCACAAGCTAAGATAACAGTTCACTGATATATGAAGATCTTCTTGGTGTAATCTCCGTTTCTGCAAATAATGGTGCATAGCAGAGTGCACCAGAGGAGATCATTTGTTTGCTCTTTCAAAACTGTTCGCATGCCTTTGGGTTTGTGTCTTACACCATTTCTTTGAACCACAACTGTTGACCTCTCATATTTTGATCCTTTGCTGTAGCATTGAACTCTCCAGCTCCCTGAGCTCGTCAGTAAGAACCTCAGTCATGGAGGGACGTGAGAATCCAAGTATTAACATAAATTTCATCCCTGATCTCAACACCTCCCATCTGTGTTATTGAAAAATGTATAATCCTCATCGTTTGGTCCATTCCCATTGGAGATATGATCTAAAATTATTGAGTAAATTCACCTCAACATTGTGAAAATTTCCTGCTGATTCTAGACTAGTGCATATAATATCCTAAAATAATTTGAACGTTGTTGCTGAAAAGTGAGTGTTTGTTTCAATTGAAGTTACTCCCCTGATGTGTACGCTGTTGAAAAGGCTGATTAGCTACTGCCACTGCCCCTTCAGTCAGGTCCTCTCTCAAAAATCAATTTATTTGCAATTACAAATCTGGTTGATATCTACATCAGGATCTTTACACGTGATTATGCAATCCTTATTCTCTGTGGTTTCCTCGCTAATTCCTCGCATCATCTGCCTCTCTTGCCTCTCGCACTTGCTGTTCAGTTGCTTCATTAACTGTTCCCACACAGACAACCCTCAGGGAGTCACATTTCAGCAATAGTCATGAAGAAGTAATGCCCTTGCCACAATCAAAATGCATTTCCCTCCATGTAGTCTAAAAAACATCGTCACGGAGTGCAGTTGTGTTTAATAAGCAGCCACCTTGATATCTGAAGTCTGAGCACTGGCAGCAAAGGATTTCTAAACATCAGCTCTGCCAGAAAAGAAGAAGGTGCAAAGACATACACTCAGTGAGCAGAATCTGACAAATTAAAGGTGATTATTCCCTGTCGGGGTAAGTTAAAGTAGTGAAGACCCTCAAACAGCGTAAACAGCCATGCTGTCAGAGCACCTTCTACACTTTTCATTCTTCACTTGTGTTTCAAAGGGGAGTTTCCTAATAGCATAAGGAAAAGGTTATTAAAAGATAGTATGACACTGAAGTGCAATATTCATTAATCTAGCAAGAATGTTAAGGTCAGTAATGCCCTGGATAAGGCTGGAAAAGAAACAGTTCAGAGCCGGAGGCGGCGACTTTGAGCTCTCAGCACCAGCACTGAGAGCTCCAATCTTAAAGACGGGGAATAGCCCATTGTGACCGGAGGGTTGCCGCTTCTGTGATTTAGTCTCTCACCCTGCCCACAGTAGATACTAATCATGTGCCCTCAAGCAAGCCACCTTCTCTTTTGATGGTGCAGTAGATCTATGACTTGTACGTGAAGGAAGTGGTTGTATTGGCAGCAGTGACTGAGGCTTCACTTTGGACGATCAGCCCCAGTAAATTTATGGCCTGTCACCACAAACAGCTCCATTTGTAGTATAGAAGTTCCTCCACTTTCAAGACAAGATTTTATCAGTGCTCTTTCATTTCATAGAGTACAATGAACTCTGAAATAAGACAAAAAATTTGATCATAAAAGATTACTTCTCCACACATTCTTAAGCAGCTTTACCCTTTAAACATCTCTCAAATAAGTTCACAAATCACCTTCTAATATCTGCAACTATTTTACCACCACTATCGCTTTCTGTCTCTCTCTCTCTCCCTCTCTTTCTCTTTTTATCAATAACAAAAACAGAGCAGTTCACAACAACAATGATAGAATTTGGGTTAAAGCTGTGGAGCACTCAGTGCCCGTTGGGAAATGAACGTTACATTAATATGTATAATACAACAAATGTGCTGGTGTATTTCTTTGTGCCTGCGTAAGTGGGACATCGCTGGGACATTTTCATGAAGGCGAGTGACAGCTATTTACATCTTTGTACGTGCAGGCATGTCTGTTAATATTCCCATATGTGCCAGCTGCATTTTCACTGCAGGAAGGCAAATGTTGCCATCCCAGATTTAAGCAGTGGAGCCTGGATCATATTTATCTTTTATTACCAGGCATTACACCTGAGGGGACGAAGATGTGGGAGAGTGGGGTGTTGATGGTTTCGCTGGGGGTTAATGTCCATTTTGAGAAATTTAAATTCCCTCGAGGATCATTGGAGCCTGTGTTTGACACAGATCCTCAGTTCTACTTCCCCATTACAGGCTCGCAGTGTTATGTATATCAACCATCAGAGTTTACACTTGACCACTTCAGAGCACTTAGTTTCTTGTGTTATGTGAGGACACTTTGGATGCTGACACAAACTTATTTGTTAATTCATGCATAATTGATACTGCTATTAGAATAAATGCTTATGTTCAATATAAAAGGGAGAGCGTGGCGTAACATTTGGCAGTGCACATTCTAACCTACCACTTTGCCTTTCTATCACATGTAGGTGCACATTCATAGGTGCTTCACACGTCACGGTGAGGAAGGGTAGGAGAAAAGTGTGCGTTGTTAATCAGCCGGTCTGTCCTGTGCAGGTGGTCGGTGGCGCTTGGCTTTTCAGCCGGCTCTACTGTAACATCTTTGTCACGCTGGATGTGATGATGTGCACCGCCAGTATCCTCAACCTGTGTGCTATCAGCATTGACAGGTGAGCGTGTGTACATGCACCTGTGCCTTGCCTGTGTGCTTGTGTGTGTGTGTGTGTGTGCGCTCTTTGTTTCCATGTTTCCAGGTATTGTGGTTTCTTTTTTTCTTTTTTTTCTCAGCTCATAGATATTTAAAAATGTGATTTTTTTAAAACAGTGTTTTCCTATCTTCTTCATATCCTCTTGACAAATATGCATCTTTGTGTTTCTGTGTGTGAGACGTACACAGAAATAGGGAAATTGTCCGTTGTGTTATTGTGTTGTATTGTTCAGACATCAGCACATTCACCACTAAATGCACTGCATTAGTCCAAATCTTTATATAGGTATATATACACACACACGCACACATCACGTTTTTACATTATTTATTTGCTGAGTTTTCTTCTTGTATCACAGTAAATATTTAATAGCTCTTTAGGGTTTTGGATCCTACAACCTAGCAGACATAAAGAGTTCAACTGCACAGACTGAATTAAGTTCATTAGAACAGGAGATGTCAAATTTTTATTATTTCTCTGCGTCTGATACGTTTACGCTCGTCAGTCATTTGTTACAAATACTGTTTCATTAGAACATTTAAAACTCCTGCAGTGGATCGCACTTGGGATATATAAATCTAAATACACAACATTCAACATTCAGCTGGGTCTTTTTTTTTACCGTGCAGTCACACGTTTTTGAGACTGAGTGTCTGACAGGTGCTTCATCAGCATTTTGTTACATACCTGCACACAAAAGGTTTATCTGTACAGCACAGAATTAGCTTCTTTGTGACGGCCTGTAATTCATTATTAGACCAGTGAACACAGCTACAGTCTCAAGAACATTACACATTGCTAAATTGATGCCATGAACCATCACCATTCAGTGTCATTAATAATCTGCTACATGTTAATGTAAACCTTTTGACGGCATAATTTATTTTTCAGATTATAGCAAATATGGCTGTGAAGATTTGTAGCCCATTTGAGGGAGGCATCTACTGAATGGGCAGCAGTAATACAGCCCCCAACTTCACAGTGAAGAGTCTTTATGAGTGCGCTCACAGTGTCACTTGTGTTTTAGGAGGCGGCTGGGACCCTGGCTTTCATCCTATAACTTAGAGCACCACTTCATCAATAAACCATGTGCACTAAGATTTTTCACCACTCCACTTTTTCACTTTGGTTTTTATTTCACCAGACAGCAATACGGCAGGGGGGTTAAAGACAGAGTAAAGCATCAAGCGAAGAGTATTTTTAGGGAGCATCTGTGTCTGTTTGGCTTTGGGTATCACCCTGTGTTTTGCCCAGAGACGGACCAGAGTAATTAGTCTGAGGATAAATCGTGGTGGCAGTTACTGGCTCTAAACAACAACCTAACATCATATCACTTTTGGTTTGAGTCCAGTGTAATAGCTGCTTCTTCAGAGCCAATGCTGTACCTGGTTTTCTCTGGCTCATTATGCTGTGCTGATTTACACTCAAATGGAAATTTAAGAATTTTGTTCTATTGCTGAATATCTTAATTGTTTCATAGATTAAAAAAAAAAGAAGTCTGGCTTTCTGCTCGTTTATTGTTTTTATATTGTCAGTTTTTTCTCAGCTGTGGAATCGTTGGCATCCCCAAAGTCCATGTCCTTTCAGGGAGCTCTCTTCTTCCCTCTAATTATTGCCTTTTACTGGGCTTTATCAGCACTTTTGTTTTCCCTAAATATCACCACCTAACCTTTGTGCACACAGATTTCCAAAGCTGGACGGACTCTAATCTGTGTCTGTGTCTGCAGGTACACAGCAGTGGTGATGCCCGTCTTGTACAACACCACCCATCGCTCCAGGAAGAGAGTTTTCGTGATGATTGCCATAGTGTGGTTCCTGGCCTTTGCTGTCTCCTGCCCTCTGCTTTTTGGCTTCAACACCACTGGTCAGTTCAACAACATTTGGACTTCATCATGCACCATGTTATGCTGTTGGGGTCAATATTGGGGCCATAATTTAGTTAGTTTAGTAATATATATATATATATATATATATATATTTTTTTTTTTTTTTTTTTTTTTTTTTTTTTTTTTTTTCCACATGGGCAGGACTAATAATGCTTCTGTGGATATCTCTTGATATTTTTTTCTGAGAGTGAGAAAATAATTACTGAAGATTTTACTGGGGTTATCTCAGCTTAGTCTACAACTTTAAATTTTAAATAGCAAGTGATGCGAGCGGGGTATGGTGAGTAAGATGTGAGCAATTACAGTCATACTGATAACACATTCATGTAATCTGTGTTCTAATTAGGAGTCGGGCAAATTAGGAAATTCTACTTCTTGGTATGTCTGCTGTGTCTCAAAAACCCATGGGCAACATGGCTGCAAAGCCGCCGTTCCTGGTAATAACACAGAAGTAAGCTCAATATTAACTCAAAAATACATTCAGCTATTTTATCAAGAAGCAATCTACAATTTGTCTGCTTAATAGCAAAATGTTGTAATTAAGTGGGACAAAAAAAAAGTAGCTAATTAAGCTAAGCGAGCACTTAAATGTCCATCAGTAGGGAGATAGTGTTCAAAGTAACAGAAGTCTATTTTGTGTTTTAGCCTTGATGGAAGCCTAATAAATTACACCAGTGAGTTTTATTACAGAAAATGTTAAATCCAGTGACCCTGTCACTCAAAATGATCTTGGCCTATGTTCCTCAAACATGTTTGCTAATCTGTCTATTTTAAGTCCCCATGCTTTATTAAATCTGATGGACTCTCGATATAAATCAACAACCCACCATCAGATGCTCTTGGGGTCATTGTTTAGCTGCAATATATTAGTGTTGTCTTGTGGTGAAACTTCATGGTTTGGGCAGCAGTGTGACAGGAAAGGGAGATATCTTTACAGAAAAAAGAACTTTTTCATTTTGAAATTTCACATACGCTGAATTCTGATTAGATGGGTTTGCTGTGGGTGGACAGGTCGTGTCAGGAATGGTTTAGGGATTATTCATGCTTTGCAGAAATCAAATTTTGCTGATATGTTTTTGTGTATTTGTGTATTTAACATTACAAAATGGACTGCGAGAGACATTACCAGTTGCTATTTTGTTAGCCAGCAACACAGATGCATGACTGCTTGCACATCATTAAGAGCATTAGTAGACACAATGTAAAGCTGTTCACAGGGATGGAGGCATTTGGTTTAGTCTGTCTGCAATCACTGGAAAAGGGTAGCTGGTGATTATAGAAATTTCACCGTTTTGTCAGTAAGCAACCACACATTAGCATCAGAGGGAAGGTTAAAGGAGGACACGAGCGCCACATTTCTTTATCCACCATCCAATGCATTAGAAGAGGGCAGGTACCAAACAAAAAGGCTAAATAATATTAACTCCAAAATGGAGTTGGCTTATAGAACCACTATAACATCCTCAAACACTGTGAATGTGATATCGATTCAGGGGAACATCTAGGTGGAAGAGCATCACTTTGGTTTATTCATGCCCGTCACATACAGTGTAGATGTGATCAGAGTCTGTGTCGCATCAATTTACAGCACCATATGCTCGACTGATAGATATTTAACACTGGTATTTTGATTGAAAAATTGGTCTATACACTATTATTATTGTGTCAATTGTCTCATATTCTGAATGCATGGCTCAATTATTGCCACATCAATCATACTTCCGTCCCCCAGTCATGGCTGTTAGTGTGTGTGTGTGTGTGTGTGTGTGTGTGTGTGTGTGTGTGTGTGTGCAGGGCTACACAGCACACATAATTATGTAGACAGAATGGGAAAGAAGAAAGGCTATCTGTCATTTTCAACATGGAGAGCATCCACCAAGGTCAGAGGTTGTCTGCAGATAATACTTAAGATTGTGTTTTACATAATGGCATTTTTGCTTTTATCTCAGATGACCCACTGGTGTGCTCCATCTCCAACCCCGACTTTGTGATCTACTCCTCAGTGGTGTCCTTCTACCTGCCCTTTTTTGTCACTTTACTGGTCTACATCCGCATCTACATCTTCCTCAGGATGAGGCGCAAAAGGATCACCTTCAGCCAGGCCAGTGGAAAGATCCGGCCAGGCTCAACCCCACCTTCTGTGGTGAGAATATTATCTTAACTAGATATCTAAGATGGAATTAGGTGGCGGGGGTTTGTCATCATGAGACATTTAATTAAAATACAAAAACAGTGTAAATACCAAAGCACTTAAAGTAGAGAGGTAGGAAATTCAATAGAGCAACAATAATCTCATAAAAGTTGTGAAAACACATGCAAATACAAATTCTAAACTAGAAGTGCAGCTCACAGTTTGGCTTGTAGTGTGACTGGCCCATCAGGGTCTGACATTATCTGAGGAGAACAGTCATCTTGGAAAGCCCTTTGGTTCATTTTCTAATTGAGTCTGACATCTTTAACATTTTATTATGTACAATGGTTTATTATGAAACGTGATTCATTTTGGCAGATAAACTTTGATTGTGGAGAATAATTGGCTTCTGTGAGTTTGTCTGAAGATAAAATTGAATATTTAATAAATGAATGTATTTTTATCCAGGAATAGCACTGCCTCTAAACTCTATTGTAGCAGGGTATGTCACTACAGTTCAATCAATATAATTATATATGAATGGAAATGAGGCAGAGGGGTCTGTTACAATTCACTTTGGTCCTTTATATATATATATATCTATATATCTATAGATATGTATATATCTATCTCTATATATAGAGATAGATATATCTCACAGACAAGTGTGTCTGTTTCTATACTCAGTGTAAATTAGACTTTCTCCCCCACAAAAAAAGTGTTTTCCTTCGATCTACCTTTGCCAAATAAGCCTTCTTGTTTAGTACTTTTCGTTGCATGTGTTTTCTCTATTTGAATGTGTTTTATATTTCTTTCATTTCTTGTTGCATTTTTTTTTTCCCCCAATGGTAATGCCGACACGTCTGCATGGGCTTTGTCCTGAGGGGCCATGGTTTATGAAACAGTTATTCATGAATTATTACAATGGTTTGAGAAACACAAACTCAAAAATGTAGGTTTGGCTGTTTTATATCGCTGAGACAGTTTCGCTCCCTCATTCACATTCAGCCACATTACACACATTTGTAATGACTTGCAAATTACAATTCACCTGCATACTGGACCTTTTCTGTTAAATGAGCATACCGAAACCTTCCCTAATGCATCATAACTTATTCCATAACAGAAGAGAAATTATGCATAATCACAGCATCGAACAAGAACGCTGCTGTCAGAAACACTTGGGTAAAATTGTAAAGTTAAAGCCGTTTTCTTTTATCACATGTACAAATTTCAATTTGTCACTCTCAGACACTGTGTTCAGACAAAATATCAGAGGAATCTGTAGAGTATTAGTTTGCTTCAACTTGAGAGAAAAGCTGTGTGATTTTAAATCAGGCTGCCTTTTAGTGCAATAGGCCCAACATTTGTCTTCTCATCTTAATCCAGAAATCTAATATTTAATAATTAGCATTACAGTTTAAGATATTGGAAATGTCAACAGCATTTCTAAAAACAGGTTACATGGAAGAGAGGGTATTAAAGAGACCAATAAAAATATATTAACATTTTTTTCAATTCTGTCTGTATCCAAGTTATCAATTCTGACAGTGGCCTGAGGTGTCACAATGCTGCTAAATGCTAACATGCTCAGGATGACCATGCAAACAGAGATTTAGTCAGATAAACTGAGGTCTGTGCATTTTAAATTCATAATGCTACACATTAGCATTTCTATGAGTTACAATTAAACAGCAACCTACAGCTAAGGCTGAAAACCTGTCCGTCACAAGGCTGGAAAAAAGAAAGTTCAAAATATTTTTGAGTGTAATCGGAAATAGTTTCACTGTCAAATGTTTTGTGAAGAGTGGCACTTTTCTTTGAATAGTGAATTTACAATTTTTTTTTTCCTCTGAAACAGTTGTCAGTTTTTCTTTGACAACCATAAGAAAGCCATCAAGTCCTCTTCTATTCCTACGCTTATCGTTAAATTCCATCCATCCATCTTCAACTGCTGATCCAAAGTCGGGGGGGGCAGTTTAGGAGGAGCCTCAGGCTTCCTTTTCCCCAGAGACCTCGACTAATTCTGACTGGCTCCCAGGCCACTGAGGAGATATAATCTCTCCACCTGGTCCTAGGTCTGCCCTGAGGTCTCCTCCCAGTTGGACATGCTGAAGCACCTCCTTGGTGGCATCCTCATCAGATGCCCAAACCACCTCAACTAGTTCCATTCCACCCAAAGAGCAGCAGTGCGATTCAGAAGGCTGAGCTCTTCACCCCGTCTGTGAGGGAGAGTCCAGCCGCTCTGCGGAGAAAACCCATTTCGGCCATTTGTATCCACAACCTTGTTCTTTCAGTCACTCACCATAGGTGAGAGTAGGAGATTGACCGATAGAGCAAGAGCTTTACCTTATCTTATAAATAATGGTGTATAAAAAGACAATTAGATAATTCAATCCTGCTTCTTGACCAGCTTTGGAACAGAAGCGTTTCATACATAATGTGGTGGGGCTCGCTCTGCTTCAATGCTTTGTCCTCTATTCACACATTCAGTCCTCTGTTTTAATAACAGCTTACAGATAATTGGTTGTGGCTGAACTTCAGTTTGGGATCTCATCCATGAATGGAGACTGCACAATCCAAGTCCTGGAGGTGTTGTGGATGAGAGTTATAATTGAAGAGTGTTTGAAAATAACATAATAGGACTCTGACTCAGTCAGATGAAAGAACATTGGTAGGTCTGCATGTATCAAAGGTGGCTATCTTTATTTTCATGCTGTGGTTTAATTGAGCCACAATGTTTGAAACATAATGTACATGAATCACGAGTCATGAATTTCTCTTGACTTATTTTGTTTGAATCTTTAAAAGATCAAATAAAATGTCCAATGAGATGAAGAGAGACAAAGCTTACAAAGTTTACAAGATTAGCTACCAGTAGATTGATGATAGGTTGTCAGGCTGGTCCCTTTAAACTATTTTCTGTCATTTCTCTCTGATGACAAAGGAGACTTGTCTACAAGAAGAGACTCCCAAGGCGAAACAAGACCTGTCACCTATAAGGATTAATGTGGTAGGTGTTATTTTTAATAAGAGATCAAACACAGACTGAAGATTCAGAAATGTTATTTATTTATTCTCTTGCTGGATTTACTGCAGTGTAATTTTTGCCTAATTCTCATTCTGAGTGTGTTAGCATATTGCGATATGGCGTGAAACAAAGCAGTGTTGTTTCTACCTTTTCACATGGGTCCGTCTGTGTGCATTTCCATGCACAATCGAGTTCCTTGTTGCGCTGTGTGGTCGCAGTCCAGGGGGTCTGAGCTGGAAACGAGAATCGTGCTCCTGAATCATGGCTTGTTGCCTTGTTCCACCGGGTCACGTGTCAGCTGATGTACTGCAGCACCTGTATAATCCACAGACTGTAGAAAGGCGGAGAGAATAACAATCTGCAATTCTCCCCAGAGGAGAATATGGGATGAGTCAGAGAAGATTGTAAAAGTACAAACTCATATTTGTGGCCATATTAGATTTGCATACCTCAACACTTAAAATTAGTTTGTGGCTCCTCTTACTACTCCAAAGGGAAAGGCCACGTTGGAGCTGGAGGTACAAAGTTTGTTTAGAAAGGTTTAAAATGTATTTGCTGGTAAAAGTTGCCAACTAGGAATATAGCAAAAACTATTGTCTTTCCAATACACAGATTTTATTGTCAAAGAGGCAGATTTCTGCAGGGTAGTAAGTGCAAGTTAAAACCTGAGTCCAGGCAGTTTCAGTATGGACTGCTTTCTAATATGTTTCGTCCATAGCCATTTCATTGTATACGGCTTTGGTGAGTACCTCTCTGCTTCAACGCATGCTCCACATGAGGTTTAAACAGAAGAAAATGAACATAATCTTTCAATGGATACTAAAAGCTTCAGACAATAAGAAATTTAGAGGAAAAAAAAAAACAACTTTCAGTCCCTAATATACAAGCATAAAGCTGTAAAGTGGCCTCCACCAACTCCAGAGCAGCTGATTGCTTCAGTCTGTCAACCAGTGAAGTGAAAACTTTGGCAAACATAAAGGTGCAGGCCAGAGAACCACAGGAAGCAGTTAAGACATGTGGCTTAGTTGGCTCATTCAC
The DNA here is from genome assembly GCF_900963305.1 of Echeneis naucrates. Taxonomy (NCBI): domain Eukaryota; kingdom Metazoa; phylum Chordata; class Actinopteri; order Carangiformes; family Echeneidae; genus Echeneis; species Echeneis naucrates. The sequence goes on along the minus strand of NC_042530.1, from coordinate 9,080,116 downwards.
ATTGTTGCAGTTTTTAGGGAATAAGGTTACAGTAAAATAATCTCTCTCCAGTTAGCAGGCTTTACAAATTAAATATGTGCAACTGTGAAGCTTCTGTCCTTCCCAATAATCGTACATTACTTTTCCTGGCAGCAGAGTGTAGAGTCCTCAGGTAACACCAAGCCTAACCTGCTCTCACGATGCCTGTGGCGCAAACGTCCAAAGACGGGACCGGTGGAGAACTCCGTCCTTCCTCCAGTGGACACACAGAACAACTGCAGCATCAGCCACGCTTCCTGCGGCCGCACAGAGCTGGACCTGGAGCAGGAGCAAGGGGAGGAGGAGGTGGAGGACAACAGCCAGGAGCAGCCTCCTATCAGGATGAACTGCGAGGTGAAGAATCTGTCCAATGGACGGACACACACGTCGCTGAGAACGCTGGCTCACTCCCATACCACCACTCAGCGATTCAGGAGCATGCACGCACGGGAGAAAAAGGCCACTCAGATGCTGGCCATTGTGCTCGGTGAGTAGAAACTGTCTTAGGAGAGATATGTAGAAGAAGTGAATTTTTAAATGTCATGGTAGCACATTTCAGGCAGACTCATAAAACCAAGTTTATTACCTCAGGCTTCGATAATCTCCAGTTATACCTGCCCTGCTCCCACCCGATTCTTCTCATACTTTGAATAAACACAAGACATCGAGATGACGTGGCTGGTTTCAGGTTCACTGTGTGCGCCGAGACACATGCTGCTGTTCCTGACACAGCTTCTACACGCTCCAGTTATCAGCCAGGTTGCTGTAAGCCAGGTCCAGTTAGCTGTGGAACAGCATAGATCTGTCTTGATGCACGGACAGGATTAGCTCATTTCCCAGATCCTTCTAAGAGAACTGACTGGTCCTCTTCTGTCTTGATTTTAAAAGCACATATAAAAGACTGAGGTTAGCTTTTATAAAATGGACACTAAGCGTGGCAAAAAAAGTAAAAGCTATAGTTATTTCAACAATCTACATTAGATCATGTGATCTGATTGGTTCATACGCGTTGTATAATGAGTGCATGTAACAGCTATCAGGTCAAAGTACTTAACACAGAGCCAGAACACTCCACAACTAACAAAGCTAGTTGTATAGAAAATTCATGACAGTTCTTCAGACCAGCCCCTTTGTTTAGTGCATTATTTACTGTATGGTTGGCTGCACATTGGTAAAGAAAAGTAGGCTAAGGTCAGGCACTGGCAGGAGCCAGTCATTACTAATTAAACCAGAACTTAAACTCTCAGGTGGCATACAGTATCACCGTCCTTTTAAACCTTCAGGGTTTTACATGTTAATTCTAAGCTGTGATCGAACAATTGCAGAAATTAACATCAATTCTCCCTCTCTCTCTCTCTCTCTCGCTCCCTTTTATTTGTGACAATCTTCTCAAAATATTCAACTCCTCCACTCCATCAAATTTACACTGTAAACACATTGTCCTGCATTTTACATTCATCTTTTCTCTGGCTACTCATCATTTTGCTCCCCCGCCAACTTTGTTTCATGTGCACCCTCATTTCCTGTCGTCCTTTCTCCATACCTGTCTGCTCTCTGGCTGCTCCAGGGGTGTTTCTCATCTGCTGGCTGCCTTTCTTCGTGACTCACATTCTGAACACCCACTGCAGGACATGCTACGTGCCTCCTGCACTTTACGGTGCTTTCACCTGGCTAGGCTATGTCAACAGTGCCCTCAACCCTGTTATCTACACCACCTTCAACATCGAGTTCAGACGGGCCTTCATCAAGATCCTCAGCTGCTGAGAACCGAGGCACATCAGGAAATTAAAATGGAAATAAGGCTGAGGACTCCCATTACAGTCAAGCGTGGTGGATTTGTAAACAGAGAACACAAATATACAGTGGTCATGGCTAAAAGAAGCAAAGTACAGTGATTATAGAGTTGCAGCAAGGTGATGGATCGCAATGAAACAACACTGTCATGCAATAAATGCAAACAAGAGGATTCTACTTTTTTGACTCCAACAAAGTTTCAATCCTTTGTTTTGTTTTTTTTTTAAACAGGGATGGGACTTCATTTGAATAGTATTACTCTTCAAATAAGACTTCAAATTTCCACATGTATACAGTCATTGATAGCACAAGATGTTGGACTTTCTCATGGATATATCTTGTACAGTATGTTTACTGCTCACTTGCACAGTTCAAGATTTTTCAATCAGTGTAAAGAACCAACAGTCAAGGCAGATAAATTGATCTCAAACCTGCAAGCTGCTTCGTCCTGATGCTTGCCCTTGTTCTGAGTGCATTAACTGAAGTTACTCACCTCCTTCCTTCATCCTCATTATCAGTTACTCGCCTGTGGATACACAAATCAAAAATTAAGGCCATTCAGTCACATCATTTGATTGTCATATTTTGATGTGAAGGCATTGTATGCAATGTGGATTTATGGAATATAAAAGAAATGTAAGATTGTTGTGTGATGCACAATGGAAACAATGTCAGTGGTTTTTAAAAGGGGCTGTTTCATGGCAAACTTCCCCGGTGATTTAGAGCTACCTGCCGATTCTTCTAATGCACGATGAAAGCAGGAGCATTAAGATCCTAAAAAAAAAAAAAAAAAAAAAAATCAAAGAGAATTGTAAACCACGTGGTGGTCTGTCATTGAGAAATAATTTACTACAATATGTTGTAAATAATAAAAAAAATAAAATTTAATTAAATGTTTTTCAGCCGTGCAATCATCTACCTATCCACAAATTACACAGTGGGCATCTCATGTATGTCTGAATGTTGTTGGTCATGTAAGAGTCCATCAGACAGGAAAAATGGGTGTTATTAAGAGGATATTGGGAGATTTAGCAGATAGAAAAGCATCAGTAACACAGACGGAGGATCAATGTGAAGACAAATACAAAGAATGATATAATTGATGGGAAGGCTGAGTGAAAATGGGTAAAGCAAAATGGAATGAAAGATAAAAGATTACTGTGAGAGTGGAGAAAAGGTACACACATCCTGTGAAGCTGCAGGCGGGAAGGAAAGGATTCGTCTTTCTATGCCCACATCTGAAGCTCTCTTATTTCTCAGAGAGGCATAAACACCTGCTCCCTTGACACTTTGTGCCATTGCTTCAACTCCATCATCTTCCACTAAGACTACATATGAAGATGACGCACCAGCTGTGTATGCATGTCTGTGTGGCTGCCGTTATTTATGGACCCACAATGTGATGTGAGATAATTATCCACAACATGATCATCGTAAGGCTAATCCATATACCATGAAGTGATTTCATGTTTTCCTTCTGTTTTCATGCAGTTAAAATGGATGTGTAATACAATGTAGAGATTTAAATAAACGTATTATAACATGGGTGTAATTAGGTGATTAGATTCTCTGATGGGGTGCAGTATTTCCATCCTTCTGTTCTTTAATTGACTTTGAATATGGATTGAATGAGGTACAGATTGAGTTTAGTGTGTAAATACTGTACAGCTGAGCACATATTCCTCTAGATTACTTTCAGAAACAATAATAAACACTCAATCATCTTTTACTGTAAAATGACTGCATACAAAAACACCCCAGGGTGCTAGAGTCGCTCTGTAAAACCCCAGGAGTCCCGGCATTCAATGGATCCAACAATATGAAGCGGCTAAATGCTCAATGGATTCAACATAGGAATGAAATTGCTGTTCGATTTTCAAAACAAGGTTAAAAATGTTAGATAATATTTGATGCCGCCAGAGGAAAGGTTAAAGGGTCATTACAACAAAAGAGTTCATCCCCTCGGGAGCATGTATGTGCTCATCCAATTTCATGGCTGTACTTACATTAAAAAAGACATCTTGTGTGCAAAGTTTGCCTTTCGTTGTGAAAGCAACGTGAGCTCAATGAGAGCTCACTGAGGGTCAAAAATTGGGTGGAAGAGGTTCCTCCTGACTGAATATCTCAAACTGTTTCTAAAACCAGTTTACTTTTTTCTATAATATAAGAGATCAAGCAGAAGAATTGAACTGTAACTTTTTTCTCTAGTCCAAAATTTCGGTTTACACGGAGAAGTTACTTGTGTACTGTTAGTGGTAAAAACTCACTCTTCATCAAGGATAAACTTCATTTAGTTACTTTCATTAGCTCAGTCAGTCAGCGCATGCCATGTTTTACTTTCCATGAATTTATTTACTTCATTTGACAATGAATGTGAGGAACACCCACTGCCTTCAGGTTTATAGCTGTGCGTGTTTTACAGCCTCCTGGTGAAAATCTCTACCTACTCTCAAATGTAAAAAATGTTCTTCCCCTTTTTGAAAAGTCATTCTTTGTCACTATATAGTGAAAGCTAATAATCCATCTTGGAACACGTGAAATTATATTTTTCCTCGCTTCTACCAGGATAATATGGCTCACTGGTAACTCTTGTGTTTAGTTTTAAGGTCTAAAGCTGGGCAAGTTCTTCAACGACTAGATGGTTATGGCATTTACAAGAAATGGTAAGATTTCACAGGACATACATGAATGTAAGTGTACGTGAAGTAAGGAAAAGCTATAGAGTCACTTTTTATCACAAGTTTTCAGATGATACTGAAGGGGAATCATGGCAACAACAACAACAACAACAACAACAACAAAAAAGTTTGAGAGCCTGCTGATCCAGCCAGCTGATGGACACAATGAACAACCAACAAGCATAACTAACTCCTTAGACCCCTGCTGCTTTTGGGGCAAAAGCAGAAATAGACCTCTGCACCCTAAAAACAGCTATTTCTCTGCATTTCTATGTTAATACGAAACGCAATGCCAACTTATTTTAACTGGGTTTCCTTTCTCCTCACCCCATGTGTCTACTTTATGTGTATGTTCCATACTTACTGTCGGTCTGCATGCTGCTTATATGCCTGGATGGATGCATGCTTTAGACATGTTATTTCTATAAGCACAAACAGTTGCGTCCTCTTTTTAAGTCCATACATGTGTGTGTTGTGAATAATGGAATATGTGAATACAGGTCTAAGTGAGTAAGGAGGTTCATCAGCAGAGGGGCCTTCTATTTGTATAAGGAAGAGGGAGGCTTCAGCTGCACTGTGCTGTATTTTTACTATCCTATGCGGGAATGACACACGGGAGGAAAGAAAAGATGAATGCGATGCAGTGTTTGCATGTTTAGCAGCAGGAAGATGTTTGCCTGATTGATGGCTGCTCATCGTTGGACAACTCAGACGTGGTCAGACTCCTGTGTGTTTCAAAATGCCAGCCTCGGATTTCTAAAAATGTCTTCTGCTTTGATACATATGAATGCTGAGATAAAATACACTGAGCAAAAATCAAAGTGCTGACCTAACGTGCCACCACGCAGCTCCATCTTCTGCACAAATAAAAAGTCTCCTCCTGCTTTCCTCCTTTGTCTCAATGGATTTGTGAGGCTTTGTGTATTTCTGGGGGCAGATGAGCAGATGTGGCTGGCAGTTTCAGTGCTTAGCTGTGGCTAATGATGATGTATAAAAAGGTTGATTACAGACAGGGGCGACTACAAGCCTTAACTGACTTTCAGGCTCTCCTTCCACTGCCTCCAACTTTTTCCTCCCACCAGCATGTCAAAGCAGCACAGTAATCATCCTCCACTCTCTGTCATTTATGGGCACCCTGCCTTTGCTGCCAATCCAATACTGTTTTGAAATTAAGGGGTTGCAAGTGGGGTGAAAACCAGTCCTACAATGGTTGGAAATGATTTTTGTTTTTCATTCACTTACTGTTTAATCTAATTTCAGTGAATGTGAATGATGTTTTTTTTTTTTTTTCTCATGTCTGAAGCAGCCAACTGTTGTGCCTGCACTAATCATAATGTTGCATAGCTGTAAATACTGTGCACTTACATAGATTATGGAGGCTCGCTAGCTTCCATTTGGGAACAAAAAAAAGCAGCTTGCTTCAAGTTTAATGGCACAGTTTGCTGTTTATTGAGACCATGTGAGCGGTGTACAGCTGCTTAACTAGGTATACATTTGCAGCATTTAGCAGCGAGCGTGTTGAAATTTTTGTCTGAAATTTTGTTTGTGCCTGTATGACGGCTCCTGCGGCGACAGGTTAATACCATTACATCCAAATGAAAATATGCTGTGGATCAGCAGACAGTTAAATCCCTTTAAACATGTCAACCAGTTACAGAGGACAAACATAATTAGTTTATTTTAGTCTAGGTTTTGTTTGTAAGGCCGCTTCCTTCTGTAGGGAAAACTACAACAATTCTTCCATACGATTGTGTTTTATTGCGCACATCAGTATTCCTCTGGAGTGTTTTATTGCACCCACAGCATAACCTCTTTAGGGGTAATCTGATAATGGAGAGGGAGATTTTCTGCAGCCTTTTATGAAATCGAAAGGATTCACACGATTAAAGAAACAGAAATTACATCCACATACCACAGACATATTATTATTGGGATCGGTGTAAATAAATTAATGGCAATTTTTCATGACAATTTTCTGTGCTGACAGAAATGGGCTTCCATAAATTTAAAGTGTCCTTAAAATCCTTCATCTAAATCAATTTACATTCTTTCTATACATATACGCGTCAGACACCAGGTCATGTTGGGTTTAATGGAGACTTCTAGCTGTGAACCAAAGGACATGGGGATCAGCCTACTGTACGACAGCCATGCTAAAATCTGACATTACAGCCATCATATGTCCTTTTTCTGTGTGTGTGTTTCTGCAGTGTTGTATTTTATTGTATTTGGTTTCAGGGTCAGTCTGTAACGACCTGCCAGCTGACTACATAGTTTACGTGGTAAAGCCAATCGTGGCTGGACTTTGAAGGGGGGGTGTTTTTATTTTTACGTTATCTTCAGCAGCAGTCTGGTTAGTTGCTGATAGAATGCAAATGTGTTCATGTTCCTGTGTAGGTTGTGCACATCTCACTCCTTTGATAAGGATTTTGCAGCAGGTGTAATGGGACCTCAAGAGCACCATGAGCTTTACTTGTTTCGTGACTAACATTAAAAGTACAGCTGAGGATGAGAACTATTTTCTGTGATTACATATTAATTTGTTCTGGATGGTTAGGGATGTGCAGTGCTGGTAAATAAGGAAGGAAGAAAGGGACAACGTGAACGATATCAGACAACTGGAAATGGCAACTTGATGCTTGAAAAAAGAAGAAGAAAAAAAAAACAAAAAAACATCTTGTACGATATTACAAGCCAAGAAACATGGAGACTACAACTACAGCTCGTTGCATTTGTAGTTTGAACTGTCATTTAAGGGCCCTGCATTCAAGAGATCACCAGATTAGGGTCTGAGAAACCTTCACAGGTTACATGTACCAAACAATTACACACCTACAAAGATGCTACTTCCAAAAAACGAGTACAAACCCTATGTTACAACACCCTATGTTACTGCACAGGAGCCAATGTTCTGTCTCCTCAGGAAAACTGCTTCATTTCAATGTTCCCTTACATCTGCTGTGGAGGATATTAAAGAGCAAACGCTGCTGCCATGGGAATTACCATCACAATGTGCCCTTGTGATTATTATTGGCAAGCCGTGTCGAATCCAGGGAGCTAGTTTTGGGCTTAATGAGCAGAGGGGAAGCAAGAGACAAAGATAAAGGCAGAATAAGCTCACTACACCTATCAGGATATTCTGAGGAACAATCTTCACTCCCACCTTACTGGGGGCATTTCCATTAGTACACAAGCTGCTCTACTTCCCAGGAGAAACCGATTCATTCTAAAGGAAATTACGGCAATTAAATGATTATTTTGTCTATCAGGAGGAGTTACTCAATCTTGAAAAATTGAACTTAGCTGCAGATAAGCTGCGGTCCTTACAGAGAGGCATATGTTCAATAAAGAATTGGATGAGGTGGTATGCACAAGTAATGCTTTCTATGCACAGTCACACCTTTTTCACTCTAACCCTATTGACCAATTAAATCAAATACATGGGCATGTGAGACAGAGATGAAGAAACAACAATGGTCACATGCAGACATGATTGTCATATTTTCTACCTATATGGGTCAAAAGTACAAACGTTGCATTAAATGTTGTATAGTTACATCACATTAGACCCAAAACTGCCACAATGACTCATCAATTACAGACTTGGTTCTGCTTTTCCAGAGCTAAGTAGGGCATCAAAAGCTCCTGTGTTTCCTCTCTTTTCTGCACATACGAATCAATGGAGTCACAGCCAAACTTTGTTTTTCCCCTCAACTGTCTCCTTCTTTTGCATCACCATGTTTGAATTGTTTCATCCAGCTAATTCTGTTCTATCACATGTGCTTTGTGTGTTAGGCTTGCATCGATTTTTTCAGAAATGATGAACAGGTGGTTGTTACTGCCATGTTGTATTGACTGACTTCCTCTCCAGTCTTCATGTTGTTGGAATCGGATGCTCAATTAAAGGAATCAATATTTTGGGAAACATGCCCCGTCACTTTGTGACCTTTCTAATGCACACGTTAAGTCTCATTTGCTCAATCTATATAAAAATGTAGGCGTTAAAGTTGCTTTTGGACAGCGCTAGACGAGATATTTCCCCATTTGCAGCTTATATACCAATTTACAGACTTGAAAGGCATCAATTCCCAGCAAGAAAGAAAGTACACCTAACAGTCCATCAAATGTTTCATTACTCCTCAAGATGCTTCTGAAATTCAAGCACACCTTCAATCCTTTGCGTTCATTATTTTTCCCACTCAAATCCATCAACTTCTTTAGATGGGTGTCCTTTCCTTCCTGTTGCCCACAGCCATCGTCTATCTGACACCAATTGCCTTTTTGTCTGTCTCACCTTTCCTTCCTTTCATATTCTGACTTTCTCCACCATCATAATCCCCTCTCACTTTCCCCGCTGCAGGCCCCGGCTGCCTGTTAGTCCTGTGAAACTTGTTAATTAAATCTGCAGATTGAAAGACTCCAGGGAACACTGTTTAATCAATGAGCACAAATAGATGACTTTCATTCTACACAGTTCCTCCCATTACGCTTGTCCAACCAATGGCCCAATTGAGAAAAGTGTGTGCGCGCTCACTTGTACAATCACACAGAGGCCATCTAAACAGTGCAAGAGCAATCTCAATAACTAAATGTCAACAGTCTCTTTGTGGCACAGAGTAATTTGTTCCTCTACAGCACAGTGTCTCTTTTTTTGTAAACCCTGCTCTCTAATGTTTTTTTATTTGTGGTTTTTTTTTTTTTTTTTCTTTTCACCATTTTCTTTGAATTCTGCTCTCCCCTGCTCCTCTCATTTCTTCTGTTCGGCTCCTATTGATATGCCAGCTAAATCAGGAAAGTGCTGAGTTAATGAATACCTGGTGCGTCGCAGAGGAGGTCTCCTTTAACAAGAGGAGAAGCCAGATCACTCCTGAAGCCAGATCAAAGTCACTGGAGAGGCACAGGGAAAAGAACAGAGGTTAAATGCAAATTAAGATAAAACTGTGACTAGCCATGTACAAATGAAGACAAATATTCATGCATGAAATGAGGCACGGACACATGTGGGCTCACATACATAAAGTGCACTCAGCAGTCAGACACGGGTGCCTGGCCTTTCCTCGGCTTCGGGCACTATCCTGTCTCACCCAGCTGTTCTTTTGCCCCTGCAGCTAACTCTGTGTCTGACCTCCACATATCCAGCAACAACAGCCCGACCCAGCTGGCTCAAACATCAGCATCACCCAAAACAACAGCGAAATGCAAAGTCACAGAGAAAACATGGCAATGAATCGTGAGCGATACAACTACTGCTCTGAAAATAGTCTCAACGCGCCAGAAAATAATGGTTTACAGGTAAACTTCGGCAGCCATTTGGTAAAAATGATAAATATCTAGTCTAAGTTAGGCAAGTGCACATACTCACTATTTATTTTTACTCTTGGATGTTTGCTTTCCATGCCAAGGTGGCTAAGAGCTGCACTTTCAAAGCCATCAGGTGTCACAGTGACACTGAATGAGGTGGCAATCAGTATCACCTGCTGGGGGGAAAAAAAAAACAGGTAAAACAGATTTTCTTTCAGCTGTTGTGTTTGGAGTAAACAGACGTGCACAGCTAAGATGAAGCTCAGCTGGCAATTTTTTTCTGCACTCATAACAGAGGTTTTTGTTTTTTTGTGCTTGGATTATTTATTTATTTATTTTTTTATCCACAAAAATTTTAGGTTGTTGAAAGCTAGAAGATCTAAGTCCTATTAATTTCAATCAAATCAGTTCCTTGTGTGACACAAGAATAAAGACAAATTTTAATTTTCACTTCTTAAAAACATGTCCTATCATGGAGTAAATAAATGAATTGGCTTTTAAATAAGCCATTCAGCTATTCGATATGTTATGGTAACCATTTGTTTGTGACAGCGGGCGTATTATCTGAATTCCTCCGTTTATGTTGAATAAATGGAACTCCCTTTTCCTCACCTTTCCAAACCGAAGTCAGTCTTCATTCTTTAAGTGGATGAATATAACATCACGACTTGCATGTGTACTATGCGCTGCTTTACCCAACAAGGCCATGTAAAAGAGACAATATTTCATTCAGCAACATCAAACAACCTAATTTAAACAGCAGCGGCGGGATTGTTTCTGAGATCACCACCCCACTCTTGCGTGCATACAGTAACTTGTGGTTTCACAAACAATAACCTTCCTGGTGCAATGAAGCGTGAAGCAGGTGCAATACAGCTGATTGGATATGGGTATACTGGGGCCACATTTGATGCATTTTAAATGACTTCACTTGTATGCATGGGGGTACTTGAAAAGCAGATGTAAGTAATACTTGAACATCCATATCTGCACTACTGATGTCATCCCTCTGCCAAATGTCCTAAGAGGAGGGTGAATGACTGAATGAGTTCAGGGCTTGTAGTGTGTAAAGGTGGAGAGCAGCAGAGCTTTGTGTCTTCATGGTTGCCTTACAGCCTTCTCATCAGCGACATGCCAGAGTTACATGAAGCGGCCTCATCATTCATAGAAACACACAGACGGAGGAGGTAAACAACTCTGCTCACTGTTTGTAACTGTTGAGGAGAAGGATTGGCTGAGGGTGAAGGGAACAACATCCGACAGAGGTCGTATAGGCTGAATGCACATTTTTCACAACTGATTCATCAGGATGTCTGTTTTATTTATTTAATCCAGATAACAAGGAAATTGCCTTCAAAGTCCGTTAATGTTAGTGTATCTATCACAGTGGCAGCACCAATCACACGGCTGGTTTCCGAGCTAAAAATCACACAACATCTTGGAAATCATCTTAAAGACCCCTTCGCTCAAAGACTCCCTCTTTCAAATATTTTACTTCAGACAGATTGTTCATGGATCTTCCCTGGGCTCTGGGGTGGGGGGTCTCAGTTTGGAGATGTGCATGGATGAGCATCATTTGCAACACCTCCAGTGGTGGCAGGCAGCCAGTCATGGTCCAAAAGCTGATTTGTCAGTGACGTTGGAGACAGCTTGTGTCAAGTGGTTTGAGCCACAGGCCTCCCTCCGCTTGTTTTTCAAGGAAAAAATGTGATTTTATCAGCTAGCAAGTTAATTCTGAAACCGGATGCTGTCCCTGCAAACTGTCCTGGGGTTACAACTGCAAGAGGAAGTCAGATTATTTATTTTACTACACAAGGTCTCAAAAGTAATCAATCTTTTTGCAATATATTTCCTGGGTGGCTCTGATATTGTAAACTTGCTGCTAGCAGCTGCTATTACTGAGCAGATTGAATCAATCTGCCTTTACAAAGTCACAGCTTTGACTCCAGAAAGGAATTTGAAGCCTTTTGATATCCACAGATATTTGCAGTTCAGTTCAGAGTTTGGAGGCAGCCAAGAAGAGTCAACTGAGACAACAAGGCTGCATTTCATTCTGTAACACAGATTCCCAGAAATGCATTCATTTCTGAGCGCAAAGGTGCATCAGCTTGGCTTCTGTTAGCTGACATGGCTCCTGCTGCCAGTTCTGGAGTTCAGAGCGCTATAAGCACAACAGCAGTGCTGGGTTCGAACAGGAACCCCCGAGGCAGCTGCATATTCAAATATTCATCGATGGGAACTCTCAATAGATGTGCAAAGAAGTTTTTAGTTGTTTTGTTAGTGTAATTTTATTTGTGGAAAGTCCATTATAAACAAACTACTGCTCTATGCAGGGTCCTTTTATATGTTCTAAATTGTGTCCAGAGGGGATCTTTAAAGGAGAACTCTGCTTAAAACCCACTGTTTGTGCGGTGTCTATTCAATGCTGCGCAGCAGATGTGGCTTTAAGATCAAGAAGCGTATCTGCTTTTGATGTTCCCTCAAATGCAGATGAACTTCTGATTCTCTGCTGATGGCAATCTCCATTTTTGTAGGTGAGATGAAAGAGAACATCCTCTTTAAGAGCAGGAATGAGCAAATTTCTTTGCACACTCTTCAGTTCTCTCTAAATTCACTTTACTTGTCCCTGCACTCTCAAAGGCTGCTGTCGACTTTCATTTTTCTGCCACCCCATCATTCCCATGTGTCCTTATTTCTTCCAGTTCATTGTGAATATCCTCCTAGCCTTTCAAATCAGAGAAAATGTTTTTCAGGGGGATATAAAAACATAATAGGATGTTGAATTTTAAAGTTTGCACCATTAGGAATAGCACTCACATGGTATGTTTGGAGGGAGGCAAACCTCTACTGATGATTTACTTCACAGGTTTAAGGAACAACCAAACCCTCTGAGAATCTGATCGCAATTTAATCAAGGCTTCCCTGTGAGCTTATCAAGATGTTGAGTCACACTCTTGAGAACAGAACGCAAAATCAAATCTATTGATTTCACCCTGATTGCCAGTGACGTCACTCCTTAATCTCTCATCAGTGACAAAGTAGCTGAGAATATATAAGCACAGTGTTCACAGGCAAATCATCTGTTTCTACTCTGAACTCACATAAAGCTCATGACATACTTCTCATTAACGCTGCGTGTTCTGATTCAGACTTGTGTCTAGGCGTGGCATTAATTTAATCCACATTTTTTTTCCCTTCAACAGGAAAACATTTATAATACACAAATGACAAAATTTTGGAATTTCCACCACATGAGAACTGGACACTGGACACTGGAAATCATATACTGTATAGCTGCTTCAACTGTTCTGTAGAAATTGCCCCTCAGGATCTTTAAGGACATTTTGGCAACTCTCTTGGAAGAAAAAAATGAATCTATTAATCATTACTGACTATGCAGGGCACACAATCAGCCGTAAACGCACAGAAAATGACATCAGGCCAGCTCCCTGAAACGTTACTACTGACAGAAAATGTAAATTCCCTAACACTCCCTCTGCTCACTCATGCATCACTCCCCTCTTCCATATCTGCAAAAAGCCCACATCTTAAATTATGCTGAATGAGACATTCCCTCCCCACTTTTCTCATCCTAACCGATGACGCTCATCAGTAAAGGTCAAATCCTACATGGCCTTTTCATCTGTCCACAGTCTTACAAAACTGAGCTCAGCCAACCTTTCGTTCAACTTCCTGTGACCTCTAGGGCAGCACAGCAATAATAAAACAAAAAGCCTGCATTAGTGAAACACAGAAACAAACAAAGCGCCAGTTCATCCATCCTTCTGAATATTAAGGGTCCTTATTCATCATCCCAATTTAACAGAAAAATTAAAAGCATTTATTTTAAAAGAGACATGCACCC